>NW_028270187.1:17519000-17838451 GCF_037043375.1 Chiloscyllium plagiosum
TGTGAAGTTTGAACTTTGATCTCACTGTATCTCTATTGGTAGACCGTATCTTTTTTTAAATGAGTAATTTTTCTACAATCCTTTTAGCTGTGATATTGCATCCGGGAATGGCCTCTGGAAATCTAGTCGATGCAGCCATTATTATTCAGAAGTACTGATTCCCACTTTATTGTTTGAGGTTGGCGACCTAACCAGTCAATTAGTACTCTTGTAAAAGGTTCCTCAAATGCAGGAATAATTATTAAGGGTGCAGATTTTATTACGACTTGTGATTTTACAATTACATGACATCTATGCCACAGCTGGCAAACTTCAACTACATGCTGGTGCAGTCCAGGTGTGTAAAAATGTCTTTGTATTTCAGCCTGAGTTTTCCTCACTCATAAATGACCCCTAGGTGGTCGCTCATGCGCCAATCATAACACCACCATTCTATACTGCATTAGCAATACAATTTGATGCATTAATGCCCATTTCTCCTCTCCTTGATTATATGATAGTCTCCATTTCCTCATTAGGACTTAATTTGTAAGGTAATAACAAACAGTGATACATTCAGAATATCTAATGTACAAACTTCTTTGTTATAACAGCTTTAGATTTTCATCTTTCTGCTGTAACTTAATTAGTTTAGCTGAGCTAAACACTATTGCATGAGACCCTGTTTGCTCCTGTTTTGTCTCAACTAACTGATGGAATAAAGTGTCTGCTAATGCCAGTTCAGCTTCCTTATCTTTACATTTTTGATCTCGCTTGTTGCTTCTAGTGACATTGAGACCTTGTTACCCCACAATCTGGAAAGATTACAGGATAAGACTCCTGCATTGCTTCAGTTGCCTGTGTCTCTGCTGGCTTTTCAATCAGAGTAGGTAGTATTTCTACAGGTAAATCAGCTATATACTTCGCAAAGACAATTTGTATTCCTGGAGCTGACAGTGTGTCCACCACTCCTATCACAATTTCTCCACACTCTTCTTGATATTCTGCACTTGCTTTACGTAATTTTGTGTTTTCAGTCTCACCATGAGTTCCCTTTAGCAGTACCTTTTCTGGAAATATTCCTTCCGGAGTACATATCTCCTCATCTTTCAGCATCACAGACTGAGAGGATCCTGTGTCCCTTAATATCGCATTTTCTTTACCTGCTACTCCTGGACTATGTGAATAAACTTGGTCGGTACATTTTATAAGCGGTTCCGGCACTTTCTCGTTAACCAACCTCCAATAAACTGGACACTCTGATGCAGCTTTCTAGCTTCCACTGTGCTTTCTGTTGACGGTCCAACAAAACTCCCAGACTTATCCTGTTTTCCTACATCTGTTTTATTTGCCCTAGCCAACCAACAGAGTGATTTCATGTGACCTAACTTATTGCAATAAAAACATCGGAGCTTTTCTAACTTCATTGTGCTCTTCACGGGTTTCCTTTTTATCCTATAGTAAGTTGTTCTTATGATCTTCACTGTCATCTTCCTTTCCCTTTCCACGTGAGGATTTATCATTGGCCCAATTTCTATCCCTCATGGGCTGAAATTGATTCTGGAAGCCAAACCGTGTTGTATGGGTCAATTCATAATCATCAACCACTTCAGCTGCTAATCTTGCTGTTTTAACTCTCCGCTCTTCCACATGAGTTTGCACAATATCAGGCAAGCATTTTTGGACTCCTCCAAACTAATTGTCTCTCGACGAGCATCGTAGATTTGTTTGATTTTTAAAGCTCTTATCCATCTATCAAAATTATTTTGTTTGTTCCTTTCAAACTCAAAATAGTTTTGACCAGGATACCACCTTAGATTCCTGAACCATTGTCTATAGGCTTCTGGCTTACAGGTTATGAAGTCAGAAGGGCAGAAGGAGGGGACAGCATCCAATTTCAACAGTGACCCTCACTCAACTAATAGGAGAAAGTGAGGACTGCAGATGCTGGAGATCAGAGTTGAAAATGTGTTGCTGGAAAAGCGCAGCAGGTCAGGCAGCATCTAAGGAGCAGGAGAATCGACGTTTCGGGAATGAACCCTTCTTCAGGATTCCTGAAGGGCTCATGCCCGAAACGTCGATTCTCCTGCTCCTTGGATGCTGCCTGACCTGCTGCGCTTTTCCAGCAACACATTTTCAGTTCACTCCACTAATCCCAGACTGAACCGAACTGTCCAACTAGACAGCTGGCCACGTCTTCTTGATTATTCAAACTTCTTTTTAAAGACGAAAAATTTGTTTGCCTACGGCATTATTGTTATGTATAAACAAAAGGACGTCAATAAACCTTTTAGAATTCAGACATATTGGTCATTTAGAACCTCTTTAAAAAGAATCACTAACAACATAACCTTGTAAAGGGACCAGCTTTGTGCCAACATGCCACATTTCACTATGGACCGAATTCAATAAACGTAAGTCTTACTGTTTTGAATCCAAATAAGTGTATTAAGGTGAAGCGCATTGTGCGTTGAAGATACGAATTTGCCTTATGAGAGCAATTAGAGGAACGCTCAGGCAAATCCACACTTCCTGCCCACTGCAAATCTATTGCTTGGGGCCTGTTCTAGTGGAGGGGAGCACGCTAACCCCAACATCGAGATTGTGTTTTTGGAGGTGATGGTGGGAGGTTCAGGTGGTTACAGCATTGCAAATTAACAACACGCCAGAATTATCTAGCCTGCAAAAAGATAATATCCATCATTCTCCCTCATAACTAACTTCACCTGATCAATTGGTGATGGGAGATGTGACCAATATCCTGCAATGCCAGCATTCAATCCAGTCCAGTTGTTATTGTGATCTGAATGTACCACACTGAAAGGAGCTAACTGATCTGTTTGTTCAGTGACTGTGATTGATGACAGTCTCCATGGATTCCAATTGTGTCACTGGATGGTTTCCCTCTTCTATTAGTAAGGGGCTTCTTGCAATGCTTTGTCCCATTGTAGCAGCAGATGCATCACCTCCAACACTAACGGGGATCAGCAGCTGTAGAATCGGGAAGAGGAGTGATAAACATCTGTGAATATTTTGGATTGTTACACTAATGGATCAGAATCTGAGAACATTAGACTGGAATGCTGCACCAATGGACAGGAGTTTATCCTTGGGTCTTTTCTATCTTTCGTGGTATTGATCAACATTACCAGATCGGATAGAAGCCGTACTGTTGATTATCCAGGCGGGTTACTATCCCATGCTCGCTATTGTTGGTGTTCCTGGTAAATCTCTCCATCTCTATCCATTTATTAATCCGATAAACTATACTGACCTTCATTGCTATTTCTGTTACCTATATTTGACAAAGACAGAAACTACTGTCTTCAGTTTTCAATACAAATTCTATTCATTACCATAAACTTCTGAACCACCCAACACCCCGGTCCTCACAAACATCTGAGAACTAGACTTGATTTGGAGATGCCGGTGTTGGGCTGGGGTGTACAAAGTTAAAAATCACACATCACCAGGTTATAGTCCGACAGGTTTAATTGGAAGCACACTAGCTTTCCGAGCCACGCTCCTTCATCAAGTGACAGTGACTATCACCTGATGAAGGCGTGTCGCTCTGAAAGCTAGTGTGCTTCCAATTAAACCTGTTGGACTATAACCTGGTATTGTGTGATTTTTAACTGAGAACTAGACTGTTCACCATCACAAATTATCTTTTGCTTTGAATTCATTTATTTCCCCGTATTCTCTCCATCACCAAACATCCTCAATACCAGATCCATAATATTCAAAGTCCCCACCTTGACGTCAGTGCAGTCCCTAAATAAACCATTATCTATGCCTTGGTAAAATTCAGATTTTATGTTTCCAGTTCTCTTCTCAGCACTCTGTTTGTTACAAATATGTCCATCAGAGCCTTGTTCTTGTCTCTCAAGTAAATTCATGACAGGGACAGTGTGTCAGAGAAGCAATATCGCTGGACATGTAACTCAGATGCCCAGGTTACTACACGAAATACATTGTTTCAAATCCTACCTCAGATGAGTGTCAGAACTTAAATTCAAATGACAAGAATTGGAAGTTAAAGTTAATTTCAGTAATATCAACAATAATAGCACAGGTTTTTGTCAATAAGTTTGTCTATACCACTGACGTTCTTTGGTAAAGAAATCTAACATTATTACCTGGTCTGGCTTCAGACTGATGTCAGACCCACAGCAATGAGCTTGGCTCTTTACTGCCTGAAGGGTTGACCTCACAGTAAAGAGCATTTAGTGAGGTTATTAAATGTTGCCCTTACCAGCGATGCAGAAATCCCATGTTATAACAACATGGACATTTAAATAAAATAAAGAATGATGCAAGAGATCAGAAACAAAACAAAGCCGAAAAACTGCCACAGAAACTGAGCAGACTTTGCACCGTTGGGTCGAGGGAAAAGTAGAATTGACATTTCGAGCCCACTACCCATACATCATAACTGAACACAGCTTGAAAATATTGTGACAGATGTTGGTGACAGTGATGTCAATTAGGAAGGAGAGAAGGAAAAATTTGAATAGATAGAGAAAGAGAGAGATAAAAGATCATTTGTTGCATAGGGGAGAAGGAATGAGTTGAACAGATAAAGAGAGGGAGAGAGAACAAGAAGCAAACCTTCTTTGAGAAGGTGACCAAACAGGTAGACGACAGTAAACCAGTTGATGTGGTGTATATGGATTTCAGCAAGGTGCTCGTTAAGGTTCCCCACAGTGGGCGGGGGACAAAACGCGGAGGAATGGGATTGTGGGAGATATAGCAGATTGGATCAGTAATTGGGTTGCTGACAGAAGACAGAGGGTGGTGGTTGATGGGAAATGTTCATCCTGGAGTCCAGTACCCAGTGGTGTACCGGAAGGATCGGTGTTGGGTCCACTGCTGTTCGTCATTTTTATAAACGACCTGGATGTGGGCGTAAAAGGGTGGATTAGTAAATTTGCAGACGACACTAAGGTCGGTGGAGTTGTGGATAGTGACGAAAAATGTTGTAGGTCACAGAGAGACATAGATAAGCTGCAGAGCTGGGCTGAGAGGTGGTAAATGGAGTTTAATGCGGACAAGTATGAGGTGATTCACTTTGGTCGGAGCAACCGGAATGCAAAGTACTGAGCTAATGGTAAGATTCTTGCTAGTGTAGATGAACAGAGAGATCTAGATGTCCAGGTACACAGATCTCTGAAAGCTACCACCCAGGTTGACAGGGTTCTTAAGAAGGCACATAGTGTTTTAGCTTTGTGCAAGATAGGGGACTCTGCGACCCCCCCATCAGGCACTCTGCTTCCCTTCCCAAGAACAAAGACACGGAGGAGTTCGTCCAAAACTATTTATTCAATTCTGCAGAACCGGGTGTTCCCTCAATGGCTTCCCACGAGGCACACACACAGATTGTAATCCCCGCACGTTATATACATGTAGGAGTGGGCGGGGCCTTCTACTGTCTCAGCCAATGAGTGTTAAAGTTCCCCACTGTCCTCCTGATGGATGAGATTATTTGGTTATTCACCCAGCCAATCAGTGTTCGAGTTCCCCGCTTCTCCCTTATATGGATGATGACGTACAGCCGTGGTTGTGGGCGGTCCCTCAGCCACGAGGAAAGCTGTTTCCATTGTTCCATTCATGAAAATGTGGGGGAGTGTCTGCTCGTGCTTACTACAAGGTCGAGAAGACTAAAATGGTGGCTTTGTACTTACTATGTGCTTACTACAGCAGTTAATGATTTAAAAATTACACCACCCCCTACAAATCCCCCGTGTCTTTTCTTACGGTTTGTAATTTTTAAACTGGGAGTTTCTTCTCCAGGGCGTCCAATAGCTCCCGAGCTTGTTTATCAAGCTGCCCGTCTCTAATGCTACCCCCGCCCAAGAGGGATTCAGACTGTTCTATCTCGAGGTTCATCCTTTCGACCTGCCGATAAGGAACATCCCTCTTAGTAAGGGCGGTTTCGATCAGTCGCTGAGTTAACCCCCTGGCGCAGGGAATGATGCAACACCCGAGGGCAGTTAGTACCCCTGCCACCATTATACATGAGACGAGAAAGGAAACGACCACCCCCTTCCATTTACCGAACCAAGCTTCCAACCAACCCGTGAGGCCAGAATCGATGCCAGAGTTTTCGGCGAGTTCATCCGCCAATGTGGTGAGCCGATCCAGGGCGCGGGTGATGGACCCATCAGGGGCTGTGTTGTTGGGGATGAAAGTGCAGCACTGAGTGCCTATCATGACACAAACACCCCCATTCTCTGCTAACATCATGTCCAGGGCCAACCTATTTTCCCACGCCATTCTGCTAGTGGCGTCTAGTTGTTCTGCTATTCCCTTCACTGCATCCTGAGTATAATTAATGAACCTCTGCTGATTGTAGTAAATATAATTAATCCAATCCACGTTCTTATTGATGGTAACCCACCAGAACAGTGACGACTCAAAACATGCCGCTATCTGGTTCCTAGCCTTGTATTCATCAGGAACACCCCTGGGGACCCCTATGACATCTAAATATATATTATCATCAAAAGAGGTCTCCAAAGCTCTCTTAGTTCTTCTACTGGAACGGGGTTGCTCTTGTTTTTAGAATGCCAGGGTGAATGGGATGGCCAATTGAACGATTGCACAAGTGCCCGCCCATTTTTGGGGCAGGGTCGGTCGCAGAATCCTCCCACCACAGTACCACCAGAGGTCTGCCCTAGGCACATGAATGTGGGAGTAATTCCTGCCCCCGGTAGTTTCGTTGACCCGCCGAATTGATCCGCTGCACTTGTCAAATGTCCCCACATCATTGTCCCATTGCGGTCCCGTCCGAGAGACGCAGGCTTGGTGCGTACCCGTTACCCCTGTGAATGATGGCGGGCGGGGCGCCCCTTTAGACCTGACGGGAGGAAACTTCAAACTTAAGGGTCGACAAGTGGGGTCGTTCCAGGCCTCTCGGTCCTGGTACAGCCTTACCATGCAGTCCAAGGCTTGTGGATGTTTCTCCCATCCCAGCAGGAATGGGACCACCTGAGGGTTAGGACGGGCACCCGTGCACGCGTAACAATCACTCTTTTTCATGCTCCTTACCGTATATTTGACCCATTCCATCCAGGCATTCGCCTCCCCGTATCCCGTTTCTATTTCAAAGGTCCTTTCCAAGTCCATCACCTCAATTATCCTAACCTTTTCCTGCTCATCGGGGGTGGATGAGGCCCCAGACCCAGCTTCAATGACCGTGATGGCTGTGCAGCACAGCTGCAACCCCTTCTGTCCTGCCTGGCCCCCCAACCCTAATACCCAGGATCGTTCCATTAAGGCTCGTCCCGTTGTTCCCCAAGGTCTTTATGGTCAGATAGAGTGGATTGCACTGATTCTGCTCACAATTCCGCCCAGGGGTGATGGGATCACGGACAATTGACACCATAGCCTGGACCCCGGGGGCCGGAGGCCTATTGATGCCTTCTTTGCCATGCAACTGTAATACTAACGTCTGACCCTGGAATCCCCTTTCTCTCTCTAGGTTACGCTTAGTCTGATTCAGTTCACTTTTAGTCGCACAGGGCACCAACCCACATAGGTCTAAACTAAGTGTCTGTGTTGGCTTGTTGGCGGGAACGGAGATGGAGAGCCACCGACGGTCCTCTGCCTGTTTTTTTTCCAGAGGCCGAATTGGGTACCACGCACACTATGACCCAGCCGAAGGATAATGGCAAAGCAAGTTAACAATACGATTGACTGCATTTTGTTGCAACACTCGTGTCCGGCCGGAGGACACAGTCCTTTAAACTCGCCAAAGTCCAATTAGTCTGTTCTCAGGGTCTCTGTTCCCTAGATGCCTCTGTCAGAGAGGTTTGTTCGTCCTCCGTCGGTTGTGGCACCGGTCCCTTGATCCGAGTATAATGTGTCCAGCCCTTTTCGGCCGTGCGGACAGCCGTTTCGGTAGTCAAAAGTACTAGGAAGGGACCGTCCCAAGTTGGTTCGAGGGTACGTTGCTTCCAGCTTTTAATCAGGACCCACTGACCTGGCTTGATGGTGTGCACCGCGAACTCGAGGGGCGGCATCTGTGCCAAAAGTCTCTGTTGGCGTAAAGGAGATAGAGCAGACCCCAGAGCCACCACATATTTTTGCACAAACATGTCCCGAGACTCGAATAAGGGAGGTTCTCCCTTCGGTCCATGGAACGGGAGGCCAAACAGCATTTCGTAAGGGGAGACGCCCAAATCCCGTCTTGGCTGGGTGCAAATTTGCAACAGGGCGAGGGGTAGGCATTTGGTAACTGTCTTCAGGCCCTGCCTCCCTTCCCAAGAGATGGGGTATTGGCGCACTCTGACGTCGGGGCTCTGGGGCTTTAATTTTACCTCCACAGGTCGAATTGCGAGCCCCCCCCCCCGGTTCCCTTTGGCGACCCAAACCCTAGGGTCTATCTCTGTCAATCGGGACTCACTAAGGTATGACATGGTAATGGCTAATTCTTCCTCTTCTCCCACTTCTATTCGTAGTCCGAAACGGACTATTAAATCCCGTCCCAACAACCCATAGGGAAGGTGCGGGAGGTGAAGGAGTTCCACTTGGAGCTCCTCCTCCTCCAGCCGCAAGGGTTGTGGTTCAAATATTCTTGCACTGAAAACCCCACCCTTTACTCCTGAAATGTTTAATGTTTTAGCCTGGAAGCCAACCCCCCTAGGATGGAGGGGGATTGAGGACCTGTCGGCGCCTGTGTCAACTAAGAAAGTAACATCTTGTCTAAATGGGCCCACCCGTAAATTTACCAGGGGTTCTTGGTAGGCCTGTGTTCCGATCCTCCCCTGACTTCCCTAATCCATTTGTTCGCGCTCCATTTCATACATCCCTCTGAACGTACACCTTCTGTGCTTCCCGTAATAATTCTGCAACATCCTTTTCAGCCCAATCCTCCACTTTCTGTAATTTCTTCTGAATGTCAGGCCATGACTTAGTCACAAAGTGCACCATAAGCATGCCCTTGCCTATTTCCCCATCGGGGTCTAAACCTGAATACTTTCGCATGGACTCCCGCAAACGGTCTAAAAACTCACTCGGGGATTCATCCTTTTTCTGTCCAACTTCGAATGCTTTTGCTAAATTCCGATGTTTCGGCACGCAGGTTTTGATTCCCCTGATTATAAGGTTTCTGAGGTCTGTCATATTAGCCCGTCCCCTCTCGTCATTATGATCCCACCGGGGGTCCTCTAAGGGGTACTTCTGCTCTCCACGCTGAGGGGCGTCCTGATGCTCCCTATCCCAAATGGCCATTGCACTATTCCGGATCATGACAATTTCATCGTAATTAAATAGTATTCTCATCATGGCCTGCAATTAGGCTCTTGTGTATATACTGGGCCCCAGAAATTGATCTAATTGTGTTCCCACACTGATGGGGTCGGCCAGTAGACGGGGTAGTTCATTACGGAGTTGTCGGATATCCCCAGAATTTAAAGGTTGTACTACGAATCCGGTCCGTTCGTTCCCAAACGGCACCTCTCGTAAAGGGTTCATCTGTTCAACATTGTTAACCCTCTCAACACCCAAACTCTCTTCTTGATCTCTCCGCATCTCAATTCGGGCTGATCTCCTAATGCCTGGGGTGGGCTCTTCTTCCCTTCCTGTGTCCCCCCCAGCAGGCTCCCCCTCACTGAGCATGACCTGCCGGGAACCGGGATTATCCGACGCAGGAGGGAGGTCCGCGCTGGACGCCTGGCCGTGCGCGGGTTGTACATACGGGGGCGGGGCAAAAGGGGGCAAACCGTCGGTGAGGACGTCCCAAGACTTCTGGGGCTTTCTCGGGTCTGTTTGGGGAATCAGAGGATAGAGACTCGTGGGGTCCCCGCAGTCACTCGCCAACCAGGCGGTGGCGTATTTGCTCTCTTCTGGGTCAAACGGTTGTTTTCTGTTAACATATATATTTAGGAGTTGACACACCCAGTCTTCATCAGACCCATACTCGGGCCAAACTACCGAGGGGGCGCGGATAGGTTCTTTGGTCCATATAAAACAACAATATTTTATCATAGTCTCTTTCTTTAAGTCCTTTGTCCTACTGCTTTCCGTCCATAAACTGAATTTCCGACCTAGTGGACTATCGGGGGGTATTTCTTTTCCATTTACAGTCCTCCCTGACTTGTCCTTAGTGGACCTAAAAGTCTGATTTCCCATGGTCTATCTTCAGTCCTGGTCTTAAACGCCTAAAGCATTTTCACAGATAACCGTCAAAACCACAATTTCCCATGGTCTATCTTCGGTCCTGGTCTTAAACGCTTAAAGCGTTCTCACAGATGACCGTCAAAACCACGCGGCCAACAAGGAAGAACAAAAAGAAACTCTCTCACCTTGATTCGTGCACGAAGTTGTCTGGCCTTTTTAAATGTGTGTACCCCCGCGTATAGTCACTAACCGGTCGTCCCAGCACTCGTCCGTGTGTTCCTTTTCTCGGGATCCAAAATTATTTTAATGAGCCGGGTCACTCTCTTGGCCGACGGCTGACGGACCAAGCCGATCCAGTGAGCAGTATAAATATATACCAGACGCGTCTTTTTGTGTCAGACTTGATCCTCGAGCCGAAGAGAGCCCCGGCAATAATTATTGCATCCCGGAAGAGCCCCCAATTGTGCAAGATAGGGGACTCTGCGACCCCCCCATCAGGCACTCTGCTTCCCTTCCCAAGAACAAAGACACGGAGGAGTTCATCCAAAACTATTTATTCAATTCTGCAGAACCGGGTGTTACCTCAATGGCTTCCCACGAGGCACACACACAGATTGTAATCCCCGCACGTTATATACATGTAGGAGTGGGCGGGGCCTTCTACTGTCTCAGCCAATGAGTGTTAAAGTTCCCCACTGTCCTCCTGATGGATGAGATTATTTGGTTATTTACCCAGCCAATCAGTGTTCGAGTTCCCCGCTTCTCCCTTATATGGATGATGACGTACAGCCGTGGTTGTGGGCAGTCCCTCAGCCATGAGGAAAGCTGTTTCCATTGTTCCATTCATGAAACTCTGGGGGAGTGTCTGCTCGTGCTTACTACAGGGTAGAGAAGACTAAAATGGTGGCTTTGTACTTACTATGTGCTTACTACAGCAGTTAATGATTTAAAAATTACACCACCCCCTACATCTCTGTCCCCCTCTCTCTCTGTCCCTCCTCTCTCTGTCCCCCTCTCTCTCTGTCCCCCTCTCTCTCTGTCCCTCTCTCTCTGTCCCTCTCTCTCTGTCCCCTCTCTCTGTCCCACTCTCTCTGTTCACTTTCTCTCTCTGCCCCATCTCTTTCTGTACCCCCTCTCTATCCCTCCTCTCTCTGTCCACTCCCTCTCCGTCCACCCCTCCCCCCCGTTCCCCACTCAGTCCATCCCCCTCTCTCTGTCCCCCAGTCTCTGTCCCAGGCTCACTGTCCCCCTCTCTCTGACGGACTCTCTCTCCCCAACTCTGTACCCCTCTCTCTGCCCCATCTCTCTCTGTCCCCCCTCTCTGTCCCACTCTCTCTGCCCCCTCTCTGTCACCGTCTCTCTGTCCCTGCTCACTCTGTCCCCCTCTTTCTGTCCCCCTCTCTCTGTCCCACTCTCTCTGTCCCACTCTCTCTGTCGCCCCTCTCTGTCCCCCCTCTCTCTGTCCCCCCCTCTCTCTGTCCCCCCCTCTCTCTGTCCCCCTCTCTCTCTGTCCCCCTCTCTCTCTGTCCCCCTCTCTCTCTGTCCCCCTCTCTCTCTGTCCCCCTCTCTCTCTGTCCCTCTCTCTCTGTCCCCCTCTTTCTGCCACCTCTCTCTGTCCCCCCTCTCTCTGCCCACCTCTCTCTGCCCACCTCTCTCTGCCCCCTCTCTCTGTCCCTCTCTCTCTGTCCCTCTCTCTCTGTCCCTCTCTCTCTGTCCCTCTCTCTCTGTCCCCCTCTCTCTGTCCCTCTCTCTCTGTCCCCCCCTCTCTGTCCCCCTCTCTCTCTGTCCCCCTCTCTCTCTGTCCCCCTCTCTCTCTGTCCCCCTCTCTCTCTGTCCCCCTCTCTCTCTGTCCCCCTCTCTCTCTGTCCCCCTCTCTCTCTGTCCGCCTCTCTCTCTGTCCCCCTCTCTCTGTCCACGTCTCTCTGTCCCTCTCTCTCTCTGCCCCTCTCTCTCTCTGTCCCCTCTCTCTGTCCCACTCTCTCTGTTCACTCTCTCTCTGTCCCCTCTCTCTCTGCCCCATCTCTTTCTGTACCCCCTCTCTATCCCTCCTCTCTCTGTCAACTCCCTCTCCGTCCACCCCTCCCCCCCGTTCCCCACTCAGTCCATCTCCCTCTCTCTGTCCCCCAGTCTCTGTCCCCGGCTCACTGTCCCCCTCTCTCTGACGGACTCTCTCTCCCCAATTCTGTACCCCTCTCTCTGCCCCATCTCTCTCTGTCCCCCCTCTCTGTCCCACTCTCTCTGCCCCCTCTCTGTCACCGTCTCTCTGTCCCTGCTCACTCTGTCCCCCTCTTTCTGTCCCACTCTCTCTGTCCCACTCTCTCTGTCCCACTCTCTCTGTCCCACTCTCTCTGTCCCCCCTCTCTGTCCGCCTCTCTCTCTGTCCCCCTCTCTCTCTGTCCCCCTCTCTCTCTGTCCCCCTCTCTCTCTGTCCCCCTCTCTCTCTGTCCCCCTCTCTCTCTCTGTCCCCCTCTCTCTCTGTCCCCCTCTCTCTCTGTCCCCCTCTCTCTCTGTCCCCCTCTCTCTCTGTCCCCCTCTCTCTCTGTCCCTCTCTCTCTCTGTCCCTCTCTCTCTCTGTCCCCCTCTTTCTGCCACCCCTCTCTCTGTCCCCCCTCTCTCTGTCCCCCCTCTCTCTGTCCCCCCTCTCTCTGTCCCCCCTCTCTCTGTCCCACTCTCTCTTTAGCCCTCTCTCTCCCCCTCCCTCTCCCCCACTCTGTCTCCCACTCTCTGTGCCCCCGCTCTCTTTCCCCCCTCCCTATGTCCCCCTCTGTCTCCCGCTCTCTCTTTCCGCCCTCCCTCTGTCCCCCTCTTTCTGCCCCCCTGTCCCCGTCTCTCTATCCCCATGCTCTCTCTGTCCCCCTCTCTCTGTCCCCATGCTCTCTCTGTCCCCATCTCTTTCTGTCCCCCCTCTCCCTCCACTCTCTGTCCTCTCCCCCTCTGTACCGCACGACCGCATCTGCCCCCCTCTCTCTGCCCCCCTCTCTCTGCCCCCCTCTCTCTGCCCCCCTCTCTCTGCCCCCCTCTCTCTGCCCCCCTCTCTCTGCCCCCCTCTCTCTGCCCCCCTCTCTCTGCCCCCCTCTCTCTGTCCCCCTCTCTCTGTCCTCCTCTCTCTGTCCCCCTCTCTCTGACGGACTCTCTCTCCCCAACTCTGTACCCCTCTCTCAGTCCCCACTCTCTGTCCCCCCTCCCACTGTCCCGCTCTCTCTGTCCCCCCTCTCTCTGCCCCATCTCTCTCTGTCCCCCCTCTCTGTCCCACTCTCTCTGCCCCCACTCTGTCACCGTCTCTCTGTCCCTGCTCACTCTGTCCCCCTCTTTCTGTCCCCCTCTTTCTGTCCCCCTCTCTCTGTCCCCCTCTCTCTGTCCCCCTCTCTCTGTCCCCCTCTCTCTGTCCCCCTCTCTCTGTCCCCCCTCTCTCTGTCCCCCCTCTCTCTGTCCCCCCTCTCTCTGTCCCCCCTCTCTCTGTCCCCCCTCTCTCTGTCCCCCCTCTCTCTGTTCCCCTCTCTCTGTTCCCCTCTCTCTGTTCCCCTCTCTCTGTTCCCCTCTCTCTGTTCCCCTCTCTCTGTTCCCCCTCTCTCTGTCCCCCTCTCTCTGTCCCCCTCTCTCTGTCCCCCTCTCTCTCTCTGTCCCCCTCTCTCTCTGTCCCTCCTTCTCGCTGTCCCCCTCTCTCTCTGTCCCTCCTTCTCGCTGTCCCCCTCTCTCTGTCCCTCCTTCTCGCTGTCCCCCTCTCTCTGTCCCCCTCTCTCTGTCCCCCTCTCTCTGTCCCCCTCTCTCTGTCCCCCCCTCTCTGTCCCCCTCTCTCTGTCCCCCCTCTCTCTGTCCCCCTCTCTCTGTCCCCCTCTCTTTGTCCCCCTCTCTCTGCCCACCTCTCTCTGCCCACCTCTCTCTGCCCACCTCTCTCTGCCCCCCTCTCTCTGTCCCCTCTCTCTCTGCCCCCCCCTCTCTCTGTCCCACTCTCTCTGTAGCCCTCCCTCTCCCCCTCCCTCTCCCCCACTCTGTCTCCCACTCTCTGTGCCCCCGCTCGCTTTCCCCCCTCCCTATGTCCCCCTCTGTCTCCCGCTCTCTCTTTCCGCCCTCCCTCTGTCCCCCTCTTTCTGCCCCCCTGTCCCCGTCTCTCTATCCCCATGCTCTCTCTGTCCCCCTCTCTCTGTCCCCATGCTCTCTCTGTCCCCATCTCTTTCTGTCCCCCCTCTCACTCCACTCTCTGTCCTCTCCCCCTCTGTACCGCACGACCGCATCTGTCCCCCTCTCTCTGACCCTCTCTCTGCCCCCCCTCTCTGTCCCCCTCTCTCTCTGTCCCCCTCTCTCTCTGTCCCCCTCTCTCTCTGTCCCCCTCTCTCTCTGTCCCCCTCTCTCTCTGTCCCCCGCTCTCTGTCCCCCGCTCTCTGTCCCCCTCTCTCTCTGTCCCCCCTCTCTCTGTCCCCCCTCTCTCTGTCCCCCCTCTCTCTGTCCCCTCTCTCTGTCCCCCCTCTCTCTGTCCCCCCTCTCTCTGTCCCCCCTCTCTCTGTCCCCCTCGCTCTTTCCCCCCCTCTCTGTCCCCCCCCTCTCTGTCCCCCCTCTCTCTGTCCCCCCTCTCTCTGTCCCCCCTCTCTCTGTCCCCCCTCTCTCTGTCCCCCCTCTCTCTGTCCCCCCTCTCTCTGTCCCCCTCGCTCTTTCCCCCCTCTCTCTGTCCCCCCTCTCTCTGTCCCCCCTCTCTCTGTCCCCCTCTCTCTGAACCTCCCTCTCGGTCCCCCCCCTCTCTCTGTAGCCCCTCTCTCTTACCCCACTCTCTGTCCCATCTCTCTGTCCCCCTCTCTCTGTCGCCATATCTGTCACTGTCTCTCTGTCGCGCTCTCACTGTCCACCTCTCTCTCTGTTCCCATCTCTCTCTGTCTTCCCTCTCTGTCCCCGTACACTCTGTCCCCCTCTTTCTGTTCCCCCTCTTTCTGTTCCCTCTCTCTCTGTCCCCCTCTCTCTCTGTCCCCCTCTCTCTCTGTCCCCCTCTCTCTCTGTCCCCCTCTCTCTCTGTCCCCATCTCTCTCTATCCCCCCTCTCTGTCCCACTCTCTCTGCCCCCTCTCTGTCACCGTCTCTCTGTCCCCACTCACTCTGTCCCCTTCTCTCTGCCCCCGCGTCCCGCTGACCCCCTCTTTCTGTCCCACTCTCTCTGTCCCCCCTCTCTATCCCTCCTCTCTCTGTCCACTCCCTCTCCGTCCACCCCTCCCCCCCCGTTCCCCACTCAGTCCATCCCCCTCTCTCTGTCCCCCAGTCTCTGTCCCCGGCTCACTGTCCCCCTCTCTCTGACGGACTCTCTCCCCCCAACTCTGTACCCCTCTCTCTGTCCCCCACTCTCTGTCCCCCCTCCCACTGTCCCGCTCTCTCTGTCCCCCCTCTCTCTGCTCCATCTCTCTCTATCCCCCGTCTCTGTCCCACTCTCTCTGCCCCCTCTCTGTCACCGTCTCTCTGTCCCTGCTCACTCTGTCCCCCTCTCTCTGTCCCCCTCTCTCTGTCCCCCTCTCTCTGTCCCCGCTCACTCTGTCCCCTTCTCTCTGTCCCCGCGTCCCTCTGTCCCCCTCTTTCGGCCCCTCTCTCTCTGTCCCCATCTCTCTCTGTCCCCATCTCTCTCTGTCCCCATCTCTCTCTGTCCCCATCTCTCTCTGTCCCCCTCTTTCTGCCCGCTCTCTCTGCCCCCTCTCTCTGTCCCCCTCTCTCTGTCCCCCCCCTCTCTCTGTCCCCCCCTCTCTCTGTCCCCCCCTCTCTCTGTCCCCCCCTCTCTCTGTCCCCCTCTCTCTCTGTCCCTGCTCACTCTGTCCCCCTCTTTCTGGCCCCCTCTCTCTATCCCCATCTCTCTGTCCCCCTCTCTCTGTCCCTCGCTCTCTCTGTCCCACTCTCTCTTTCTCCGCTCACTCTGTCCCCTTCTTTCTGTCCCCGCGTGCCTCTGTCCCCTCTTTCTGTCCCACTCTCTCTCTGTCCCACTCTCTCTCTGTCCCACTCTCTCTCTGTCCCACTCTCTCTCTGTCCCACTCTCACTCTGTCCCCCTCTCTCTCTGTCCCCCTCTCTCTCTGTCCCCCTCTCTCTCTGTCCCCCTCTCTCTGTCCCTGCTCACTCTGTCCCCCTCTTTCTGGCCCCCTCTCTCTCTCTCCCTCTCTCTGTCCCCCTCTCTCTGTCCCTCTCTCTCTCTGTCCCCCTCTCCCTTTCTCCGCTCACTCTGTCCCCTTCTCTCTGTCCCCGCGTGCCCCTGTCCCCTCTCTCTGTCCCCCCTCTCTCTGTCCCCCCCCCTCTGTCCCCCTCTCTCTCTGTCCCCCTCTCTCTCTGTCCCCCTCTCTCTCTGTCCCCCTCTCTCTCTGTCCCCCTCTCTCTCTGTCCCCCTCTCTCTCTGTCCCCCTCTCTCTCTGTCCCCCCTCTCTCTGTCCCCCCTCTCTCTGTCCCCCCTCTCTCTGTCCCCCCTCTCTCTGTCCCCCCTCTCTCTGTCCCCCCTCTCTCTCTGTCCCCTTCTCTCTGTCCCCCTCTCTCTATCCCACTCTCTCTGTAGCCATCCCTTTCCCCCTCCCTCTCCCCCAGTCTATCCCCCACTCTCTGTGCCCCCACTCTCTGACCCCCCTCCCTATGACCCCCTCGATCTCCCGCTCTCTCGGTCCACCCCTCCCTCTGTCCCCCTCTTTCTGCTCCCTTTCTGCCCCTCCTGTCCCCGTCTTTCTGTCCCCATGCTCTCTCTGTCCCCATCTCTTACTGTCCCCCCTCTCCCACCACTCTCTGTCCTCTCCCCCTCTGTACCGCACGACCCCATCTGTTCCCCTCTCTCTGACTCTCTCTCTGTCCCCATCTCTCTGTCCCCATCTCTCTGTCCCCATCTCTCTGTCCCCCGCTCACTGTCCCCCGCTCTCTGTCCCCCGCTCTCTGTCCCCCTCTCTCTGTCCCCCCTCTCTCTCTGTCTCCCCCCTCTCTCTGTCCCCCTTTCTCTTTCACCATCTCTCTTTCATCCTATCTCTGTCCCCCTCTCTCTGCCCCCCTTTTTCTGACACCGGCTCTTTCCCCACTCTGTAACCCTCTCTCTGCCACCCCCCCTCCCCCACCCTGGCCGCCTCTCTCATTGTCCACCTCTCAATGTCCCACTCTCTCTCTGTACCACCTCTCTCTGTCCCCCCTCTCTCTGTCCCCCTCTCTCTGTCCCCTCTCTCTGTCCCTCCTCTCTTTCCTCCTGTCTCTTTCCTCCTGTCTCTGTCCCCCTCTCTCTGTCCCCCTCTCTCTGTCCCCCTCTCTCTGTACCCCTCCTCTCTCTGTCCCTCCTCTCTCTGTCCCTCCTCTCTCTGTCCCTCCTCTCTCTGTCCCTCCTCTCTCTGTCCCTCCTCTCTCTGTCCCTCCTCTCTCTGTCCCTCCTCTCTCTGTCCCTCCTCTCTCTGTCCCTCCTCTCTCTGTCCCCCTCTCTCTGTCCCCCTCTCTCTGTACCCCCTCTCTCTGACCCCCTCTCTCTCCCCGTCTCTCCTCTCTCTGCCCCCCTCTCTCTGCCCCCCTCTCTCTGCCCCCCTCTCTCTGCCCCCCTCTCTCTGCCCCCCTCTCTCTGCCCCCCTCTCTCTCTGTCCCCCCCTCTCTCTGTCCCCCCCTCTCTCTGTCCCCCCCTCTCTCTGTCCCCCCCTCTCTCTGTCCCCCCCTCTCTCTGTCCCCCCCTCTCTCTGTTCCCCCCTCTCTCTCTCTGTCCCCTCTCTCTGTCCCCCCTCTCTGTCCCCCTCTCTCTGCCCCCCCCCCCCCACTCTGGTCCCCCCCGTCCCCCCTCTGTCCTCTCTCTCTCTGTCCCCCCTCTCTCTGTCCCCTCTCTCTCTAACCCTCTCTCTCTCTGACCCCCTCTCTCTGACCCCCTCTCTCTGCCCCCTCGCTCTGTTCCCCGCTCTCTGTTCCCACATCTCTATCGCCCACTCTCTGCCCACTCTTTGTCACTGTCTCTCTGCCCCCCCTCTCTGTAGCCCTCTCTCTGTCCCCTCTCAGTCACCATCTCTCTGTTCCCCTCCCCCGCCCACGCCTCTCTGTTGCCCACTCTCTGCCCCCTCTCTGTCATATTCTCTCTGTCCCCCTTCTCTCTGTCCCCCTTCTCTCTGTCCCCCTTCTCTCTGTCCCCCTTCTCTCTGTCCCCCTTCTCTCTGTCCCCCTTCTCTCTGTCCCCCTTCTCTCTGTCCCCCCTCTCTGTCTCCCCTTCTCTGTCCCGCCCTCTCTGTAGCCCTCTCTCTGCCCCCTCTCAGTCACCATCGCTTTGTTACCCACGTCCACCCCTCTCTGCCCCCCTCTCTCTGTCGCCCTCTCTGTCCCCCTCTCTTTGTCCCCCCCTCCCTCTGTCCCCCTCCTTCTGTCCCCCACTCTCTGTCGCCCTCTTGCTGACCCCCTCTCTCTGTTCCCCTCTCTCTGTTCCCCTCTCTCTGTCCCCCCTCTCTGTCCCCCCTCTCTGTCCCCCCTCTCTGTCCCCCCTCTCTGTCCCCCCTCTCTGTCCCCCCTCTCTGTCCCCCCTTCTCTGTCCCCCCTTCTCTGTCCCCCCTTCTCTGTCTCCCCTTCTCTGTCTCCCCTTCTCTGTCTCCCCTTCTCTGTCTCCCCTTCTCTGTCCCCCCTTCTCTGTCCCCCCTTCTCTGTCTCCCCTTCTCTGTCCCCCCTTCTCTGTCCCCCCTTCTCTGTCTCCCCTTCTCTGTCTCCCCTTCTCTGTCTCCCCTTCTCTGTCTCCCCTTCTCTGTCTCCCCTTCTCTGTCTCCCCTTCTCTGTCCCGCCCTCTCTGTAGCCCTCTCTCTGCCCCCTCTCAGTCACCATCGCTTTGTTACCCACGTCCACCCCTCTCTGCCCCCCTCTCTCTGTCGCCCTCTCTGTCCCCCTCTCTTTGTCCCCCCCTCCCTCTGTCCCCCTCCTTCTGTCCCCCACTCTCTGTCGCCCTCTTGCTGACCCCCTCTCTCTGTTCCCCTCTCTCTGTCCCCCCTCTCTCTGTCGCCCTCTTTCTGACCCCCTCTCTCTCTGTCCCCCCGCTCTGTCCCCTCCCAGTCACCATCTCTCCGTCCGCCCTCCCTCTGTCCCCCTCCCTCGGTCTCCCTCTCTCTGTCCCCCTCTCTCTCTGTCCCCCTCTCTCTCTGTCCCCCTCTCTCTCTGTCCCCCTCTCTCTCTGTCCCCCTCTCTCTCTGTCCCCCTCTCTTTCTGTCCCCTATCTCTCTGTTCTCCCTCTCTCTGTCCCTCCTCTCTCTGTTCCCTCTCGCTCTGTCCCACTCTCTCTGCCCCCCCCACTCTGGTCCCCCCCGTCCCCCCTCTGTCCTCTCTCTCTCTGTCCCCCCTCTCTCTGTCCCCTCTCTCTCTAACCCTCTCTCTCTCTGACCCCCTCTCTCTGCCCCCTCGCTCTGTTCCCCGCTCTCTGTTCCCACATCTCTATCGCCCGCTCTCTGCCCACTCTTTGTCACTGTCTCTCTGCCCCCCCTCTCTGTCTCCATCTCTCTGCCCTCTCTCAGTCACCGTCTCTCTGTTCGCCCCGCCGTCCACCCCTCTCTGTCGCCCGCTCTCTGCCCCCCTCTGTCACAGTTTCTCTGTCCTCCCTCTCTCTGTCCCCCTTGTCCCCCCCTCTCTGTTCCCCCCACAGTCCGCTCTCTGTCCCCCTCTCTCTGTCCCCCCCTCACTGTCCCCTATCAGTCTCCGTCTCTCTGTTCGCCCCCCGTCCCCCCTCTCTCTGTCCCCCCCTCACTGTCCCCTCTCTTTGTTTGCCTCTCTCTGCCCCTCTCTGTCACCGTCTCTCTGCCCCTTCTCTCTCTGCCCCCCCTCTCTCTCTCTGTCCCCACTCTTTCTGCCCACTCTCTCTATCCCCATCTCTCTGTTCCCTCTCTGCCCCCCCCCTCTATGCCCCCTCTCTGTTCACCTCTCTCTCTGACCCCCTCTCTCTCTGACCCCCTCTCTCTCTGACCCCCTCTCTCTCTGTCCCCCCCCTCTCTCTCTGTACCCCCTCTCTCTCTGTACCCCCTCTCTCTCTGTACCCCCTCTCTCTCTGTCCCCCTCTCTCTCTCTGACCCCCCTCTCTGTCCCTCTCTCTCTCTCTGACCACCTCTCTCTCTGACCCCCTCTCTCTCTGTCCCCCTCTCTCTCTGATCCCCCTCTCTGTCCCTCTCTCTCTCTCTGACCACCTCTCTCTCTGACCCCCTCTCTCTCTGTCCCTCTCTCTCTCTGCCCCCTCGCTCTGTTCCCCGCTCTCTGTCCCCCCGTCTCTACCGTTCTCTCTCTGCCCCCTCTCTGACACTGTCTCTCTGTCCCCTCTCTCTCTGTCCCCTCTCTCTCTGTCCCCGTCTCTCTGTCCCCGTCTCTCTGCCCCCTCTCTCAGTCCATCCTCTCTGTCCCAAACCTCTGTCCCCCCCTCTCTGTAGCCCTCTCTCTGTCCCCTCTCAGTCACCATCTATCTGTTCCCCTCCCCCGTCCACGCCTCTCTGTTGCCCACTCTCTGCCCCCTCTCTGTCATATTCTCTCTGTCCCCCTTCTCTCTGTCCCCCTTCTCTCTGTCCCCCTTCTCTCTGTCCCCCTTCTCTCTGTCCCCCTTCTCTCTGTCCCCCCTCTCTGTCCCCCCTCTCTGCCCCCTCTCAGTCACCATCACTTTGTTCCCCCCGTCCACACCTCTCTGTCCCCCTCTCTTTGTCCCCCCCCTCCCTCTGTCACCCTCCTTCTGTCCCCCACTCTCTGTCGCCCTCTTGCTGACCCCCTCTCTCTGTTCCCCTCTCTCTGTCCCCCCTCTCTCTGTCGCCCTCTTTCTGACCCCCTCTCTCTCTGTCCCCCCGCTCTGTCCCCTCCCAGTCACCATCTCTCCGTCCGCCCTCCCTCTGTCCCCCTCCCTCGGTCTCCCTCTCTCTGTCCCCCTCTCTCTCTCCCCATCTCTCTCTCTCCCCATCTCTCTCTCTCCCCATCTCTCTCTCTCCCCATCTCTCTCTGTCCCACCCAGTCTGTCCCCCTCTCTCTGTCCCCCTCTCTCTGTCCCCCTCTCTCTCTGTCCCCCTCTCTCTCTGTCCCCCTCTCTCTCTGTCCCCCCCTCTCTCTCTGTCCCCCTCTCTCTCTCTGTCCCCCTCTCTCTCTCTGTCCCCCTCTCTCTCTCTGTCCCCCTCTCTCTCTCTGTCCCTCTCTCTCTCTCTCTGTCCCTCTCTCTCTCTCTGTCCCTCTCTCTCTCTCTGTCCCCCTCTCTGTCCCCCTCTCTGTCCCCCTCTCTGTCCCCCTCTCTGTCCCCCTCTCTGTCCCCCTCTCTGTCCCCCTCTCTCTGTCCCTCTTTCTCTGTCCTTCTCTCTCTGTCCCCCTCTCTGTCCCCCTCTCTCTCCCACCTGCCTCTCTCTGTCCTCCTCTCTCTGCCCCCCTTTCTCTGACACCTTCTCTTTCCCCCACTCTGTAACCCTCTCTCTGTCCCCACCATCTATGACCCCCTGTATCTTCCCCACTCTCTGTGCCCCACTCTCTGTGCCCCACTCTCTGTGCCCCACTCTCTGTGCCCCACTCTCTGTCCCCCTCTCTCTGTCCCGCGCTCTCTGTCCCCCGCTCTCTGTCCCGCGCTCTCTGTCCCGCGCTCTCTGTCCCGCGCTCTCTGTCCCGCGCTCTCTGTCCCGCGCTCTCTGTCCCGCGCTCTCTGTCCCGCGCTCTCTGTCCCGCGCTCTCTGTCCCGCGCTCTCTGTCCCGCGCTCTCTGTCCCGCGCTCTCTGTCCCGCGCTCTCTGTCCCGCGCTCTCTCTGACCCTCGCTCTCTGACCCTCGCTCTCTCTGCCCCTCGCTCTCTGACCCTCGCTCTCTGACCCCCTCTCTCTGCCCCTCGCTCTCTGACCCCCTCTCTCTGCCCCTCGCTCTCTGACCCCCGCTCTCTGCCCCTCGCTCTCTGTGCCCCTCGCTCTCTGACCCCCTCTCTCTGCCCCTCGCTCTCTGACCCCCTCTCTCTGCCCCTCGCTCTCTGACCCCCTCTCTCTGCCCCTCTCTCTGTCCCCCTCGTCCCCCTCTCTCTCCGTCTCCCCCTCACTGTCCCCTCTCTGTCCCCCCACTCTCTGTCTCCCACTGTCTGTCCCCCTTCTCTCTGACCCCCTCTATCTCCCTCACTCTCTGTGGCCCTCTCTCTGTCGCCATCTCTCTGCCCCCCTCTCCCTCCCCTCTCTCTCTGTCCCCCTCTCTCTCTGTCCCCCTCTCTCTCTGTCCCCCTCTCTCTCTGTCCCCCTCTCTCTCTGTCCCCCTCTCTCTATTTCCCCCTCTCTCTGTCCCCCAGCTGTCTGTCTCCCCCGTTCTCTGTCCCCTCTCTCTCTCTTTCCTGCCCTCTCTCTGCCCCCCCTCTCTTTCCCCCTCCCTCTCTGTCCCCCTCTCTCGGTCCCCCTCCCCCTCTCTCTGTCCCCTCTCTCTGTCCCGCCTCTCTCTGTCCCACTCTCTCTCTCTGTCCCCCTCTCTCTCTGTCCCCCCCTCTCTCTGTCCCCCTCTCTCTCTGTCCCCCTCTCTCTCTGTCCCCCTGTCTCTCTGTCCCCCTGTCTCTCTGTCCCCCTGTCTCTCTGTCCCCCTGTCTCTCTGTCCCCCTGTCTCTCTGTCCCCCTGTCTCTCTGTCCCCCTCTCTCTCTGTTCTCCCTCTCTCTCTGTCCCCCTCTCTCTCTGTTCTCCCTCTCTCTCTGTTCTCCCTCTCTCTCTGTTCTCCCTCTCTCTCTGTTCTCCCTCTCTCTCTGTTCTCCCTCTCTCTCTGTTCTCCCTCTCTCTCTGTCCCTCCTCTCTCTGCCCCCACTCTGTCACCATCTCTCTGTCCCCTCTCCCTCTGTTTCCTCTCGTTCTGCCCCCCTCTCTCTGCACCCCCACTCTTGTCCTCCCCCCCCCGCCCCGTCCTCTCTCTCTGTCCCCTCTCTCTCTTTCCCCCCTCTCTCTCTTTCCCCCCTCTCTCTCTGTTCCCCCCTCTGTCCCCCCTCTCTGTCCCCCCTCTCTGTCTGCCTCTCTCTGCCCCCTCTCTCTGTCACCGTCTCTCTATTCCCCCCGTCACTCTGTCCCATCTTTCTCTGTTCCCCCTCTCTCGGTCCCTCCCTCTCTCTGTCCCCCTCTCTCTCTGTGTCCCCCTCTGTTGCCCCCTCTCTGTCCTCCCTATCTGACTTCCGCTTTCTGCCCCCTCTCTCTGTCACCGTCTCTCTATCCCCCCTTCTCTCTGTCCCACCTTTCTCTGTCCCCCTCTCTCTCTGTCCCCCTCTCTCTGTTGCCTCTTTCTGCCCCCTCTCTCTCTGACCCCCTCTACCTCCCCCGCTCTCTGTCCTCCTCTCTCTATTGCCCTCTCTCGCTGTCGCCCCTATCTCTGTCCCACTTTCTCTGTCCCACTCTCTCTGCCCCCCCGACCCCTCTCTCTTTCCCCTCTCTCTCTGTTCCCCTCTCTCTATCCCCCTCTCTCTGACCCCTCTCTCTCTCCCCTGCTCTTTGACCCCCATCTGTCTCCCTCTCTCTCTGTCCCCTCTCTCTGTCCCCCTCTCTCTATCCCCATCTCACTGTCCCCTCTCTCTCTCTCCCGCTCTCTGACCCACTCTCTGTCATCCTCTCTCTCTCTGTCCCCCACTCTCTCCCCTGCTCTTTCACCCCCATCTGTCTCCCCCGCTCTCTGTCTCCCCCGCTCTCTCCGTCTCCCCCGCTCTCTCCGTCTCCCCCGCTCTCTCCGTCTCCCCCGCTCTCTCCGTCTCCCCCGCTCTCTCCGTCTCCCCCGCTCTCTCCGTCTCCCCCGCTCTCTCCGTCTCCCCCGCTCTCTCCGTCTCCCCCGCTCTCTCCGTCTCCCCCGCTCTCTCCGTCTCCCCCGCTCTCTGTCTCCCCCGCTCTCTCCGTCTCCCCCGCTCTCTCTGTCTCCCCCGCTCTCTCTGTCTCCCCCGCTCTCTCTGTCTCCCCCCCCCTCTCTCTGTCTCCCCCCCCCCTCTCTCTGTCTCCCCCCCCCTCTCTCTGTCTCCCCCCCCCCTCTCTCTGTCTCCCCCCCCCCTCTCTCTGTCTCCCCCCCCCCTCTCTCTGTCTCCCCCCCCCCTCTCTCTGTCTCCCCCCCCCTCTCTCTGTCTCCCCCCCCCCTCTCTCTGTCTCCCCCCCCCCTCTCTCTGTCTCCCCCCCCCCTCTCTCTGTCTCCCCCCCCCCCTCTCTCTGTCTCCCCCCCCCCTCTCTCTCCTCTCGTTCTGCCCCCCTCTCTCTCCTCTCGTTCTGCCCCCCTCTCTCTCCTCTCGTTCTGCCCCCCTCTCTCTCCTCTCGTTCTGCCCCCCTCTCTCTGTCTCCCCCCCCCCTCTCTCTCCTCTCGTTCTGCCCCCCTCTCTCTCCTCTCGTTCTGCCCCCCTCTCTCTCCTCTCGTTCTGCCCCCCTCTCTCTCCTCTCGTTCTGCCCCCCTCTCTCTGTCTCCCCCCCCCCCTCTCTCTCCTCTCGTTCTGCCCCCCTCTCTCTGTCTCCCCCACTCTGGTCCTCCCCCCACCACCCCCGTCCTCTCTCTCTGTCCCCTCTCTCTCTTTCCCCCCTCTCTCTCTGTTCCCCCCTCTGTCCCCCCTCTCTGTCCCCCCTCTCTGTCCCCCCTCTCTGTCCCCCCTCTCTGTCCCCCCTCTCTGTCCCCCCTCTCTGTCTGCCTCGCTCTGCCCCCTCTCTCTGTCACCGTCTCTCTATTCCCCCCGTCACTCTGTCCCATCTTTCTCTGTTCCCCCTCTCTCTGTCCCTCCCTCTCTCTGTCCCCCTCTCTCTCTGTCCCCCCCTCTGTTGCCCCCTCTCTGTCCTCCCTATCTGTCTTCCGCTTTCTGCCCCCTATCTCTGTCACCGTCTCTCTATCCCCCCTTCTCTCTGTCCCACCTTTCTCTGTCCCCCTCTCTCTCTGTCCCTCTCTCTCTGTTGCCTCTTTCTGCCCCCTCTCTCTCTGACCCCCTCTATCTCCCCCGCTCTCTGTCGTCCTCTCTCTATTGCCCTCTCTCGCTGTCGCCCCTCTCTCTGTCCCACTTTCTCTGTCCCACTCTCTCTGCCCCCCCGACCCCTCTCTCTTTCCCCTCTCTCTCTGTTCCCCTCTCTCTCTCTCCCGCTCTCTGACCCCCTCTCTGTCATCCTCTCTCTCTCTGTCCCCCACTCTCTCCCCTGCTCTTTGACCCCCATCTGTCTCCCTCTCTCTCTGTCCCCTCTCTCTGTCCCCCTCTCTCTATCCCCATCTCACTGTCCCCTCTCTCTCTCTCCCGCTCTCTGACCCCCTCTCTGTCATCCTCTCTCTCTCTGTCCCCCACTCTCTCCCCTGCTCTTTGACCCCCATCTGTCTCCCTCTCTCTCTGTCCCCTCTCTCTGTCCCCCTCTCTCTATCCCCATCTCACTGTCCCCTCTCTCTCTCTCCCGCTCTCTGACCCCCTCTCTGTCATCCTCTCTCTCTCTGTCCCCCACTCTCTCCCCTGCTCTTTGACTCCCATCTGTCTCCCCTCTCTCTGTCTCCCCCTCTCTCTGTCTCCCCCTCTCTCTGTCTCCCCCGCTCTCTGTCTCCCCCGCTCTCTGTCTCCCCCGCTCTCTGTCTCCCCCGCTCTCTGTCTCCCCCGCTCTCTGTCTCCCCCGCTCTCTGTCTCCCCCGCTCTCTGTCTCCCTCTCTCTCTGTCTCCCCCTCTCTCTGTCCCCCTCTCTCTCTGTCCCCCTCTCTCTCTGTCCCCCTCTCTCTCTGTCCCCCTCTCTCTCTGTCCCCCTCTCTCTCTGTCCCCCTCTCTCTCTGTCCCCCTCTCTCTCTGTCCCGCTCTCTCTCTGTCCCGCTCTCTCTCTGTCCCGCTCTCTCTTTGTCCCCTTCTCTCTCTGTCCCCCCTCTCTCTGTCCCCCTCTCTCTGTCCCCCCTCTCTCTGTCCCCCCCCCTCTCTCTGTCCCCCTCTCTCTGTCCCCCCTCTCTCTGTCCCCCCCCCTCTCTCTCTTGCCCTCTATCTGTCCCCCTCTCTCTCTGTCCCCCTCTCTCTCTGTCCCCCTCTCTCTATGTTCACCCTCTCTCTATGTTCACCCTCTCTCTGTCCCTCCTCTCTCTGCCCCCACTCTGTCACCATCTCTCTGTCCCCTCTCCCTCTGTTTCCTCTCGTTCTGCCCCCCTCTCTCTGCACCCCCACTCTGGTCCTACCCCCCCCCCCCCGTCCTCTCTCTCTGTCCCCTCTCTCTCTTTCCCCCCTCTCTCTCTGTTCCCCCCTCTGTCCCCCCTCTCTGTCCCCCCTCTCTGTCCCCCCTCTCTGTCTGCCTCTCTCTGCCCCCTCTCTCTGTCACCGTCTCTCTATTCCCCCTGTCACTCTGTCCCATCTTTCTGTTCCCCCTCTCTCTGTCCCTCCCTCTCTCTGTCCCCCTCTCTCTCTGTCCCCCCCCTCTGTTGCCCCCTCTCTGTCCTCCCTATCTGACTTCCGCTTTCTGCCCCCTCTCTCTGTCACCGTCTCTCTATCCCCCCTTCTCTCTGTCCCACCTTTCTCTGTCCCCCTCTCTCTCTGTCCCCCTCTCTCTGTTGCCTCTTTCTGCCCCCTCTCTCTCTGACCCCCTCTATCTCCCCCGCTCTCTGTCCTCCTCTCTCTATTGCCCTCTCTCGCTGTCGCCCCTCTCTCGTCCCACTTTCTCTGTCCCACTCTCTCTGCCCCCCCGACCCCTCTCTCTTTCCCCTCTCTCTCTGTTCCCCTCTCTCTATCCCCCTCTCTCTGACCCCTCTCTCTCTCCCCTGCTCTTTGACCCCCATCTGTCTCCCTCTCTCTCTGTCCCCTCTCTCTGCCCCCCTCTCTCTGTCACCCTCTCTCTGTCCCCTCTCTCTCTCCCCCGCTCTCTGACCCCCTCTCTGTTGCCCTCTTTCTGCCCCCATCTCTCTGTCCCCCTCTCTCTCTCTGTCCCCCTCTCTCTCTCTGTCCCCCTCTCTCTCTCTGTCCCCCTCTCTCTATCCCCTTCTCACTGTCCCCTCTCTCCCGCTCTGTTCCCCCTCTCTCTGTCCCCCATCTCTCTGCCCCTCTCTCTGTCCCCCTCTCTCTGTCCCCCTCTCTCTGTGTACTCTCTCTCTCCCCGCTCTCTGATCCCCTCTCTGTCGCCCGCGCTCTCTGTCCCCCCCTCTCTCTGTCGCCGTCTCTCTGTCCCCCTCTCTCTGCCCCCTCTCTCTCTGCCCCCTCTCTCTCTGTCCCCCTCTCTCTCTGTCCCCCTCTCTCTCTGTCCCCCTCTCTCTCTGTCCCCCTCTCTCTCTGTCCCCCTCTCTCTCTGTCCCCCTCACTCTCTGTCCCCCTCTCTCTGTCCCCCTCTCTCTGTCCCCCTCTCTCTGTCCCCCTCTCTCTGTCCCCCTCTCTCTGTCCCCCTCTCTCTGTCCCCCCTCTCTCTGTCCCCTCTCTCTCTGTCCCCTCTCTCTCTGTCCCCCCTCTCTCTGTCCCCCCTCTCTCTGTCCCCCCCCCCCTCTGTCCCCACTCTCTCTCTGTCCCCCTCTCTCTGTCCCCCCTCTCTCTGTCCCCCCCCCTCTCTCTGTCCCCCCCCCTCTCTCTGTCCCCCCCTCTCTGCACCCCTCTCTCTCTGTCCCCCTCTCTCTCTGTCCCCCTCTCTCTCTGTCCCCCTCTCTCTCTGTCCCCCTCTCTCTCTAACCCTCTCTGTCTCTGACCCCCTCTCTCTGCCCCTCGCTCTGTTCCCCGCTCTCTGTTCCCACATCTCTATCGCCCTCTCTCTGCCCCCTCTTTGTCACCGTCTCTCTGTCCCCCCTCTCTCTGCCCCCATCTCTCTGCCCCCTCTCAGTCACCATCTCTCTGTTCGCCCCGCCGTCCACTCTGTCCCCGCTCTCTGAGCCCCTCTCTGTCAGAGTTTCTCTGTCCCCCCTCTCTCTGTCCCCCTCGTCCCCCTCTCTCTCTGTCCCCCCCTCACTGTCCCCTCTCTGTCCCCCCTCTCTCTGTCTCCCACTCTCTGTCCCCCTTCTCTCTGACCCCCTCTATCTCCCTCACTCTCTGTGGCCCTCTCTCTGTCGCCAACTCTCTGCCCCCCTCTCCCTCCCCGCCTCTCTGTCCCCCTCTATGTCCCACTTTCTCTCTGTCACCATCTCTCTCTGTCCCCTCTCTCTCTGTCCCCCTCTCTCTCTGTCCCCCTCTCTCTCTGTCCCCCTCTCTCTCTGTCCCCCTCTCTCTCTGTCCCCCTCTCTCTCTGTCCCCCTCTCTCTGTCCCCCTCTCTCTGTCCCTCTGTCCCCCTCTCTCTCTGTCCCCCTCTCTCTCTGTCCCCCTCTCTCTCTGTCCCCCTCTCTCTCTGTCCCCCTCTCTCTCTGTCCCCCTCTCTCTGTCCCCCTCTCTCTGTCCCCCTCTCTCTGTCCCCCTCTCTCTGTCCCCCTCTCTCTCTGTCCCACCCACTCTGCCCCCCCTCTCTGTCCCGCTCTCTCTCTGTCCCTCTCTCTCTCTCTGTCCCTCTCTCTCTCTCTGTCCCTCTCTCTCTCTCTGTCCCTCTCTCTCTGTCCTCCTCTCTCTCCCACCTGCCTCTCTCTGTCCTCCTCTCTCTGCTCCCCTTTCTCTGACACCCTCTCTTTCCCACACTCTGTCCCCCTCTCTCTCTCTCTATCCCCCACTCTCTCCATCCGCCCACTCTCTGTCCCCCTCTCTCTGACTCCCCCTCTCTCCCCCACACTGTACCCCTCTCTCTCTCTCTCTCTCTCTCTCTCTCTCTCTCCCTCTGCCCCCTCTCTCTGTCACCGTCTCTCTATCCCCCTTCTCTCTGTCCCACCTTTCTCTGTTCCCCCTCTCTTTGCCCCCCTCTCTCTGTCCCCCTCTCTCTGCCCCCCCTCTCTGAACGCTTCTCTCTCTGTCCTCCTCTCTCTCTGTCCCCCTCTCTCTGTCTCCTCTTTCTGCCCCCTTCTCTCTCTGTCCCCCACTCTCTCACTGACCCCCTCTCTCTGACCCCTCTATCTCCCCCATTCTCTGTCCCCCTCTCTCTGTCGCCGTCTCTCTGTCCCCTCTCTCCCACGCTCTCTGACCCCCTCTCTCCCCTGCTCTCTGACCCCTCTCTGTTGCCCTCTCTCTGCCCCCGCTCTCTCTGCGCCCCCGACCCCTCTCTGTTTCCCTCTCTCTGTTCTCCTCTCTCTGTCCCTCTGTCTCTGTCCCCCTCACTGCTGCCCCCCTCACTCTGTCCCCTCTCTCTCTCCCCCGCTCTTTGACCCCCTCTCTGTCGCCCTCTCTCTCTGTCCCCTCTCTCTCTGCCCCCTCTCTCTGTCCCCCTCTCTCTCTATTCCCCTCTCACTGCCCCCTCTCTCTCTCCCGCTCTCTGACCCCCTCTCTGTCACCCTTTCTCTCTGCCCACTCTCTCTCTCTGCCCCCCACTCTCTGTCCCCCTCTCTCTGACCCCCTCTCTCTCCCCCACTCTCTCTGTCCCCCTCTCTCTGTCCCCACTCTCTCCCCCCCGCTCTCTGACCACCTCTCTGTTGCCCTCTCTCTGCCCCCCTCTCTCTCTGCCCCCCGACCCCTCTCTCTGACCCCCTCTCTCTCTCTTTCCCCCCTCTCTCTGTCCCCCCTCTCTCTGTCTCCCTCTCTCTCTGTCTCCCTCTCTCTGTCCCCTCTCTCTCTCCCACACTCTCTGACCTCCTCTCTGTTGCCCCCTCTCTGCCCCCACTCTCTCTGCCACCCGACCCCTCTCTCTGTCCCCCTCTCTCTTTCTGTCCCCCTCTCTCTGTCTCCCTCTCTCTGCCCCCCTCTCTGTCCCCCTCTCTCTCTGTCTCCCTCTCTCTGTCCACTCTCTCTCCCCCGCTCTCTAACCTCCTCTCTGTTGCCCTCTCTCTGCCACCCGACCCCGCTCTCTGTCTCCCTCTCTCTCTCTATCCCCCCTTCTCTCTGTTCCTCCTTTCTCTGTTCCCCCTCCACTCTGCCCCCCTCTCTGTCCCCCTCTCTCTCTCTGTCCCCCCTCTCTCTCTCTGTCCCCCTCTCTCTCTGTCCCCCTCTCTCTCTGTCCCCCTCTCTCTCTCTGTCCCCCTCTCTCTCTCTGTCCCCCCTCTCTCTCTCTGTCCCCCACTCTCTCCATCCCCCCCACTCTCTGTCCCCCTCTCTCCCCCCACTCTGTACCCCTCTCTGTCCCCCACTCTCTGTCCCCCTCTCTCTGTCCCCTCTATCTCCCCCTCTCTCTGTACTCCTCTCTCTGTCCCCTATCTCTCTCCCCTGCTCTCTGTCCCCTCTATCTCCTCCTCTCTCTGTCCTCCTCTCTGTCCCCTATCTCTCTCCCCTGCTCTCTGACCCCCTCTCTGTTACACTCTCTCTGCCCCCTTCTCTCTGCCCCCCTCTCTGTCCCCCTCTCTCTCTGTCTACCACTCTCTCCATCCCCACACTCTCTGTCCCCCTCTCTCTGACCCTCTCTCTCCCCCCCACTCTGTACCCTCTCTGTCCCCCACTCTCTGTCCCCCTCTCTCTGTCCCTTCTATCTTCCCCTCTCTCAGTCCCCCTCTCTCTGTCCCCTCTATCTCCCCCTCTCTCTCTGTCCCCCTCTCTCTGTCCCCTCTCTCTCTCCCCGCCGCTGTCTGACCCCCACTCTGTCGCCCTCTCTCTGCCCCCTCTCTCTGTCCCCCTCTCTCTGTCCCCCACTCTCTCCATCCCCCCCACTCTCTGTCCCCCTCTCTCTGACCCCCTCTCTCTCCCACTTTGTCCCCCTCTCTCTGTCCCCCTCTCTCTGTCCCCCTCTCTCTGTCCCCCTCTCTCTGTCCCCCTCTCTCTGTCCCCCTCTCTCTGTCCCCCTCTCTCTGTCCCCTTCTCTCTGTCCCCTTCTCTCTGTCCCCTTCTCTCTGTCCCCCTCTCTCTGTCCCCCTCTCTCTGTCCCCCTCTCTCTGTCCCCCTCTCTCTGTCCCCTTCTCTCTGTCCCCTTCTCTCTGTCCCCTTCTCTCTGTCCCCTTCTCTCTGACCCCTTCTCTCTGACCCCCTCTCTGCCCCCTCTATCTGTCCCCTTCTCTCTGTCCTCCCTGCTCTCTGTCCCCCCTCTCTCTCTCTCTCCCCCACTCTTTCTGTCCCCCTCTCTCTGTCCCGTCGATCTCTCCCCCGCTCTCTGCCCCTCTCTGTCGCCCTCTCCCTGCTCCCTCTCTCTCTGCCCCCCCAATCTCTGTCCCCCTCTCTCTCTGTCCCTCACTCTCTCCATCTCTCACTCTCTGTCCCCTCTCTCTGACCCCCCTCTCTACCCCCCCCCCCACTCTGCACCCCCTCTCTGTCTCCCTCTATATCCCCTCTCTCTGTGCCCCTCTCTCTGTCAGGAGAAAGTGAGGTCTGCAGATTCTGGAGATCAGAGATGGAAATGTGTTGCTGGAAAAGCGCAGCAGATCAGGCAGCATCTAGGGAACAGGAGAATCGACGTTTCGGGCATTAGCCGATCTTCAGGAATGAGGAAAGTTGGTCCAGCAGGCTAAGATAAAAGATAGGGAGGAGGGACTTGGGGGAGGGGCGTCGGAAATGTGATAGGTGGAAAGAGGTCAAGGTGAGGGTGATAGGTCAGACTGGGGTGGGGGCGGAGAGGTCGGGAAGAAGATTGCAGGTTAGGAAGGCGGTGCTGAATTTGATGGATTTGACTGAGACAGGCTGGGGGGAGGGGAAATGAGGAAACTGGTGAAATCCGAGTTCATCCCTTGTGGTTGGAGGGTTCCTAGCTGGAAGATGAGGTGTTCTTCCTCCAACCGTCGTTTTGCTGTGGTCTGACGATGGAGGAGTCCAAAGACCTGCATATCCTTGGTGGAGTGGGAGGGGGAATTGAAATGTTGAGCTACAGGGTGGTTGGGTTGGTTGGTCCGGGTGTCCCAGAGGTGTTCCCTGAAACGCTCCGCAAGTAGGCGGCCCGTCTCCCCAATATAGAGGAGGCCACATCGGGTGCAAAGGATGCAATAGATGATATGTGTGGAGGTACAGATGAATCTGTGGCGCATATGGAAGTTTCCTTTGGGGCCTTGGAGGGAGGTGAGGGGGGAGGTGTGGGCGCAAGTCTTGCACCTCTTGCGGTTGCAGGGGAAGGTGCCGGGAGTGGATGTTGGGTTTGTGGGGGGTGTGGATCTGACGAGGGAGTCACGGAGGGAGTGGTCTTTACGGAATGCTGATAGGGGAGGGGAGGGAAATATATCCTTGGTGGTGGGGTCCGTTTGGAGGTGGCGGAAATGGCGGCGGATGATGCGCTGTACATGGAGGTTAGTGGGGTGGTAGGTGAGGACCAGTGGGGTTCTGTCCTGGTGGCGGTTGGAGGGGCGGGGTTCAAGGGCGGAGGATCGGGAAGTGGAAGAGATGCAGTGGAGGGCATCGTCGACCACGTCGGGGGGGAAATTGCGGTCCTTGAAGAAGGAGGCCATCTGGGATGTGCGTTTTTGGAACTGGTCCTCCTGGCAGCAGATGCGGCGGAGTCGAAGGAATTGGGAGAATGGGATGGCGTTTTTACAGGGGGCAGGATGGGAGGAGGTGTAGTCCAGGTAGCTGTGGGAGTCGGTTGGATTGTCGTAGATGTCCGTGTTGATTCGGTCGCCTGAGATAGAAATAGAAAGGTCGAGGAAGGGGAGGGAGGAATCTGAGACTGTCCAGGTGAATTTGAGGTCGGGGTGGAAGGTGTTGGTGAAGTGGATGAACTGTTCAACCTCCTCGTGGGAGCACGAGGCTGCGCCGATACAGTCATGGATGTAGCGGAGGAAAAGGTGGGGGGTAGGGCCACTGTTGTTGCGGAAGATGGATTGTTCCACATATCCTACGAAGAGGCAGGCATAGCTGGGGCCCATGCGGGTGCCCATGGCTACTCCTTTCGTTTGGAGGAAGTGGGAGGATTGGAAAGAGAAGTTGTTCAGGGTGAGGACCAGTTCAGTCAGTCGAAGGAGGGTGTCTGTGGAAGGGTACTGGTCGGTACGGCGGGAAAGAAAGAAGCGGAGGGCTTTGAGCCCTTCGTGATGGGGGATGGAGGTGTACAGGGACTGGATGTCCATGGTGAAAATAAGGCGTTGGGGACCAGGGAAGCGAAAATCATGGAGCAGGTGGAGGGCATGGGTGGTGTCCCGAACGTAGGTGGGGAGTTCTTGGACTAAGGGGGACAGGACGGTGTCAAGTTATGCGGAGATGAGTTCGGTGGGGCAGGAGCAGGCGGAGACAATGGGTCGGCCGGGGCAGTCAGGTTTGTGGATTTTGGGCAGGAGGTAGAAGCGGGAGGTGCGGGGTTGTGGGACTATGAGGTTGGAGGCGGTGGATGGGAGGTCCCCTGAGGTGATGAGGTTAAGGACGGTCTGGGAGATGATGGTTTGGTGGTGGGGGGTGGGGTCATGGTCAAGGGGGCAGTAGGAGGAGGTATCTGCGAGCTGGCATTTGGCCCCAGCGGTGTAGAGGTCGGTGCGCCAAACTACTACCGCGCCTCCCTTGTCAGCTGGTTTGATAGTGAGGTTGGGGTTGGAACGGAGGGAGTGGAGGGCTGCGCGTTCCGAGGGTGAGAGGTTGGAGTGGGTGAGAGGGGTGGGGGAGTTCAGGTGGCGGTTAATATCGCGGCGGCAGTTGGCTATGCAGAGGTCGAGGGCAGGTAGGAGGCCAGCACGGGGTGTCCAGGTGGATGGGGTGTGTTGGAGGCGGGAGAAGGGGTCGTCAGAGGGTGGGTGGGAGTCTTGGTTAAAGAAGTAGGCACAGAGGCGAAGGCGGCGGAAGAATTGTTCGACGTCACGCCGCGTGTTGAATTCATCAATCCGGGAGCGTAGGGGAATGAGGGTGAGGCCTCTGCTGAGGACTGATCTTTCATCCTCAGAGAGGGGTAGGTCTGGAGGGATGGTGAAAACACGGCAGGGCTGGGAGCTAGGACCTGGTGTGGGGCTGGAGCTGAGTGTGGGGGCGGGGTTAGGCCTGGGGGCGGGGACGGAGATCGGCGTGGGGGCGGGGTCGGGCGTGGTGACGGCGATAGGCGAAGGGGCGGGGTTAGACGTGGTGACGGAGATGGGCGTGGGGTCGGGGTTAGGCATGAAGTCGGAGATCGGCGAAGGGGCGGGGTTAGGCGAGGTGACAGAACTCGCCGGGTGGGCGGGGTTAGGTGTGGAGATCGGCGTGGGGGCGGAGACACATGCGGCGTTAGTGACGTCAGTGGGGGCGGAAGTGGCTGGGGCGACCGCAGAGACCGAAGAGGCGCCCACACCTCCCCCATCACCTCCCTCCAAGGCCCCAAAGGAAACTTCCATATCCGCCACAGATTCACCTGCACCTCCACACATATCATCTACTGCATCCTTTGCACCCGATGTGGCCTCCTCTATATTGGGGAGACGGGCCGCCTACTTGCGGAGCGTTTCAGGGAACACCTCTGGGACACCCGGACCAACCAACCCAACCACCCTGTAGCTCAACATTTCAATTCCCCCTCCCACTCCACCAAGGATATGCAGGTCTTTGGACTCCTCCATCGTCAGACCACAGCGAAATGACGGTTGGAGGAAGAACACCTCATCTTCCAGCTAGGAACCCTCCAACCACAAGGGATGAACTCGGATTTCACCAGTTTCCTCATTTCCCCTCGCCCCAGCCTGTCTCAGTCAAATCCATCAAATTCAGCACCGCCTTCCTAACCTGCAATCTTCTTCCCGACCTCTCCGCCCCCACCCCAGTCTGACCTATCACCCTCACCTTGACCTCTTTCCAACTATCACATTTCCGACGCCCCTCCCCCAAGTCCCTCCTCCCTATCTTTTATCTTAGCCTGCTGGACCAACTTTCCTCATTCCTGAAGATCGGCTAATGCCCGAAACGTCGATTCTCCTGTTCCCTAGATGCTGCCTGACCTGCTGCGCTTTTCCAGCAACACATTTCCATCCCCTCTCTCTGTCACCCTCTCTCTGCCCCTTCACCCTCCCACCCGCCTCTCTCTTCCCCCCTCTCACTGTCCCCCTCTCTCTCTGTCCCCCTCTATCTTCCCCACACTCTGTCCCCCCCTCTCTCTGTCCCCCCCTCTCTCTGTCCCCCCCTCTCTCTGTCCCCCCCTCTCTCTGTCCCCCTCTCTCTCTGTCCCCCTCTCTCTCTGTCCCCCTCTCTCTCTGTCCCCCTCTCTCTCTGTCACCCTCTCTCTGTCACCCTCTCTCTGTCACCCTCTCTCTGTCACCCTCTCTCTGTCACCCTCTCTCTCTGTCACCCTCTCTCTCTGTCCCCCTCTCTCTCTGTCCCCCTCTCTCTCTGTCCCCCTCTCTCTCTGTCCCCCTCTCTCTCTGACCCCCTCTCTCTCTGACCCCCTCTCTCTCTGACCCCCTCTCTCCTTGACCCCCCTCTATCTCCCCCACTCTCGGTGTCCCTCTCTCTGTCCCCCTCTCTCTGACACCCTCTATCTCCCCCACTCTCTGTGCCCCTCTCTCTGTCGCCCTTTCTATCTCCCCCCTTTCTCTGTCCACCCTCTCTCTGTCCCCCTCTCTCTGACCCCTCTCTCATTATGTCCTCCCCTATTTCTCTCTCTCCCTTCCTCACCTTATCTCACCCTTCCCTCTCTCTCCCTCCCTCTGTCTCTCCCTGCTCCTTCGCTCTCTCTCCATCTTCTATCACTCTCGATCCCCCTCCCTCGGTGTCTCTCTCTCTCCCCACCTCCCTCCGTTTCTCTCTGACTCAATCTCTCTCCCTCCTGTCCTGTCCTTCTTCTCTCTCTGACACACTCTGTCTCCCTGGTACTTCCCTCTCCCTCTGACCCAGAGACTGGGTGTTTGTAGTGAAGCTGCGTGTGGGGGGTGGGGGTGAGATGATTGAGAGATGTGGGAAGTGCGGAAATTGGGGTAGAGACGGAATTGTGGGAGGGAGACAGATGGCAGGAGAGAGAGAGTGAGGGTGAGGGGGAGAGAGAAGAGTGGAGGCAGGTGGAGAAACTCATGTTGGGGGTGTGAGGGGGGAGAGTGAGGCAGAAAGAATAGTGGAGGCAGGTGGAGAAACCGGGGTCGGGGGTGGGGTGTCTGAGAGGGGACCAGAGAGAGTGAAAGGGAGAGGAGGTGAGAGAGAGAGACAGTGTGCAGAAAGAGAGAGAGAGGGAGGGAGAGAATTGAGGAGGAAGAGTCGGGGAGAGGAAATGGGGAGGCCAGGTTGGAGTGGGGGGTGTCAGAGGGAGTTAAACCCAGCTCCTGAGCTCAGGGCCCGGTGCCCTCCCCTTCCCTGAGGACCAGGACTTGGGGCTGAGTCGGTCTCTCTCCAGCTCAGCTTCTCCAACACAAAGACACACAACAGCATCGGTCACTCTGCTGCTCGGCACGCTTTAATCAACATTTTTATTGGTTACAAATGGAAGTGATGGATACAGTCAGTGGGATGGTGCCTTTTCTCACTGGCCCCTGAGTTGTGAGAAACATTGAAATGTTTCCCTGTAACCCGCCTGTGGGATACGGATGGACAAACCAGCGCTACCCTCAGTCTGTTACCATAGCGACAGGCTGCTCCATCGCTGAAACACTGAACTGAAATGAGAAAATCCCGGATGGATTGATTAATGCGGGAATTTGATGGATGGATGGATTTGGGTGAAGGGATATTTCAGCACATTCTTCAGCTGCTGCCTGAACTTAGTCTGGGTCACGGCATAAATCGCGGTGTTTGTGCAGCAACTGAGGAGCTGCAGCATGAAGCCCAATTCCAGCACAAAGTTATCGAGATACACAGAGTAATACCCAATCCAATACATCCGGTACCAAATAGAATACAGCATTAACGTTGACCATAACAGGATAAAATTGGCCGAGATCACAAACAGTAAAATGATGGATTTTGTTCGGTTTCTCATTTCTGTGTCAGACTGAGCGTCCCCATTGGTGTGAGTGCGGAGTCTCCTGCGGGCTCTGCTGGTCACTACAATGTGTCTGACGGTGAGAACATTGAGCAGCAGAACCAGGAGAAATGGGACCCCCGGGGTTAGAATGTGGTGGAGGAACTCGATTGTGACCCAGACAATGGAGTATAGAACAGCGGCTGTTACCTCACAAAACCGGGGGGCGTTCCCCAGCCAATACCGAGCCGTGAGCATAAAATACCAGGAAATGTCCTTTAAACAGCTCAGCACAGTCACTGCTCCCAGAACCACAGCTGCCGTCTTCTCACTGCAATATTTACTTTTCAGCTTCTGGCAACAAATGGCCACAAACCGATCAAAGGTGAAAGTGACAGTGAACCAGACAGAGCAGTCAGTGGCTGCATAAAGCAGGACTGCGTGGATATTACACACGGGGACGGAGACCCTCAGGAAATCAAAGTGTTCCCGATAAACAATGGGAATGTGTCTCAGGATCAGGTCGAGGATAATGACCAGGAGATCCGCCGCTGCCATGGCCCCCAGGTAACGTCTGACACATGGAGACAATCCACAATCTTTATAAAGCAGGACGTAGATGGTCACTACGTTAACTGTGAGGAAGGGAAACAAACCCATTATCCATCAGCCTGGAGGGAAAGGGACCCGTTTGATCGGGGACCCAGTGAGATTTTCAAATGTGTCCCTGTATTCAGGGATTTATTAAAATAATTGGAGCTGGAATAATAAATGGGAAGGTCGGAATTACTGACAAAAATGTGACATAAACCACAAGAAACCCTCCCTCCCCAAACACACAGAGACACATCCATAAGGACAGATGGTTTCTAGAACATTCCCACACACTCGATCACTCGAGAGCAGACACAGGTCACTCCTTCCCAGTTCCTAATACGGAGGGTGGAAACGTTGCTGGCCTGAAGGATTCTCTCCCAGATTCCTGAAGACAAATGGAGTTTGGGAATTCCTGTCTTTTGGTCTAAATTGTGGTCGATCCTGTGTCGTGGAGAAATGTAAACGCAGGGAAAACGTATTCACCCCTTTAACTGCCTGAGAGGCCTTCGGAACAGTGTTTCCTTCTCCCTGGAACGGGATCTCTCCCCTTGGGATCTTATCGTTTGTTCAATTCACTGACGTCCGGCCGTTCTCAAACAATGTCAGAGACAGAACGTTCCGGGGAATGTCAGTTATAGAATTTCAGGGACAGAACGTTCCGGGGAATGTCAGTTATAGAATGTTGGGGACAGAACGTTCCGGGGTATGTCAGATATAGAATGTCGGGGACAGAACGTTCCGGGGTATGTCAGATATAGAATGTCGGGGACAGAACGTACCGGGGAATGGCAGTTATAGAATGTCGGGGACAGAACGTTCTGGGGAATGTCAGTTATAGAATTTCAGGGACAGAACGTTCCGGGGAATGTCAGTTATAGAATGTTGGGGACAGAACGTTCCGGGGTATGTCAGTTATAGAATGTTGGGGACAGAACGTTCCGGGGTATGTCAGATATAGAATGTCGGGGACAGAACGTTCCGGGGTATGTCAGATATAGAATGTCAGGGACAGAACGTACCGGGGAATGGCAGTTATAGAATGTCGGGGACAGAACGATCCGGGGAATGGCAGTTATAGAATGTCGGGGACAGAACGTTCCGGGGAATGTCAGTTATAGAATGTCGGGGACAGAACGTTCCGGGGAATGTCAGTTATAGAATGTCGGGGACAGAACGTTCCGGGGTATGTCAGATATAGAATGTCGGGGACAGAACGTTCCGGGGTATGTCAGATATAGAATGTCAGGGACAGAACGTACCGGGGTATGTCAGATATAGAATGTCGGGGACGGAACGTTCCGGGGAATGTCAGTTATAGAATGTTGGGGACAGAACGTACCGGGGAATGGCAGTTATAGAATGTCGGGGACAGAACGATCCGGGGAATGGCAGTTATAGAATGTCGGGGACAGAACGTTCCGGGGAATGTCAGTTATAGAATGTCGGGGACAGAACGTTCCGGGGAATGTCAGTTATAGAATGTCGGGGACAGAACGTTCCGGGGAATGTCAGTTATAGAATGTCAGGGACAGAACGATCCGGGGAATGGCAGTTATAGAATGTCGGGGACAGAACGTTCCGGGGAATGTCAGTTATAGAATGTCGGGGACAGAACGTTCCGGGGAATGTCAGTTATAGAATGTCGGGGACAGAACGTTCCGGGGAATGTCAGTTATAGAATGTCAGGGACAGAACGTTCCGGGGAATGTCAGTTATAGAATGTCAGGGACAGAACGTTCCGGGGAATGTCAGTTATAGAATGTCAGGGACAGAACGTTCCGGGGAATGTCAGTTATAGAATGTCAGGGACAGAACGTTCCGGGGAATGTCAGTTATAGAATGTCGGGGACAGAACGTTCCCGGGAATGTCAGTTATAGAATGTCGGGGACAGAACATTCCGGGGAATGTCAGATATAGAATGTCGGGGACAGAACGTTCTGGGGGATGTCAGTTATAGAATGTTGGGGACAGAACGTTCCGGGGAATGTCAGTTATAGAATGTTGGGGACAGAACGTTCCGGGGAATGTCAGATATAGAATGTCGGGGACAGAACGTTCCGGGGTATGTCAGATATAGAATGTCAGGGACAGAACGTACCGGGGTATGTCAGATATAGAATGTCAGGGACAGAACGTACCGGGGAATGGCAGTTATAGAATGTCGGGGACAGAACGATCCGGGGAATGGCAGTTATAGAATGTCGGGGACAGAACGTTCCGGGGAATGTCAGTTATAGAATGTCGGGGACAGAACGTTCCGGGGAATGTCAGTTATAGAATGTCGGGGACAGAACGTTCCGGGGAATGTCAGTTATAGAATGTCAGGGACAGAACGTTCCGGGGAATGTCAGTTATAGAATGTCAGGGACAGAACGATCCGGGGAATGGCAGTTATAGAATGTCGGGGACAGAACGTTCCGGGGAATGTCAGTTATAGAATGTCGGGGACAGAACGTTCCGGGGAATGTCAGTTATAGAATGTCGGGGACAGAACGTTCCGGGGAATGTCAGATATAGAATGTCGGGGACAGAACGTTCTGGGGAATGTCAGTTATAGAATGTCGGGGACAGAACGTTCCGGGGAATGTCAGATATAGAATGTCGGGGACAGAACGTTCCGGGGAATGTCAGATATAGAATGTCGGGGACAGAACTTTCCTGGGAATGTCAGTTTTAGAATGTTGGGGACAGAACGTTCCGGGGAATGTCAGTTTTAGAATGTTGGGGACAGAACGTTCCGGGGAATGTCAGTTATAGAATGTCGGGGACAGAACGTTCAGGGGAATGTCAGATATAGATTGTCGGGGACAGAACTTTCCGGGGAATGTCAGATATAGATTGTCGGGGACAGAACGTTCCGGGGAATGTCAGATATAGATTGTCGGGGACAGAACGTTCCGGGGAATGTCAGTTTTAGAATGTCGGGGACAGAACGTTCCGGGGAATGTCAGTTTTAGAATGTCGGGGACAGAACGTTCCGGGGAATGTCAGTTTTAGAATGTCGGGGACAGAACGTTCCGGGGAATGTCAGTTTTAGAATGTCGGGGACAGAACGTTCCGGGGAATGTCAGTTTTAGAATGTCGGGGACAGAACGTTCCGGGGAATGTCAGTTATAGAATGTCGGGGACAGAACGTTCAGGGGAATGTCAGATATAGAATGTCGGGGACAGAACGTTCAGGGGAATGTCAGATATAGATTGTCGGGGACAGAACGTTCCGGGGAATGTCAGTTTTAGAATGTTGGGGACAGAACGTTCCGGGGAATGTCAGATATAGAATGTCGGGGACAGAACGTTCAGGGGAATGTCAGATATAGATTGTCGGGGACAGAACGTTCCGGGGAATGTCAGTTTTAGAATGTCGGGGACAGAACGTTCCGGGGAATGTCAGTTATAGAATGTCGGGGACAGAACGTTCAGGGGAATGTCAGATATAGAATGTCGGGGACAGAACGTTCAGGGGAATGTCAGATATAGAATGTCGGGGACAGAACGTTCAGGGGAATGTCAGATATAGAATGTCGGGGACAGAACGTTCAGGGGAATGTCAGATATAGAATGTCGGGGACAGAACGTTCAGGGGAATGTCAGGTTTAGAATGTCGGGGACAGAACGTTCCGGGGAATGTCAGATATAGAATGTTGGGGACAGAACGTTCCGGCGAATGTCAGTTATAGAATGTCGGGGACAGAACGTTCAGGGGAATGTCAGATATAGAATGTTGGGGACAGAACGTTCAGGGGAATGTCAGATATAGAATGTTGGGGACAGAACGTTCCGGCGAATGTCAGTTATAGAATGTCGGGGACAGAACGTTCCGGCGAATGTCAGTTATAGAATGTCGGGGACAGAACGTTTCGGGGGATGTCAGATATAGAATGTCGGGGACAGAACGTTCCGGGGGATGTCGGTTATAGAATGTTGGGGACAGAACGTTCCGGGGAATGTCAGTTATAGAATGTCGGGGACAGAACGTTCCGGGGAATGGCAGTTGTAGAATGTCAGGGACAGAACGTTCCGGGGAACTCCTTGACCTGTCCATGACCTTTCCCCCCTACCCACCCCACCAACATGATGTACTGTGCCTGGGCCCACTGTAACATTAATGGGGTGAGAGACAGAGGGTCCAATCACAGGAATGGGAACTAAAGGCATTGCCAGATCAGCTGAAAGGGTTAGATGTACCACATTCTCAATCCACCTCAAAGAACCAGCCCAGACACCATACACCCAGAGGGGATATCTGTTCACCGTGGAACACTGTGCAGACCAGGTTAGTGTCCTGCTCAGTACAACCCAGCAATCTGTCCAGAGTGGAGCACTGCACAGATCAGATTAGTGCATTGATCTATAACCCCGGAGTAGATATCTGTCCAGCAGCGGGAGAAGTGCAGACCACATCATGGCATTATCTATAAACCTCAACCAGATAGTCTGACCAGCACAGCGACCTGTGCAGTGGTCACCTGTGAATTAATCTGTAAACCAGGAGCAGTTACCCTCCCAGCATGTGGGACTGTGTACCCCACCCCAGTGCACTATCTGTAAACTAGGAGCAGTTACCCTCCCAGCATGTAGGTCTGTGTACATCACCCCAGTGCATTGATCTGTAACACTGTGATAGATCACTGCCCAGCGTGGCGAAACTTGCAGCCCGGGCTGGAAGTGACAGGATGTGCAGCTCACGTCCATTTACAGCTCCATCTCTCCATTGTGCCCTGACAAGGGGATGCTGTGGGTGTGAACATCACTGCCACAAAGATACAGAGATGGAGGGGGAATCAGTTTAAACAATAACAAATGGGAGGGGTATGGGAAATAGACAGAGAGGGGGAGACTGAGAGACAGTGTTATGGAAGGATGTGTTTCCAGGTTTCAGAATGCAGAAATGAAAACATTTTAACAGCATCCTGTAACATAAGTGTTTCCAGGAATTGTAGGTGAACATGATATTGGTGAGAGTTCAGGTGATGCAGAGTTTTAGATGAGTATTTGTTCTGCAGCTTTGTATCTGGATGTAGGGTCAGCAGAGTCTTTGGCTCATTGAGCTAAATCTAACAATAATTTGTCTCAGTGCCATTTCCATTGACTGTGACGGAGGGATCATCCATACGAGAACAAGATAGTTTCCTGGTGCTATCTTATCGAACTCACCTCATTAACCACCCACCCCATGGTGTCCCTCTCATTCAATACCAGCCCGATTCTCCAACCCAATATGGCTGGAGGTACTCACCATCGCCCGGGTGTCCCTGGATATTCCATGATCCATGACACTGGCGCCATCTTTAAAAGGCCACTGAGCACACGGTTGAGCTTTCTCCGTTTGGAGCTGCCCTGCACAGTTTACCCCGAGCATGGCAGATAAGGAGTAATTACACCACGGTTTGTCGACAGGAGCACGGAGGTCCTGGTGAATGGGCTAGTACAGAGGGGGACCATTCTCTTCCCAGAGTGAGCTACACGACCAGACCCATCGAGCATGGTCTGAGCTCACCACCCAGCTCAGTGCAGTATCTCAGTCTGAAGAAATGTCCAGCAATACAGGACAAGTATCAATAACCTTCCCCGCTCTGTTAGGATAAGGGTCACGGCATTGTGTCTGCTCCCTCACACTCACTGTATATCTGTTACAGCACCGACCCCCGAACATGGCTCATGGTCAACCGCATGCAGCACCTTCTCTCTCTCTCTCTGTCTCTGTCTCTCTCTGTCTCTGTCTGTCTCTTTCTCTCTCTCTCTCTCTCTCTCCCTCCACTTTACCCCCCCCCCCCCCCCCATTAATAACACTGCATGGATACAACACTGTGGACTGACTCCCTCCGGACACCTCACCATGACCATGTCCCCCACCTACACATCGTCACCACCACCTCCCAGGAAGGGAACATGGAGACTCCCTCCTACACCTCCCCCTGTAAACAGCTCAGATACTGAAACTAATCTGTGATAGTTACTGCTCTCCCCACCTGTCCTGACATCTTCAACAATCTGTGCTCATATACACGCAGCGCTCTCTGCTCCTGCAGCTCCATTGTAATGGCACAGCCTGTTTTAAACTGTCTTTCATTGTCTTTCACCTCACACTGTGTATCACCTCAACTGCTCTGCATTAATTCCCATCTGCCATCAACCTGAACACTACACCAACGTGTGATTGTACGGTTAGAGTTCCACACTGTCCTCCATAGACTTCAGAGTTCTTCCAGGTTCGGTGCCATCTACAAACATTGAGATTGTTATAGCGTCACAGTCCCCATGAAACAACTGAAATCCTGCCCCACATACACAAGTGAAATACTGATATATTCCTATGGACAAAGTCGAATAATGACATGCTGTCAATGGAGCAACAAAAGTCCTGACACACACCAGACGGAGCAAATGAAATATTGACAAACCACAGAGCAAGAGAAATCCGGATAGGTTCCACTTATCAATATTCATCAGGGTATAATGTGATGAAGTTGAAAGCGTGTACTGTACCTTTAAGCGAGGGTGAATTCTGTTCTGAACTGAGAGCTTACAAGCACCTGTGGTATGAGAGGATGGCAGACCCAGACACAGTATATTGCTATAGAGCTGGAGTCGGGTAATAAGCAGTTAAGAGAAAGGGAGTCCCAGAGTTGTGAATAGTTAATGTAAAATGTTCACTTTCAGAGTTAAAAAATAAATTGATGTTTTTATTTAAACAGTGGGATTTGGTAGATCTGACACTCATATTTTAACAGTTTACGAGGCGAATTGAGCATTTCTTTATGCTTCATTTAAGTTACCAGATGAGCTTCACGTAGTGCCCTAACCATCCCCGTGTGTGTATCTGTGTGTCTCTGTGTGGGGCAGGTCTGGCAGTCACTGTGGTGCTTAAAGTGATGCAATGTCACCCTCTGCTGGCCTCCACACGCCACTGCACAGATATTGGCAGAGGGTGAAAACCAACAGGGATTCATTCAGAGAGGGGGAGGGAGAGGGCAGCTGCTCACAGCACCATCCAAACTGATGTCTTATCCATGGAGTGATCTAAATGTCCTTTAAACGTTGTAACTGTCCCTGCTTTCACCACTTCCTCTGGAAGTTCATTCCACACACAATCAAGATTCTATTTCAAATAATTACCTCTCCTGACTTATGTAAATCTTTTTCCTCGCACCTTAAAATATCCCTCAGTTTTGAATCCCCACCTTGAGGGAAAAGACATCAGCCCTTCAGCTTATCTGTACCCCTCATGATTTTATAAACCTCTGTAAAGTTGCCCCTTAATCTCATACTCTGCAGTGAAAAAAGTCCCAGCCTACCAGCCTCTACTTATAGCTCACTCCTTCCATTCCCAGAAACATCCAGGTTAATCTGTTCTCAACCCTCTCCATCTTAATTATATCAAGGTCAATAATATCAAAGTGAACAGTCAAGGTGTTTTAGAAGGGTACAGGGAGACCAAAGCTGGAGGACATAGGCTTAAGGTGAGAGGGGAAACATTTAAAAGTGACCTAAGGGGCAGCTTTTTCACCCAGAGGGTGGTGTGCCTATGGAATGAGCGGGCAGGATGACCAGGCTGGACACAGTATTCCAGAAGAGGTCTCACCAATGTCCTGTACAACCACAACATGACATCCCAATTCCGATACTCAAAGGTCTGACCAATGAAGACAAGTGTGTTAAACACCTTCTTAACCACACTATCTGTGTGAGATGCAACTTTTAAAGAATTATACCTGACGGCCTAGGTCTCTGTTCTCCAACACTGCCAAAGGCCCTGCTTTTAATTGTATAGATCCTGCTCTTGTTTGATTTACCAAATCCAATACCTCGCATTAATCCAAACTAAACTCCATCTGCCACCCCTCAGTCCAGTGTGTGATATTATTGCCCCCTCACCCACCCCCTTCAGTTTTAAAATGCCCATCCCCCTCTCCAGGAGGCCTGCACACTCCGGCCTTGATTTACACAAAGACCCCGAGCTTGGGTTGCCTTGTGTGGATAGGGTGAGGTGGGACAGATTGAAGACACAGTCAGTGAGGAGGAGAGGCTGGACAGTAATAACCGGCCTGGTATCATTTCATTGGTTTAGGAAGCGGGCAGTCGCACGTTAGAGTTGGTTAAGAGTGATCGGTGTTTTGGGACCAGAAATTAAGCTCTTCCTTCGTCTCTGCTGTTCAGTAATAAATATCAATTTGAGACCCTTTATTGGGCAGAGTGTGTCTGCAGGATTTCTTTCCCTAATATTGCAGACTACAGATAATAGCGATTAAAGAAGGTCATAGTTAATTTCGATGGCATAGCACGTACCCTCAATATCCTACAGTTGAGACAAATATCATGCATTTGATTAATAATACAAATTGTTTTATGTAATTCAGTAATGGTAACCTGATTGTAATACATCCACACCGAGCTGAAAGTGGGCTCTAAAATCTGACTCAAAATCTGGGTATGGTAATGTGCTGGGTAGTGTCCCTGCCTCTGAGCCAGATCTCTGGATTTGATTCCAATTCCTGAACTTATGTGGTAGTGCTCCAAGCTCTGGACTAGAAGGACTGGATTCAAGTCCTGCCTGTTGCAGAGGTATGTTCCAGCATGTTAGAACAGGCTGATGAACAAACACACAGGAGAATAATGTTAAAGCTTTATGGGTATTGCCGAGTGATGCTAGTGTCCCTACCTCCGGGCACAAAGGTCCAGGTGCAAATCCCACAGAAGTGTCTCAGGATACATCTGAACAAACTGATTAAAATGGATTTAGAATTGTGACTTGATGGAGAAGGAAGAGGTGTCAGTATTGCATTTCAGAATTTAGGCCCAGGATGACTGAAAGTCCAGCCATTCGTGTTGATTGGAGTCACATTTCGCAGCAGTAAAGGTTTATAAAATCAGAATGGTCATGGATAGGGTGAGTAGTCAGGGTTTTTCCCCAGGTTAGGGGCGTCCAATACGAGAAGGCATTGTTTGGAAGTGAGAGGGGAAAAGTTTTGATGAGGCCTAAAGGGCACCTTTTCACACAAAGGGTGGTGTGCGTATGGAATGAGCTGCCAGAGGATGTGGTGGAGGCTGGTACAACTACAGCATCTGGGAACTGAGAGACCTGGCGAGCTTTTACAGCAATTTCTGTATTTGTTTAAAAAATGCGTCCATTTTAACACAGGCATTATGAATAAATAAAACATATTATTTTTTTAATGACGCAGGGACATGTAAACATATTTCAAAATGACCGAGACCATTTTCTGCTAAGGGTATGGCTCTGTGTATGTATGACAGCAGCAATGATGCACCTACATGGAACAGGGAATGTGATGGGGACATAGTTTGGACAATGTACAAGGAAACCTCACATGGTACAGTTTGGGAGAGGATGGCATTACTGTGTGATTCAGCTCAGAGTGGGAGAAAATGTAATCTGCCTGAGAAGGAACGACCTCTTGCACTCTCACTCCTTCATTGTTCCTCATCACAGCAATGTGTGCGAGCTAAAAAAAAACTCTAAAGTCATCGTTACCATTCTTATTTTAATGGAATCCCTGCAGTGTGGAAACAGGCCTTTTGGGCCAACAAGTCCATATCCACCTTCCCAATCCATTTCCCTATATTTACCTCTGACGAATGTGCGTAACCTAGATATCCCTGAACACTACAGATAATTTAGCATGACCAATCCACTGAACCTACACAGTTTGAGCTGTGATAGGAAACTGGATCACCCATTAGAAGCTCACACAGACAAGGGGCGAATGTGCAAACTCCACATAGACAGTCACCCAAGGCTGGAATCAAACCCAATTCCCTGGTGCTGTCAGGCAGCAGTGCTAACCACCGTGCTACCCTTTGGGTGATCCCTAACCAGAATTCACTGGAATCTCCTCACTGTCTAAAGCAAAGGGAATTCAGCCAAATCCAACTCTCCCAGGATGTTGGTGAGGCCACTTTAAGAATACTGCGTACAACTCGGTTGTCTGCAGAAAAGATTTAGTCAGATGACCCAGGACTGGAGGTTTGAGCTTCGAGGAGAGGTTGATTAGGTTGAGGTGTTTCCCCCTGGAGTGTAAGAGGCTGAGGGGTGACATTATAGAGGTGTATAAAATCATCAGGGGCATGGATATTCTGAATAGCCACGTTCTGATCCCAGTATAGGGGAGTCCAGAACAAGAGAGCATAGGTTGAAGGCGAGAGGGCGAATGATTTAGAAAGGACCTGAAGATAAACGTTTCACACAGAGAGTGTTGTGTGTACAGAAATTGCTATCAGAGGAAGTGGTCAAGGCGGGTACAACCACAGGAGGAATATTGGCCAAATGCTGGCAAATGGGACTAAATCAGATTTGATATCTGACCGGAGTGAACAGATGGACTAACGGGTCTGTTTCCGTTCTGCAGGACTCTCTGATTCGATAAGAAGAATGACGAAAAATTCTTAAAGGATCTTTCAAGTGGGAAATCTCTTCACTAGAAGTTTTTATTGTGCCTCGATGTTCACATGGACTGAAAACTGCGTTAGTTAAATATTTGACAGGGAAGTGAGTCACGGATAATGGGATACAGTCAGGAAAGTGGGGCTGAGACCACAACCTGATCAGCCACAATTTTAGTGTCTGATGGAGATGGCTCAAAGTATCTAATGACTCTCTCCTGCTCCTCAGTCCCATGTTTCTGTGTTCCATTCAGCCCCTCAAACCTGCTAGACAGGAGCGGTTGGAGGATACTTACATCTATAACCTGATGCACAGAAACAGACGAGACCATTCAGCCCTTCAAGACAGTCCCACATGCTTTGAGGTGATTTGGGAAATGTAATTGGAAAACCCAGGCTGGGTATGAAAGAGGCCCCTCATCTCGCTTTACAAAACTTCCCCTCTCTGCAACTTGTGCTTTATTTGTTGGTCATGTTGTAGACCCAGATTCACTGAGAATATAGACAACTTACCTCACCCACAGATGACTCACAAAATCCTCTGGTCTCCCTGGCTGCAATATTCAGTAATTGCACATTCATGAAAATAACACCCACTAACTTTTCAATCACAGAATGTGAGTACATCAGAAACAGGGCAGGTCGTTCACTCCCCAAGCCTGCCTTGCCCTTCCCTAAGATCGTGGCTGATCTGCTCTTGGTGTCAAATCCTCTTTCATTCCCAATTCTTCGTAGCCCTCAATTCTCTGGCAGGTCAATATCCATCGACCTTGTCTTGAAACACTTTCAGTCACCTAGCTCCCCGAACAGTGTTGAGAACAGAAATCCTGACATTCAATCCCACCTGTTTGAAGAAAGCACTCGCTGCTCCTATATCATGGATTCTTGATATGAACAAAAGAGGCTGACACAAGGGTTCAGACAAAAATGACTGGCCCTGATATCAAGGCAGTGGTTAACTTCTGAAGCATCAAGGAACTTAACAAAACTGGACTTAATGGGAATCAGAGTAAAGTCTCCAGTGTTTGGGGTCAAACATGGCACAAAGGAAGATGTTCATCATCTCAATCCTGGGTCACCTCTGTGCGAGATCCTCAGGGTAGCTTCCTCTTCACAAACATCTTCAGCTTCTTCATCAATGTCTCCCCGCCCCCACCCTCCCCACCATAAGATCAGAAGTGGGGATGGTCACTGAAGATTCCACAATGTTCAGAGCGTTTTGTCCCCCGTCAGCTCCTGAACTGGTCTCTGTCCATGTGCAGCAAGACCCGGACACCAATCAGGTTTTTTCTGTTAAAGTGTCTGTAACATTCATGTAACAGCACTGCCTGACACTGCACATTGCCACAGTAAAACATGAGTTCATTCAGCAGCTCACGCTGGTTTCACAGGAATATGAGGAAGTCATTCAGCCCATTGACAGTATTGGAGAAGAACAGGGACAGCCCATTCAGTGCCTCCAGCCTATAACTCAGGAAGAGAAGGAGTCTAGTGTGATGGACCACACCAGAGCCCCTCAAAAATATTTGAGGGCGGTAACCTAGACTCTAATATTTTCATATTTTAAATGAAATGTAAACTGTCTCTCCCAGATGCAATGTGACTGGTCAAACTACTCGTTGTGAAGCAAAACACCATTTATTTAAACACGGAAGATAAAATGAATCCAAGGAAAGGGAAATTTAGAATAACTTAATTCTATTGGCCAAGTTAACAGAATAATAGATCGTGGAGCTATTACTAATGAACTGTTCCAATACAGGAAAATCGCATAACCACAGTCCTTGGCAAAAAGGAATATACAGACACAGAATGTCACAAATATAACTCCAATCCAGGAATTAAAAACAGCATCAAGAGAAAATTAAGAGAGCGTAGCAGCCAGGAGACATTCACTGAAGCTTCCAACTCTGTGGAGACCCCAATAGTTTCTGTTATTACTGAGAAAGCAAAACCTAGAGATCCTAATCTATGAGAGCTGGCCACTCCCATTCAGTCTTCATTAAAATAAACCCAAGGCCTCCCTCGCTGTTTACTCAAGTGATCTTAACAAGCCAGCTTGGTAACGATCATTCAATCTCTCTCTTAAAAGAAACCAGGACAAAATAACCTCTTAAAGCTGCAACATCATCACACTTGTCAGTACATCGAGCTGTCAAACAGGAACCAGGGGTAACCCAATCATGCTCTTGGCCCTGTCCAATCGACGATGAAGAAGCCATTCAATCCCTTGAGTCACTTACACAGGAACAGCAGGAGGCCATTCCCACCTCAATGCACTTACACGGGGACAGAATGAGATAATTGATGCTGATCCTGATGAATGGCTTATGCCCAAAACGTTGACTCTCCTGCTGTGCTTTTCCAGCAAACCACTGTCTACTCTGATCTCCAGCACCCACAGTCCTCACTATCTCCTTATGATGCTCTAATATGATGACCAAGTGGAGCAGAGGCTGCACAGACAGATTGCTCCACGTTGTTCCTTGTGGCGCCGTCGCTCATGATACACACGTAACGTGGTTTTCTAGTGGTGAGGAGGGAAGCCATATGTCTTGTGTGAAGTCTCAAGAAGGCATCTTTCATCTCCGAGAAGACAGCCTGGTGTTTCTCTGTAGGGCGGATGCTGGTGGGAATGGCTACCTGTTTCAGATGGAAGGTTAGACTGTTGAATGGACTCTCTAAGTTGAAATAATGATGGCATTATTCATGTTGATCTTGTCTAGTGCACGTCCTGTTCAGTGTAACCTGAACGCCTTCTTCTGTCCAAGCCTATTTCCACCCTATGATCTGCCAGTTCATCCTTACTATGACCTGCCTCCACTGCTCATAAATAAAGTGTTTCCTTGTACTGAGGTACACGTGACAATAAATCAAATCAATCAATCCTGGGTAAAGTATGGAATTTCTCACCCCATCAATGTCTCTTTTGGAAATAAGTGATCGCTGCCACTCCTCGCGTTTCAGCATCACCATTTCTTCATCTCTCACAGTTCTGCAGATTAAACACTCAGCGTCTTCACTCTATCCTCATGTTATCATCACCCGTATCTGTGGTAAGGAGATAATTCCTTACAAAGGAGATCAACTCTGTAGAGAGTGTCCCTAATGCTCTCTCAGCAAGGCTCTATAACAGCAGGAAGATGGCTTTACTTATGTACTCGAATCATCGTGCAATGAAGGACATCACACTATTGTCTGCACCCATTACATACACAGGGTTTGATTCGGAGCAGTCAACAAAGACCTGTGAGTGGGAGATCATGCTTCTCAAATTTGTTAGAGTTCTTTGATGAAGTGACCAAGAAAGTTGACGAAGGCAGAGCAGCAGCCATAGTCTCTATGGATTTCAGCAAGACCTTTGATAAGTTTCCACATGGTAGGCTGTTCAGGAAGGTTACATCACATGGAATGCTGGGGGAACTGGCCAATTGGATACACAGTTGGCTTGATGGTAGGAAGCAGAGGGTTTAGTGGAAGGGTGCTTGTCAGACTGGAGGCTAGGTCCATTGCTGTGTGTTATCTATGATTTGGTTGAGAATGTACAAGATATGATTAGTAAGTTTGCAGATGACACTAAAGTGAGTGGGAGCATGTTCAGTGAGGAAGTTTATCAGAAATTGCAGCAGGACCGTAATCAGGTGGGGAAGTGGGCCGGGAAATGGCAAATGGAAATGAATATAGAAGTGTGAGGTCTTGCATTATGGAAAATCAAATCAAGGTAGGAGTTTCACGGTGAATGAGAGGGCCTTAAGGGGTGTAATGGGCAGAGAGACCTTGGTGTTCAGGTGCACTGTTCTCCCAGAGTGGAGTCGCATGTAGAGAGGGCAGTGAAGAAGGCTGTTGGCACACTGGCCTTCATCAGGCAGGATATTGAGTATAGAAGTTGGGAATTTATGTTGCAGTTACACAGGACTTTAGTAAGGCCGCACTTGGAGTATTGTGTTCAGTTTTGTCACCTTTGTTATCAGGCGGATGTTATTAAACTAGAAATAGTGCAGAAGAAATTCACAAAGACGTTGCCAGGACCCGATGGTTTGAGTTATAGGGAGATGTTGGACGAGCTAGGACATTTTCCTTAGCGTGTAGGGTGTCCTAATAGAGCTATCTAAGATCACGAGGGATATGAATAGGGTCAATGCTCTCAGTCTTCTTCCAAGGTGTAGAGAATTGAGGACTGGATGGGATCAGTTTAAGGTTAAAGTGGAAGGAATAAAAGGGAACCTGGGGGGTCACTTCTTTACCCAGAGATGGTACGTGGTTGAGCTGCCAGCAGATGGGGCTGAGGGGGTACATTAACAATATTTCAAAAGCATTTGGATAAATATGTGGATAGGAAAGGACTAGAAGGATATGGGCCAACTGCAGGGAAATGGGGTGAGCGTGGGTGGACATTTACAAAGTAGAGTAGAACCCCTCTGTTAATTAAAGCCAAACACCCAGAAAAGCTCGTAATCTTTTAAAATATGAGCAACACAGATCTCCTACATTCCACTATTTAAACAAAAAATAACAAGTTAGTTTCTTGTCTTTAATAGTGAATACTAAACAACAACTATTCACAAATACACGCCCCTCTTTTCTTAGCTACTTACTATCTGACTCCAACTCTGTAAAAATATGCTGTTCCAACAACCCACATATTAAACATTACAATCTCAAGACCACACAGAATCCATCTTCCCCGCTGTGTTCACTTTTCCAGCTGCTGATCTCCCTGGGTCATGTTTTTTTTATATATTGCAAGTAGCTTTTAAATGGACATGTATATTTGATAGAAAGTGTTTGAGATGACCAGTTAGCACTCCTGCTCTACAGCAGTTACACTGCTGTTGGATGGCAGTGGCTCTCCCTCTAGAGTTCAAAATGCTGGGTTTATATACTCCCCATGATACAATAATTTTCATAATTTGATTGCTTTCCAGGTGTCCAAACAATAATATTCAAATTCCGTTGGCTTCTGGTATCCTGAGCGTTATTTAAACTCTTTGGTTTTATTTGAATTGTTGTCAAAACAGAAACCAAAACTCAGGTATCCATTTCCCAGCTAATGGTGACATGTGGAACAGAGTGAACTTTAGCTGGCATCTGTGGCTGTACTTTCTATTCAGCAAAACCCGTTCTGTCTGAAAGTGACCGGACATGCTTTCGGCTTCATAACACCTCCCCACTTCAGAAAAAAAAACACATGAACCAGCAGAATGAAAAAATGGTTTCATTTCTTTTCCTCTAATTCTTAATCCCAATATTATGAATTCCAAAAGTATTAATCTCAGCCATACCATACATATTAATTCTGCACACATATATAACACTGCAATAGGTCAAATCTTATCGAAACTTTTTCCTTTAAATCTGGGATAACACATCTGCTATTGCATTTTAGGACCCACTGCATGTACGTTTTGTAAGGTTAAAGTCGGTAACATAAAACTCCAATGAAATAGTCTCATATTCTGTTCTTTAAATATTAAAAAAAAGCGAGAGGGTTGTCGTTGTCCACAACCATCTCTGACAATTTGTTTGTCATATAAACATCAAAATATTGAGGTAAAAACAATGACTGCAGATGCTGGAAACCAGATTCTGGATTAGTGGTGCTGGAAGAGCACATCAATTCAGGCAGCATCCGAGGACAGGCAAAATCCTCGGACTGCCTGAATTGCTGTGCTCTTCCAGCACCACTAATACAAACATCAAAATATTGTCAGTCCTGTGCGAAACTTAATCATTCTTTTACAATAAGGGAGATTTTGTATTTTTTTTCTGGTGGATATTGTTTTTTTCGACAAGTAGCTAATTGGCCATTCAATTCCAACATCATCTTGCTGTATCAATACTTCTCCGACACCTATACCCCTAGCATCAAATACAATTTTCAAATTTTTCAAAATATTTGGTGCAGCTAAAACTGGTGCGATGATTCATCCGGCTTTAAAATTCTCGAATGCCTCCTGGCATTGTTCTGTCCACCACAATTCTGTGTTCTTCTTTAATAAATCCATCAGGGGTGCCAATACGCTGCTGAAGTTTGCAACAAACTTCCGATAGAATCCACTCAGTTCCAAAAATCGAAGCACCTCTTTCTTCGAGGATGGTCGTGGAAATTCCTCAAAGCCCTTCGTCTTTGTGTTCCGTGGGGTCAACCTTCCATGTCCAATGTAATGTCCCAAGAACATCACCTCTGCCTTCGTGAATTCTGTTTTCTTTAAGTTTATTACCAAGTTTGCTTCTTGCAATCATTCAACATGTTCTGTCAACTGTAACATATGAGCTTTCAATCACTTGCTTAAGACCACTACATCATACAGATAAACTGCACAATTTATTCAGCTGGCCACAACTCTGTTCCGGAGTATTCAATGTATCTGGAGCATTATTCATTCACATGACATTCTCTAGCATTTTTTCTCATACCCAGTACCTTGACCAGATAGTTTAACTGACTCAACATTTTTTTAATTTGAAAGGAACCACTAAACCTGGCTTTGAAGGGATTTCCTACCACTGCTGGCAATACTAATATGTCATCCCACGGGAAATCGTCAAAGTTTCAGTGTTTTTATCTGCCACCTGCTTCATTCCATGCTGTGCCCTCTTCAGGTGTTGTTTAGCTAACTCACCTACTCCATCTAATTTCTCCCTTACCTCAGATACATCATCCAAGTGTGAGATCTCCGACTTCGGTCTGTCAATTTAAATTTAATTAATTTCAAAGGACCTCTCACTTCATATATGAATATTAACTCAAAGGATGTAAAGTGAGCAGATTTATTTGGGGCATCTCCAATAGCAAACAAGATAATGAGACGCCTTTATTCCAATCATTCAGGTAATTCTGACAGTACGCTGTTAATATTGTCTTCAGCTTCTGATGCCAACTTTCCAAGGCCCCCTGGGATTCGGGATGCGATGCACTTGATTTAAACTGCTGCGTGCCGAAGCTATCCATGACGTCCTTAAACAGCTGAGCGGTAAAACGAGACTCTTGGTCTGTCTGAATCACACTGCGTAGCTCAGTGAGTAAAGTTACCAACAACTCCTCTACCTCCCTTTTTGCCTTAACACCCCATAATGGAATTATCCATGGAAATCTGGTAGACACATCCATTATGATCAGCAAATATTGGTTTCCACTTTTACTTTAGAAAGGGGAACTCCACAATTAATCATAAGCCGCGTGAAAGGTTCTATGAATACAGGAATTGGCAAGAAAGATTCTGGTTTTATTACAACCTGTTACTTACCTACCTCTTTCAGTCTCTCTCTTTATCTTCTAACTCCAATTGCCCCACTTGCAATTTAAGTTTTTTTCCAACTCGACTGCAGTTTCCTGCTTCTCTGATACACCAAAGTGCTTGACCAACTCCATTATGCTGACAGCTTTCCTTTTGTCCCTGGTGAAACCCAATTCTAATCTACATGTTAATTCTAAACGTATGCCCTTCCTTTGTCTTTCTACACTTTGTCGGCAAACTTGTGAATCATCTTCAAATCTCAGAACCTCTTTAGTAATGTTGAAAGCCATTTCTTATAATTTCACCAACCACAAGGAAACAAAATTAAATGAATTTTGTCAACTGTTTTATTTGAAGATCTAGGTCACTAACTGCCAAGTGATGGAATCTGCTGGGACCTTTTGTATCCCAAATCTGTTCAAATCCCATACGACAAGCCCTCAAACCGTTATGATGTCGATGTCTAACCCCTCTGTTAATTAAAACCACCCACCCAGAAAAGCTCACCTCGCCTCGTAATCTGTTAAAAGATGAATGACAGAGAAGTCCCAAATTCCACTATTAAGAGAAAGATAGCCATTTACAAGTACGTAAGTGAGCTCGCTGAGCTTGAAGGTTTGTTTTCAGATGTTTCGTCACCATGACTAGGTAACATCATCAGGGAGAGTCTCTGATGACACACTGTTGGTATGTCCTGTCTTTCTATTTATAGGTCTTGGTTTCTTAAGGTGCATGATGTTATTTCCAGTTTTTTTCAAGGGAAGGTAGATAGGATCTAAATTGATATGTTTATTGATGTACGTCTGGCTAGAATGTCATGCCTCTCAGAAGTTTCGTGCGTAGCTTTGTCCTAGGAAGTGTGTGTTGTCACAGTCAATGTGGTGTCCTTCTTTATGATAGTGGGTCATGTCTTTTGATGGCCAGTTGGTGTTCACATGTCCTGCTAGCACGACAACAGGATAGTTTGAAATGGAGGAAAAATGATTTTATATGCACTGTTTAATCAGTGTGTGTTCAGATAAATAAAACTTTTCATATGTGTACAACACATTCTGAATGAAAAACGGAGGTACAGTTAACGATAAATGATGCACACGATATTAACATTTATAAAGCATTAAAACATTATTTGATCCTCATCTGAAGTGATAACTTCCCTTTCTCTCAACTTTCCCCCTTTTCTGATATTCCCAACTCTAGTCTCATTCTTATCATGATGTGTGTTATAAATTCTTGCTTCTCGTGTCCCAACTTATTTTAGTTAATCCCCTTTCTTCCGGGAATTCAAGATATTGGCCTGCTGGGTTATTTCCAAAGTTAGTGTCTATCATATTATTGGAAAGAAAAGTTCTGGCATCAGACCCAGCATTTGAACATATTGTATGTGCACTGTACAAAGGACCACAGCACACAGGAATTGCCAAACATTGAGGGACAAGGCAGCCATGAGTGATAAGGCCTCAGACCAAAAGAGGAAACATACAACGTGGTGAAGATGATTGAGAATCCAGAGAATTCAATGGCTCTGAAACTACATAAGGCTGGCATCACTGACACTACAGGGTCCAAGGAAGTTCCTGTGGAGTGAAGAGTGAAGCTTTTGCTCAGAAATCTTTGACAAGGAGGTTGAGTGAAATGATTGCGCCACAGTTGAAGAGGGTGAAGACATGACTGTCCAGCTGGTTCAGTGTGCTAAGTGCTTGATGTGGGAGGTCAACGACTCTGGTGTGTCTGGCTCGTATATGTGTGGAAAGTGTGTGCACGTTCAGCTACTGACCGAGCATGTTTCAGCGCTGATGAAAGAACTCGAGGACCTTAGGCTCATCCGAGAGAACGATATCTTTCTGGGCAAGACCTTCAGTGAGGTTATTACACCGACCATACCAGAAGAGAGCAGAAGAGAGCAGACGATGTGGAAGGCAGAGAGGAGACAGGTGCAAGAGACTCCGGGGGAAGTACCTGTCAGGAACAAGTTGAATCTTTTGGAAACAGTAGAGACAGATGACACTGCCAGTCCGCCAGGCGGCCAGGTCTGTCAATCAAAAGTTGGCGTGGAGACAGAGTGGTAGAGTCGGACATCGCACAGAGCTGTGGTAATAGGGGACTCCACAGGGAGAGGAACTGACGGGGTTTTGTGGCAGCAGGCGGGACTTAAGGATAGTGTGTTGCCATCCTGGTGCCAGGGTTAAAGACATCACAGACAGAGTGCAGGAAATCCTCAAGGATGAAGGTGAAGAACCAAAGGTGGTGGTACATGTCGGCACAAATGATGTCGGGAAGAAGAGGAGGAACATACTACAGCGGGAGTTCGGGGATCTAGGAAGAAGGCTGAAAAGCAGGATGTCCAGGGTGGTTATCTCCGAATTGTTTCCAGTTCCTCAGTCTGATGAGGCCAGAAGCAGGGAGATAATGGACTTGAACGTGTGGCTGGGGAACTGGTGCAGGAAGCAAAGATTTAAATTCTTGGATCACTGGGGTATGTTTTGTGGTAAGCATAAATTCTACAAGAGAGACAGTTTGCACCTTAATAGGTTAGAGACCAGCATTTTGACAGGCAGGTTTGCTACTGCAACACAGCTGCGGTTAAACTAAGTGGGGGGGGGGGGGGGTGTGTGGAGGGGTCAAACTGGATGTTGAAGAAGGAAATTGAAGGGAAAGTTAGAACAAGGGAAGTCAAGAAAGACAACTGTATCAATGAAGCAGAAAACGCAAAAAGGGATCATTCTGTCAGGTTGCGTGAAATAGGAGTTGATGAGAAGAGTGAGGGCAGTAACAAATTAAAAAAAATACTTTAAATATGAATGCACGAAGTATGATAAATAAGATGGATGAGCTTGAGGCTCTTTTGAAAATTGGCAGATACCATATTCTAGTGATAACTGAGACGTGGCTTCAAGTGGACAGTGCTTGCAAAATGAATATTCAAGGCTACACTTGCTATCGTAAGGACAGACTGACGGGCAGAGGGGGTGGGATGGTCCTGTTGGTAAGAGGTGATATTTCGTCCCTTGTGCGGGGGTACCCTAGAGTCAGGATATGTAGTCAGTGTGGATAGAGCTGAGAAATTCTAAGCGTAAAAAGACCCTCTTGGGAGTTATCTACAGGCCCCCAAACAGTAGTCTGGATATCGGATATAAGTGAAATCAGGAGCTGAAATTGGCCTGTCACAAAGATATTACTACAGTTGTTATTGGGGATTTCAACATGCAGGTAGACTGGGAGAATCAGGATTGTATTGGACCCCAAGAAAGAGACTTTGTGGAGTGCCTCAGAGATGGATTCTTAGAACAGCTGGTGCTGGAGCCGACCAGAGAGAAGGCAATGCTGGATCTGGTACTGTGCAACGAACCAGAATTGATCAGGAACTTCGAAGTGAAGGAGCCATTGGGAAGTAGTGACCATAATCCAATAAGTTTCAATCTGCAATTTGAGAGGGAGAGAGTACAATCGGAAGTGATAATATTTCTGTTGAATAAAGGGAATAATGGAGCTATGAGGGAGGAGCTGACCAAAGTTCAATGGTGCAATAACTTAGCAGGGATGACAGTGGAAGAACAATGGCAGATACTTCAGTGTATAATGCAGAAGATGCTGGATCAGTTCATTCCAAAAAGGAAGAAAGATCCTAGGAGGAGTCATGGGTGGCCGTGGCTGACGAGGGAAGTTAAGAAACATATAAAGTTAAAACAGAAAAAGTATAACTCAGCAAAGATAAGTGGGAAAACTGAGGACTCGGAAGCTTTTAAAGAACAAAAGAGGATTACTAAGAAGGAAATATGCAGAAAAAAAAAGAGGTACGAAGTTAACTGACCAAAAATATAAAGGGGGATAGTAAAAGCTTTTTTAGGTATGTGAAAGGCAAAAAACAAAATGGTTAAGACTAAAATTGGTCCATTGAAAACAGAAACAGGGGAATATATTACGGGGAACAAAGAAATGGCAGAAGAATTGAATTGGTACTTCGGATCTGTGTTCACTGGGCAAGACACAAACAATCCCTGAGGTAACAGTGGCTGAAGGACCTGAACTGAAGGGAATTTATATTTGCCAGGATTTGATGTTGGAGAGACTGTTAGGTCTGAAGGTTGATAAGTCCCCGGGGCCTGATGGTCTAGAACCCGGGTACTGAAGGAGGTGGCTCGAGAAATCGTGGATGCGTTGGTAATTGTTTTCCAGAGTTCGATAGATTAGGGATCAGTTCCTGCGGATTGAAGGGTGACTAATGTTGGACCACTTTTTAAGAAAGGTGGGAGAGAGAAAGCAGGAAATTATAAACCAGTCAGTTTGACATCAGTGGTGGGAAAGATGCTGGAGTCGATTATAAAGGATGAAATTACGACACATCTGGATAGTAGTAACAGGATAGGTCAGAGTCAGCATGGATTTATGAAGGGGACATCATGCTTGACTAATCTTCTGGATTTTTTTGAGGATGTAACTCTGAAGATGGACATGGAAGATCCAGTAGATGTAGTGTACCTGGACTTTCAGAAAGCTTTTGATGAAGTCCCACATAGGAGGTTAGTGAGCAAAATTAGGGCGCATGGTATTGGGGGCAAAGTACTAACTTGGACTGAAAGTTGGTTAGCTGACAGGAAACAAAGAGTAGTAATGAACAGCTCTAGTTTGGAATGGCAGGCAGTGACCAGTGGGTATCGCAGGGATCAGTGCTGGGACCGCAGCTTTTTACAATACATATTAATAATATAGAAGATGGTATTAGTAATAACATTAGCAAATTTGCTGATGATACGAAGCTGGGTGGCAGGGTGAAATGTGAGGAGGATGTTAGGAGATTACAAGGTGACCTGAACAGGTTAGTTGAGTGGGCAGATGCATGGCAGATGCAGTTTAATTTGGATAAATGTATGGTTATCCACTTTGGTGGCAAGAACAGGAAGGCAGATTACCTACCAAAATGGAATCAACTTAGGTAAAGGGGCAGTACAAAGAGACCTGGGTGTTCTTGTACACCAATCAATGAAGGTAAGTATGCAGGTACAGCAGGTAGTGAAGAAGGCTAATACATTGCTGGCCTTCATAACAAGAGGTATTGAGTATAAAAGCAAAGAGGTCCTTCTGCAGCTGTACAGGGCCCTGGTGAGACCACACCTGGAGTATTGTGTGCAGTCCTGGTCTCCAAATTTGAGGAAATACATTCTGGCGATTGAGGGAGTGCAGCGTAGGTTCACAAGGTCAATACCTGGAATGCAGGACTACCTTACGCTGAAAGACTGGAGCGACTGGGCTTGTATACTCTTGAATTTAGAAGACTGAGAGGGGATCTGATTGAGACATGTAAGATTATTAAAGGATTGGACACTCTGGAGGCAGGACACAGCTTAAAAATATGGGGTAGACCATTTAGGACAGAGATGAGGAGAAACGTCTTCACCCAGAGAGCGGTGGCTGTGTGAAATGCTCTGCCCCAGAGGGCAGTGGCGGCCCAGTCTCCAGATTCATTTAAGAAAGAGTTGGATAGAGCTCTTAGGGATAGTGCAATCAAGGGTTATGGAAATAAGGCAGGAACAGGATACTGATTAAGGATGATCAGCCATGATCATATTGAATGGTGGTGCAGGCTCGAAGGGCAGAATGGCCTACTCCTGCACCTATGGTCTATTGTCTACAGAGATGTTAATCATGGTCAGGGAGAGAAACAGAGGAAACACATTCACTTTAAACACAGAAGATGGCATTTCGCAAGGAAAAAGATTCAGCTGAATTAAACATTTGAATTAAACTTTTAAATTTAGATCAGTTAAATGTTTTTGTGGAAAATGTCAGATTGGAAGCAAGACCCGGGGAGACAGACCCTCAGCAGGATAAGAATTTGAAAATGGAAGTATTTCCACATCAGAAACCAGGTTAGGTCACTGAGTTCAGGGCTGATGGGTGAATGGGTCTCTGAGAATTGGGGAACAGACAGCAGAATTGCATTGCAGATGTTGCAGCTCGAAGCTGCGTATTCATGTAGTGCTGTAAACCACAGCAGCAGGAGAAGCAGAACAGCATTCAACCACAACCTGTAACCTTTTGCCAGTTTGACACCTCAGTCTGTCATTACCATCAACACCATCTATGGCTCGGTGACGAGTGTGGGTGAACATGTCAGAGTCAGAATCACATGAACCTTAACCTGATGCTAACTCATTAAAGCTACAGGACTTGACCAACAGATCTGAACAAAGCCCTGCAGTTCTGCCACAGTCAGTCATAAATGGTGATGGACGATTAAACAAATGACTGGAGGAGAGGGCTCCACAAACATCCCCACCCTAAATAATAGAACAGACCTGCACATCAGTGTAAAAGAGAAGGATGTTTTATCTGCACCATCCTCTGCCATAAGTGTTGAGTCGATGATACACCTCACTCTCATCATGATGCCAACAAAATCACAGATGGCAGTCTTCAGCCAATTTGATTCGCTGCATGTGACATGAAGAAACAGCTGAACACAGTCGATACGACACAGACAATGGGTCCTGACTCCATTCCTGCAATAGGACTGAAGACTTGTGCTGTATAACAAGCCGTGTCCCTGGGGAAGCTGTTTCATTCCAGCTCCAACTCTGACATCTCCTTGGCAATGTGAAAAATTATTCAGCTGTGTCCTGTCCACTAAGACGGGAAATATTACAAACTGACCAATTGCTACCCCCTCAGTCCCATCATAACAGCCAAATTGGTGGGACTGAGTGTCAAGCAGCACAGAAGTAACCAGTTCAGTGTGGTTTCCGATAGATCCCCATGTGGAGATGGTGCTGTGGAAATGTCACTGGATTACTAATCCAGACCAGGCTAATACTCTGGCAGCGGGTGGAAGTTAAAAGCAATTAATAAAATAACGAGATCTAAAATCTGGGGTCAGTAACAGTGACCTTGAAGCCAATATGGATTATAAACAGAATTTCCTTCTCCAATGTACTTTTAGAAAGTGAATCTCCCGTGATTTTCTGGGCTGGCCTAAAACTGACTCCAAAGACCCTGACATGTGATAAACATTTCAATGGTCTCTGAAATGGTCAATCAAGGCACTCATTTGTATCAAACTACCCCGAGGTCTGAAAGGATGAAACCGGACAGAACACCCGGCCTCAGCATCAGTGTCGGAAAAGGGAATGGGAACACAGTCCTGTCGACCCTGCAAATTCGCCCTTCCTAACATCTGAGAGCTTGTGACAACATTTACTGAGCTTTCCCACAGACTGCACAGAAACATTGGGAAAGGAGTAGATCATACAACACATTGAGCCTCCCCCATTCTAGTTCATGAAAAAAATCTCCGCAATGCACTTACCCCACACGATATACATATCCGTTAATGTGAGTAACCTTGGGAAGCTATAAAATAGGCGGTGCAGTAGTACGTTTGGTCCATCGAGTTTGCTACCCAACTCAATATAATGGTGGTTGGCCCTTCATTATCACACCGTACTCCTGCTCTCCCACCATCCCTTTACTGTCTCTAAATCCTTATTTATAATTAGTGTCTTGGTTTCCAGGTGCGAGCGAATTCCCCATGTTCCCCAGTCAGTGAGTTCAGGCATTTATTCTCATCTCAATGCAGAGTGACCTGCCTGTACCAGCCAGGGGAATTATCATCCCTGCTTCCAATCTGTCTCACCCTGTCAGAGTTTTGTACATTTCACTGATTTCTCCACTCATTTTCGTAAACCCCATGGAATACTGGCTCAGTCACCACAAACTCTGCTCCCACAGCAAGCTCGCCATCCCAGATATCAGTCTGGTCATCCTTCACTGCTCTCTGTCAATGTCAGGTTTGTCCTTTATTAGGTATGGAGATGAGAACTGTCCACAATACTGCACAATGTTTGAGATGATGTCTCACCAAGTCCCTGTACAGCTACAGTAAGACACCATTTCTCCTGGACTCACATCCCCCTGAAATGAAGGTCAGCACACCATTTATCTTCTTTCCTGCTTTCTTTCCTGCAATATTGCTTTCAGTGACTGGTGTACAAGGAGATCCAGATCCTTTTCAATGTTATAGCTCCCCACTTGCTGGTTGTATATACACTGGGCAGCGTGCCAATGCCATGCCCAGTATTGACTTCTGGTTGCAGGACTCACTGCGCTGCAGGGACCTCAGAGGTTTATGCAGAAGGAAACAACAAAAAGGAGCATACGTCCCTTTGTAAATCAACATGTTTCCACCAATCCTTTTCAAATGGTCGGCTGCCAATTTATCGTTTCCACCAAAGGGCACATCGTCGCCTCTATCCACATTGTTCTCCCTCTGTCACGTATTTACCCTTTCACTCTACTTGTCTTAGTCTTCTCGGTCCTTTTTTACATCCAGCTCGATCAGTAATGCTGTAGCTGAGACACTGTTGGTGGTGAACATTGAAATCCCCCACCCAGAGTACATCCTGCGTACGTGCTACCCTCAGTGCTTCCTCCAAGTATTGGTCAGCATGGAGGAGTACTGAGTCATCAGTTGAGAGAGGCTGGTACATGGTAATCAGCAGGAGGTTTCCTTTCCCATGTGCAAACTAATGCCATGAGACTTTATGGGATACGGAGTCACTGTTGAGGACTCCAAGAGCAATTCCCTTCCAACTGTATCCCACTGTGCCGCCACGTCTGCTGTGTCCGTCCTGCTAATGAGACAGGAGATATCTGGGGAAGGTAATGGGGAGTCTGGGACATAGTCATACTCACCGAATCATACCTTTCAGAAAATGTCAGGCTATTACTTGTTGAGTCTGTTTATTTCGATTCACTGTTTCCTGCCAGCTGTCCCATTCTCGAAACATGTCCATATATTAGCCCCAATTCACTCAGATTTGATTTTGCAAATTGGGCTTGGAGCTTTACCAACATTTTTCTAAAAATCAAAATGTTTTACATCCATTGCTTCTCTTTCATTTGTCTCCCAGTTTGTTTCTCAAACATAATTCCCATTTCATAAATCTATGTTGGTGTTGTCTATGACCATTACTTTCAACAACAATAATTTCTGCTAAACCATTTACTTACTATGTTTATTGTTCCATGTACTCTACCATTTTCCCCACACCAGACTCGGTTTTCCTTGTATTGTTAGAAAGTTCTGTGAAGACAGAACTGAAGTAGTGGCTTCATAGTTCTGCCATTTCCCTGTTCCCCATTCTCCATTCTCTGGTTTCAAACTGTAAGGAATCTGCACTTGTTTTCTCATATTTCTCACATTGACATAATTTAACAAGCTAATACAGTTCATTCTGATAACCCTTATGAATATAACTCTGCAGAAATCCATCAATTCCTGCCTTAAACTGCTCAATAATTGACCTTCCACACCATACACTCACAGGGGCATAGACTCTGTGCCAACAGAAATACAACACGATCTATACTAGTCCCACTTTCCTACACCAGGCCCATAGCCTGGAATGTTATGACACTTCCAATTGCTCGTCCAATTACTTTTTAACGATTGTGAAGTGATCATTCCCCTCTCAGGAAGTAATTCCCGAACCCCAGACCTCGAGGTGAAAAAATGTTTAAATCATCTCTGAATCTCAAACTCTTCACCGGGAGAATGTGCAAACTCCACACAGTCAGTCGCCTGAGGCGGGAATTGAACCCGGGTCTCTGGCGCTGTGAGGCAGCAGTGCTAACCACTGTGCCACCGTGCTTCCCCCACTGTAAAAGTGTGCTCCTTTGTACTTGGCCCTCTGACTAAAAGGAACAGTTGCTGCCTATCCACCCTGTCCGTGTCGCTTATAAACTTATCCGTCTGAATCACTGACTCCTCAGCTTTCGCTGCTCCAGAGTAAACAACCCGAGCTTATCCAGCCTCTCTCCATAGCTGATATGATCCATTCCAGGGAACATCCTGGTGAATCATTTCTGCACCCTCTTCAGTACAATCACATCCTTCCTGGAATGTGGTTCCCGGAGCTACATACAGTACTCCATTTTTGCCGAACCAAAGCCCTGTATTGCTCTTATAATCTACACCCTGATTAGGAAACGCTACACCCAAGGTCCAATTCTTAACTAGCCCATTAACCTGTCCAGGAGAAAGTGAGGAATGCAGATGCTGGAGATCAGAGCTTCAAAAATGTGTTGCTGGAAAAGCGCAGCAGGACAGGCAGCATCAAAGGAGCAGCAGAATCAACGTTTCCGGCATAAGCCTTCTTCAGGAATCTGTCCGAAACATCGATTTTCCTGTTTCTTTGATGCTGCCTGACCTGCTGCGCTTTTCCAGTAACACATTTTTAAGCATTAACCTGTCCAGTCACATTCAGGGATGTGTGGAGAAGCACACTCTGAGCTTCCCAGTGTGCTGCCATTCGTTGAGTCCCCTCCTGCCTGGTTCCATCTCCCAAAGTGCATCACCTCATATTTATCAGGGTTCCATTCCGTCTACCATTGATATGCCCATCTGACCATCCCATCTGCATCTTCCTGTAAACTTAAGGCCTTCCCCCTCACTGCTAACCACTCAGCCAATCTTTATGTCAAACATACACTTACTTATCACACCTTCCCCACTCTCCACCTAGCCCCCTCCACATTCAGATTTATATTTTGTTATGAATAACACAAACAATAAGGGACACAACACTGATCTCTGTGGTATACCAGGGGACACTGGTCTCCAGTCACACAAACAGCCTTCTCCCACCACCCTCTGTTGCCTGCTACTAAGACAATTTTCGTTGTAACTTGCCAAGTTATCCATCATATTGTGAGATTTTACTTTATTTTTCAGTTTCCCAGGTGGAAATTTGTCAAAGGCCTTCCTACAAAACTAAATAATCTACCTCCTCAAACTAATTCAATCAAATCCATTGGATGTGACTTCCTTCTGATAAAGTCATGATAATTAATCCTGATCAAACCTTGCGACTCTGATTGGAGTTCGATTTTCTCCTTACCTGTTTTCTCCAGTAGTTTCCTTAACAGTGATCTAATACTCGCTCGTCCATAGTTCCCTGGTCCATCTCCGCCACGCTTACTGTGAAATGGAATTGTATTAGCAGTTCTCTAGTTCTCTGGTACCTCCCCTATGGTCAGATTCTAATTAAAATATTCAGTCAGTGTCTTTCCTCCTTTGATCCCAACAACCGCCTGTAATACAACTCATTCAGATATGGAGATTGGTCCAAATTTGTACAGAACTAAACCTCAAATCCCTGATCGTATTTTACATCAATCTGTTCAAGAGCTTCCTAGTCCATCTTCTTGAATTCTGTACCTGCCTCCTCCTTCTCCCAAGTAAAATAGATGTGAAGGTCTCATGGAACAATCCATCAATGTTCTCCAGCTTGACACACAGATTGCCCCTTTGGTTTCTAATGGACACTAACTGTTTGCTGATTATTCTGTTCTACTTGACCGTGTAGAATATCATGGGATTCTCCCAGATCTCGCCTACTTGTACTTCTCCATGTCCCTCTGTTATTCAATCCTTTCGATGTTTCTCAGAGTCACTACAATCAACTCTCATGTTTTGAAACTCCAGATTACAGGCTGAGGTTCCCCATCAGATAATCTTGCCATTTAACGGATTAATCTGGATAATACCTTTTAAAGTTCCTCTGTAGTCAATATATTCTTTCTTAGATTGGGACTCCGAACGATACACGATATTCTAAGTTGAGTCTCACCAACGCTCGATGCAACTGGTGCACGACATCCTCAATCTTCCAATTACATTCACATGAATGTAAACTGAATTTTTACTTTCCCATTTGCATATGTTATTCCCAATACCTCTCGGTTTAACTTTTCTTATGAACTTACAGTGTGAGTTCTTTAGAAAAAGCTCATGAATATCCAACTATAAGTTATCCAATGGTTCATCATTGCCTATGTCCACAAGAATCATCTTCAAACCATTCCAAAAATATGTTTGCCACTTCTGGTTTTCCTTTCATCGGTACATTCTCACACTCCCCAGTTATGTTATTACCTTCTAAATATCTAGTAGCATGTTCTTTGTTATCGAGTCCAACAGATACCCGGCTGTGGATGACAAGATAACTGGTCTGTAGTTCACCACTCTCCAAATTCAACATTTCTTAAACTGTTGGATAATATTTATAACCTTTGCCTGATCCAGATTGGCTAAATGCCTTTCGGGAATGTGTCAGAAAATAAAGTGAAAATCCTCGATGCAATCAATATGTCTATTGCTGCTTCCTCTGAAATTCTTGTATCAAGTACATCTAGTCTGTCAGATTTATAAATATTCGATCCAGCTTTCTTTACAAAGATAAGAATGATCTTAGACTTTACTTACACAAGTCCCATGGTCACTTGGTATTTCTGGAAGATTTTCTGGACATTCTTCCATGAAGATAGACGCAAAGAAACTGTTTCTTTTCCCTGCGATTTCTCTGTTCTCTGCAGTAAATTATCCTGAACGCACACCAACTGTTCCACATTTGACCTTGTTTTTATTTTTTTTCAAGCATTATAGACGCTTTTTAGCAGTCTTTATGTTTTTCTTTCGTTTGCACGCTTTTTCTCATTTTGATTTTTTTCTCAGATTCTTGGTCATCCTTTGCTGGGTCCTACATTTCTCTGAATCCACTGGCTCACTGCAACACTTGGCATTTTTCTAAGCTGCCTCCTTTTATCTAATAGGTAGATGAATGTGGGGTTGAAAGTGATAGTCGGAGAGGAGGATGGACCAGATTGATAGTGAGGAAGGTGGACACAGAGGAACATTCAAAAGAGCGGTGCTAACTTGGAAGTTTGGAGTAGGATAAGGTGGGATTAGAAGAAATGGAGAAATCCACTATGACCCCCTGTGTTTGGAAGGTCCCAAGACAGAAGATGAGGCTTTCTTCCTCCAGGCTTCTGGTGGCTTGGGTTTGGCGATAGAGCAGGCCCAGTGCCCTTATGTCCTTGGCAGAGTGGGAAGGGGATTTAAAGTGCTCAGCCAAAAGGCGATGGAGTTGTTCAGTCTGGCTGTCCCAGAGATGTTCGCTGAAATGATCCACAAGTTGACCTCCTGCCTCGCCAATGTAGAGAAGACCACATTGGGTTTAATGGTTGCAGCAGATGAGGCGTTATGTCTCCCTTAATCACCTATCACTTTCAACCTCACCTTCATCTACCTATCGCAATCCCAGCTACCTCCCGCGTCGCACCCCCTTTGGACAATGATCTTCCAACAATGCTCTGTATTCCCCCAGAGAGCTGAGACATCTCTGAGCTGGGTGGGAACATTAAAGCAGGCTGGTAAAGTATTGCTGCTGCTGTACAAGGTCTTAGTGAGATCACATCTGGAGTAGTGTGTACAGATTTAATCTCTTCAATGAAGAATGGATGTTTTAAATTGGACGCAGCTCAGAGATGGTTCCCTCAACTGATTCCTGCAATGAAGGTGCTAACTTATAATGAAAGGATGATCAGGTTGACCCAGTAGCCATTGGAGTTTACAAAAATTGAAATGATCTTATTTGAAAATAGATGATAGAAGGATTCAACATGTGAAGTGAATTACACAGATAGTGGAGGAATCCATTCCGTTCTCCAGCCTGTTACACAATAACAACAGGAGGATATTCAGGTCTTCAAACCTGTTGCACCAAAACAGGACGAGGCTATTCAGCCCCTGGAGCCTGATATACACTGACAGAAGGAGGCCAATCAGCCACTCGAGCCTATGCTGCACCAGTATCCTGTTAAACAGCAACAGGATCAGTCCATTCAGCCTCCTCATGTCTGTAACATAGGAACTGGAAGAGGTCACACATTGACTGGAGATTGTTACACTGGGATAACAGGAGGCCATTCAGACCCACCGAGCCTATTGCAAGGGAATTGGATTAGGATAAAAACTATCTGAGACTTCTTTCATGAGAAAGGAAGAGGTAATTTAGACACGTGATTGTTGTATGGGAAGGAGAGAAGACCAATCAATCCCTCGGTCCCATCTTCAGGATACATGAGGAGACCGTTCAGTATATCCACCTGTGATGGCGAAGTATGAGAAGACCCATCAGCCCTTTAAAATGTTACACAACAACAGGAAGATTCCATAATCTCCCAATCCTCTAAAGCATCAACAGGATGAGGTTATTCTGGCCTTGGAGACGACAACATGGGAACACCACAAAGACGTCAGCCCATCGATATTGTACATCAGCAGCATGATGACTCCATTCAGTCACACATGGATCTTACACAGCAATTGGAGCAGATCTCTTAAAGCCTTGTGCCCATTAAACAGGAATTCAAAGAAAAAGTAAAGGTTTTCGAAAGGGAAGAAATTGTAATAATGGCATACATTCGGGACTAAAGTGTAACAATAAACTGTTGTAATTTAAGGCAAATTATTAGAATCCATTGTTCAGGACATTTGGAAACTTAAACCACAATTCGTCAGAGTCAACATGGTTTTATGAAGGCTAAATCGTGTTTCAATTATTTGGTTGAGTTATTTGAAGATGTCACAAACAAGGTGGATCGTGGGAATCCTGGAGATAGAACATATCTGGTCTTCCTGAAGGCATCGGATATGTCGCTTCTCCAAAGAGTAAGTGGTAAGATGAGACAACATGGGTCTAGGAGTAATGCATTAGCTTGGATGGAGGATTGGTTAACCAACAAAATGGAGTCAGATGGAATAAGTGTGTCATTTTATTTTGGCAAATGCAATTTGTGGGGTGCCATTGATTTCAGTTCTCATGCCTCAACCATTTGAGATCGATGGTATTACAGTACTCCGTTGATGGGATAGAAGATACAATGCCACATTTTCACATGACACTAACATTGGTGGGAAATTACTTCGGAATGATGATGCAAGAGATTTTAAAACTATATGGATAGGTTGGGTGAACGGGCCAACATTTGGCAAGGAAAATTAAAGTGAATAAATATGGGGCTATTCAAGTTGGCCAGTGTGATAGAAAGACAAATTATTATCTGAATGGAGAGAAAGTTCAAAGTGCTTAGGTGCAGAGGGATCTGGGTGTCTGCTTGCATATCATAGAAAACCTGCCTGCGGGTACTGTCGTAATGAGAACTGCAAGCATAATTTCAGTGGTTATTTATAAAAGGATAGAGTAGAAAGGTAGGGAGTGTTGGTGTAGCTATGCAAGGCATTAGTGAGGCTGCAACTGGAGTACAGTTTGGGTGTCCTGCAGAATGAGCTATTTCCATTGGAGGCAATTCAGAGGAACTTCATTAGATTGATTCCATGTTTGAAGTGTTTGTCTTATGAAGAGAAATTGAACAGATATACAGGTACTGAGTTTGGTGATGTCGCTGTGGTAAGCAAGAGATTAAATTACCAAGAGAGGGTGGAAAGTCTGCAAGTAGATTCAGAGGGGTAAAGATAATAGATAATAGTTTGGCAGGTGGAATTTAACATGATATAACCTGTCATTTCATTTACAGGAATAATGGAAAGCAATATGTTACTAAAATGGAGAGAGATTACAGGACTTAATGATACTGTGTCCTGGGGGGTCCACTCAGATCCGTTCAGACATGGGAGGTTTTGCTCCATCCCTGATCGTCAGCTCCCAGACACTCCAAGTGACCCCATTGCTCTCCGAACACAGGAATACTTTGATGTGGTTGCTTGATGGTGGTGACGGTGTTTTGAAACGTGCATCAAGGAGACGGCCTTTATCCAAGATATATTCATTTCTTTCTACGTGGAGACCCGATGACGATGGGAATGGCTGACTGCTTCTGAATGAAGAGGCCATGACTGCTGCCAGGACAGTGGGTATTCACCAATATGGTGCACTGTGATGGGCACACTGTAACATTAATAAAGAGAGAACTCCTTCAGTTCCTCTACCTCTCCCCATTGACATGGATACCCTGCAGATGCCATGTACACCATCAGCAAACCCACTATACTGAATACACCCGGCAGCTCCCTGCTGAGGGAGAAACAATCTATATACCTCATCCACCGAATATGCTCCTTCACCGAATGGTGACATTGATGTTGAGATACTGGGAGATGATGGATATGTCACCTCGTCCTGCCTGGAAAGTTCTGGATTATAGAAGCTGAATGAAACAGTGACCCTCACAGTCACTGGCAGCATCCTCCTCCCCCTGGTGTGAAGCTGCAGGTCGTGTTGAAGGAGGTGACACCATTCTATGACCAGCTCCTTGTTCAGTCAGGGCCCCTCACACTCTGCTCCTTGGTTAAGTGGAGCTTGGGAAGCTGTTCCTGGAAAACCCGGGGTGGATATAGCAGATCCCTTTCCCCGCACACACACTGACGCCGTGGTTTCAGAGCTTCCCCTCTCTGCAGCCTCTGCTCCATTTGTTGTTCGTGTTGCAGACCCAGATGCTGTAACTACAGTCCCCAGGCTCCATCCAGAGTTGGGTCACCAAATCCTCAGGTCTCCCTGAATGTCGGAAGCAGCTCACAGCACAACCTCCAGCAAACTATCCCCAGCTGCTGGACTAACTTTTCAATTACAGGAGCCAGTCAGAAACCACTTGGTACAAGTGTTGTGGACCAGTCCATATCCCCGCAAAATATTTTAAGAAGGCCGGTTAGATCCAAACCTTTCCTTATTTTGAATATAGATGGGAAGTGTGCCTTACAGATATGTTGCAATTGGTCAAACCACTCGACATTAAGCAAAATATAATCTATTCAAATGCTTTAGTTAAAATACAATCAAAGAAAAGAAAATTTCGGGATAGCTTATATGTTGGAACACTTACACAAACAATAGATACCATACCTACTTGGTTTACACCGCTTGGCACAAAGATATATTCAAATACAGATCCTTACAGCAGTTTTCCAATCCAGGGGGAAACAGCATCAACAGAGATCTCAGAGAGAAAAGCAGCTGGGGATCATGTATTGAAACTTCCAACCCTTCTAGAATCCCCAACAGCTTCTGAATGCCGCAGCTAAAAACAAAATGAGGAAACCTGGTCTGGGAGAGCTGGCCACTGCCCTTCCATTCTTACCACCGCTTTAATGAAACCTAAAGGCTTTCTCAATTATTTGCTTTAACTGTTTTCAGACAGCAGTACCTCTGTATTTAAAAACTCTATTCAAAAAAAATCCAAAAGAAAATAACCTTTTTACAGTGATAGTATCCTCACGACTCCACCTTTAATAAAATAATCGATCAATATACAAGTGTGGATTCATTTTAGACCTCCTAGACTTCCTTGTATATATATATATATATATATATATATATATATATATATAAAGCATTGACTCTGACCCATAAAAATGTTCACAACTAGATTAGATTTCAATCATTTTACTCCTGCAACAGAATGCCTTTGTCTTTCTTCATCCAAGTCTCCACAACGTGTCAAAATTTAGGTTTCCTCGCCCTGTCACCTGTATAATTCCAAATTGAATGGCAGCAATAATAAGCTCAATCGAAACAGACTGGTCTTTCCTTCCCTAAACTTCTCCAAAATTTTAAGGGTTCACGATCAGTGATAAAGATTTGGCTCAAGTATGTTATTCGCGATTTAAACGCTGAAACGTTGTAACGCCAACAAAAAGCTCAAGACCTCCTTCCCATTGTGGAATAAATCTGTTGATGATTCCAATGAACACTCCAACCACACGTTACATAATGGAGCACTTCTCATCTCTCCAACAGTCCTTCTGAATGACATTGCTCCTCATGTCTCAGCATAAAAGAGTTACATGCTTCTGTACCTCTTAATGCTGTAACCTCTTTCCCTGCTACTCCTGGCCTATGCCAGTAAAGCTTACTTTCACAGATATATAGTTTAAGATCTCGCACATTCTTCTCCATGCCTCACAGAAACCAAACTTTCATTTCTGAACCAAATCATCATCATCAGCCATTTCAGCTTCTAATCTTGCCGTTGTAACTGCTCGTCCATACGAGTTCTCACGATTGCAGGAAGTGAATTGTTGAACTTCTCCAACATAAGAATCTCTCTAACAGTGTCATAGCTTTGCTCTGTTTTTAATACCCTTACCCACTATTCAAAATTACTTTGTTTTATCCTTTCAAACTCAATGTGAGTTTAACCAGGGACCGTTTTCTAGATTCCTGAAACGCTGACTGTCGGCTTCTAGCACAAGCTCATTTGCACTTCAGATGGCTTTCTTCACCACCCCATACTGGCCAGATACCTCCTCCGATAGGGATGCAAATACCTACCAGCTTTGTTTGGATCAACTAAATCCACATGGCTACTGGCCACTGCATTAGTTTAGCCACTTTCTCAAATGAAATTCAAAAGGCTTCTCCATCCTTCTCATCAAATTTAGATAATGCCTGGATGTATTTAAAAAGAACCTCATTAGGCCATAGGCTATTACAGGGTTGCTCAACCTCACAATCCTCCTCATCCAGCCTACCGTCTACCTGGATCTCCGCCTTCTATGCCAACTTTCCTCTCTCATTGTTAACTGTTTAAGTTGAAACTCTCTGCTTTTCTTCTCTCCTTTTCTCTCTTTCTTCTTCATTTCCTTTTCTTTTATTTCTACTTTTCATCATAATTCAAACTCTTTCAATTCCTTCTCATGTTCAAAGTGTCTCATTTGAAATTGAATTCTCGCCATTTCGAAAGCGTCTGATGGCGGTTCCGTCCAATGTAATTCCGGAACTATAGCTGTAATTATCTCTCATTTTCGCACAGACAAAAGCAAACCCAACTCCAGCTTGTCTGTCAATTCCTACAGCTTTGCCTTCATTACCTTTTGTAAAACCCCCAAGTTTACTTCTTCCACACCCAGAGAACTCTTAGTGACTGAAAGAATCTTTATACACAAAACACTGTTTAAACCAACCGAATTCAACATCCGGAACAAAAGACACCAACAACTACCATATGCGACCTTTGTACCGAATAATCTCCCGGTGCATAATCTCCAGTGTCTGCATGAGTTTATTCTGGATTCTCTGGTTTCCTCACACAATCCAAAGATGTGCATGTCAGGTGAATAGGCCATGCTAAATTATTCATAGTTTTCAGGGATGTATGTGGGTTAGGATCCTTTTCGGGGTAAATATTAGGGTAGAGGAATGGGTCTGGGTAGGTTACTCCTCGGAGGGTCGGTGTTGACTTGTTGGGTCTATTGGCCTGTTTGCAGACTGTAGGGATTGTAATTCTAAACCCAATTTGGTGTTATCGATTTAGAACCAGACAAGAGTCCCCAGTTTGCTATAGACCAACTCGACTGCCTCAAACCAGTTTAAGAGGGTAAGTTGGATGCCACCCTTTTCCTATTTTAAAGGTAGATGTGAATTGGGTGTTCCAGATGTGATGCTACTAGTCAAACCTACCCACCATTAAGCAAAACACAATATATTTAAACACTCTAATGAAAATCCATTCAAAATGATGAGGAATTTAGAATAATTTTACTATTGGAAACCTTAACCGAATAATGGATATAATACCTTCTACAGATGAACTGTTCCAATATACTAACATTCCATAAACACACCCCTTGGTAAAAAGGAACATTCAGACATACATACTTCATACAGTTCTCCAATCCAGGAAGAAACAGCATCAAGTCAGGTTTCAGAGAGAGTAGCAGCTTGGGATAAGTTACGAGGCCGTTGTTACTGCTATTTATTATAAACCCTAAAAGTGTCGTAAGTTATTTACTTGAGCCGTTTTCAGTAGGCAGTTTGGCCTTTAAGATCTCTTATTTTAAAAAGGAGAAAAAAATCTTTTTTTTAAGAAAAGTGACAGCATTGTCACACAATTTAGATGCCTGGTCCTTTACTTAAGGGACTTCCACGTGTTACTGATCGCAAGGTCACCGGAGAGGGACAAATTCAGGTACAGACCAAGTTACAAGGATGTGTCTCATAACTTCTAAAACACCCCTGTCCATGGACCATCACATGGGATATACCGCGAAGTGAACAACAGCCTGAAACACACCATTTCACTCTTTCTGAACTACACAATGCCAGCACTTGATACACTAGGGAACCAAAAGCTAAACCCAGGGAAAAATACAGAGGGAGAGAAAGATTCACATTAAAGACAGAAACAGACAGTTACTTAACGGAAAATATGTTGTGGAAATATGGGGAATCAGACAGGGCAGTGGGACGAACTGGAGAAGTGAGATCTTCGAGAGTAAAATGACAAGAATGAGAACATTGAATAAAGGCATTGTCACATCAGCTGGAATGGTTTGTTACATCAAATTCTCAATCTGCTTCATAGAACACCACAAACAACATAAACTGGGACAAGATGACAGCCCAGCATGGAGAGCTGTGCAGACCATGCTAGTGTGTTGCTCAGTAAACTGCACTATCTGCCCAGCATAGAGAGTATTGCAAACTTTACTATCGTATTCTAACCATACTCGCATCAGGTTACTGCCTACAATGGGAAGGTTTGCTGCGGTTGTGTGTGTGTGTGTGTGTGCTCATCAGAAACTGAGAGAGAGAGTGCGTGTGTGTGCGTGCGCGATAGGCGTGGTTGAATGTGAAACTCATTGTTTGAGAAGGAACGCATATGGAGGAAACTATTTTAAATACGAACGACTGGCAGGCTTTTTGTTAATCAACAGAAAGGGAGCGAGAGAAGTTTCATGGACAGATGAGGTAATGTGTTTGAGAATGTTAAAATAAAGTCATTGCCAGTCACAAAAGCAATATACATCGGCGTGCACATGAATGACAGATGGATGGGAGTTTGGCGTGAGTTCGAAGCAGATTTGCTTTGGCAGGTTTGAAGCTGGGAGCGGCAGCAGCAGATTATTGGCTTCATTAAGACTGTATTTCATAGCTCAAGATTCAAACAGCAGATGGAATAAACCAGTGCAATATAGTCAGGAGTGAAAAGGCCAGGGAATGGTGTGAAGAATGAGCTAATTGTCAAAGGGACCACACACAGTTGTGACTTGTCTGCTTCAGCTGGAGATATTGGCCAGGGATGGGATAGAAACAGTGGAAGGAAGTGGAGTTTGTCACCAGAACAGTAGAGAGTGACCTCCATGCTGTTAATATTTAAATAACAAAGGCCATGATACAATAAATTGTAGTTCTACGCTGGAGCTGAGTAGGTCAACATAGAGACCCATGAGTAACACTGCCAGAGCAGAGAGGGAGACAGTAATTGAACACGTTCATTGATGAAGTTAGTAGCCTGTAGAGTGAATACCTGGATTGAGAGTTTCAGGAGGAACAATAATAGCGACAAGAAGTGTAGACTATATGAAAGACCAGTAATACAGTCATAACTAGTTTATAGAGAAACAAAAACTTGACAGTGACACTTACCAGGAACGCCAAACATACCTAGGAAAGGATAATAAAAATATTGAACAATGAGAAGAGCGTAATAGATCCGCAATGATAATGACCACCAATAAAATGCAGAAAGATAACAAACATAATTGGATAAACTCCTGTCTATTGTTGGAACATGCCAGTCCAATGATTCATCAATTGATTCATTCATCTGATCCATTTTTGGAACATTCCAGTCTAATGTTTTCAGATTCTGATCTCTCCTCCCCCTCTCTCTGGATCTGCTGATCCCTATCAGTGCTGTCGGTGATGCTCCCGCTCATGTTATAGGATAACACATTGAACGGCGCCCATTTATCATTAAAACCCTCCACTTGGATAATTAGAATCAATGGAGATTGGCATTAATCACAGTCACTGAACAAACGCTGGGAAACCGAGCAAAGGCTACGACAACAGATGAATGGGCATTGCACAACAATCAACAGACAGGAGTGTTCCATCCCAGTTGGGGAACACTTAAGTGGTCCAGGACATTCAACCTCCAACCTCCGTGTGACCATCCTCCAAGGCGGACTTCAGGACAGGCAGCAGCGAAAAGTGGCCGAGCAGAGGCTGACAGCTAATTTCGGTACCCATAGGGAGGGCTTCAACCGGGATCTTGGGGTCATGTCACATTACAGGTGACCACCATTGCACTATACACACACAGACACAGACACCACTACACGCACACATACACAGGCACTCCTATGCACACATGTACACAGACACGCACACAGACACTCCCACACACCCTTACAGACACCCACACTCACACAGGCATCCACTCAGAAACTGAGACCACACTACACTCATGCACACACATATACACTCTCTCTTACAGACACTCACAGCCCCCACCCAGACACGCACACAGACTGCCACACTCACATATGCACCCCCTCACAGACTTAAGAGACTCTACATCACTACACACACATATACACTCCCTCTCACACTCACGACCCTCAACCCAGAAAAACACACATACACAAACACACAAACAGACGAACCTTCATGCACACATATGTTTTGTGGGGTGTATTTGTACTTGCAGAATTACATTGTACAATGTTCAAAAATTGCATGAATTCACGTAAAACTCAGCTCAAAAACTGCAGGAATTCATGTAAAACTCTATTCTCACTTTTCAGATTAGAATCAATCTAAACATCATGGCATAGACAAGAGAACACAGGGGGCTAACACTTTGAACATATTGTCTAGGTAACAGTCAATGTTACAGTTAACCTGAAAATGCAACTTTTTTTAAAAAAAGGGTTTTGTGATTTACACAAGAAATAAATGAAACGATCATGGTATTCGAACAGATGAAAGACTGAACAGACAATCAAGGTATTTTTCAATGTATGATTTCAGTTACATCACACTGTAAATTTTTGCTATAAATTCTGTGCCTTAGATTTGTGTCCTCCACTATCACCTGATGAAGGAGCGGCGCTCCGAAAGCTCGTGTGCTTTCAATTAAACCTGTTGGACTATAACCTGGTGTTGTGTGATTTTTAACTTTGTACACCCCCAGTCCAACACTGGCATCTCCAAATCATGACTGAACAAACAGCTCAGTTAACCAGTTCCACACATCACTTTTCATATCAGTATAAAAGGGAACATTTACTGGGTTTGGATGGAATGGGTGAGGATTGCTGAGGGATAGACCATCAATCTTTATAATCTTTTTGTAACTTGTATATGAGAGTATTAACAGAACACTGCAGGGGTCTATATATATTCCACTCTGTTTATGAAAGGAGGCAGTTATAAAATAACAGATCGGCTGCATAAAATAAAGTCGAGTGGGCAAGTTTCTAGATACCTCAACACAAAGTATGATGTTATTGACCAGTGTGAGGCTACTCCTGGTTTTCAGGGCCCTGCTACCAAATCCTTTCATAACCTTGAGACGGAGCATTGAGATTGCTGCTCAGCAACAGGCCGAAGCAATTGTGTCCCTATGGGCCTCTTACAGAGGGATAAGAGAAGGCCATTTAGCCCATATTAGCCTGTTGCTACTTGAAAAGGTGGAAATCTAGAATATTGGTACATTTTGCCAACAGATTCATTCAAAACAAAGAGATGTGTCGCTGCAGCTGTATGAGGTGTTACTGAGAGGGCACCTGGAGTACATTGCGGTGGTTGTGTTTCTGTAACTGAGAAGGGATGGACATCCATCAGATACACTTTAATGGTTGCTCGTAATCCTAGGGTTGCTGTGGCATTTAATGTCTCGGATCTGTTACATAAGGACAGGAGGAGGCCATTCAACCTCTCGAGCCTGTTACAGAGGGGCAGGAAGTGTTTATTTAACTTTCAAGTCTGTTACACATGTGCATTAGTTTTAAATTAGTTTTGGAATAGGAAAGACCTGATGTAAACATTGAAGTTCTAACCTTGAATAAGCCCAATTTTGAAAGTGTCAGGCGAGCCCTGTGAAAGGCTGATTGGGATACCCTATTCGCAGGTAAAGGGATGGTTGGAAAATGCAAGGCCATGAAAACTTGGTTTCAGAGAGTCCAGAGCCAACGTGTTCCTATTAGTGAGAGGGGCAAGTCTGGTGGGTGCAGGGAGTGCTGGATGGCTAGATATATTGATCCTCTGGTCAAGGTAAGGAAGGAGGCATATGTAAGGTAAACAGAGTTGTTATCAAATGAGTCCCGAGAGGTGTATAAGGGCAATAAGTGTATAGTCAACGGGGAAATCGGGCCAGAAAAATGTGGACATGAGATGGCTTTGGAAATAGGGTTAACAAGGCATTGAAGAAACTCTACAAATCCTTTAATGGCAAAAGATTAACTAGGGAGAGAATAGGGCTCCTTAAAGATCAGTAAGGCTACTTTATGTGTAGAACCACAGGAGATTGAAGGGATGCGAAACAAGTTTTTCTCCTCAGTATTTAATGTGGAGGAGTTTACAAGAGCGAGAGAATGAAGAAATATATAGTGATATCTTGAAAAGTGTCTATATTACAAGGAGGTGTTGGACATTTTAAAACAAATAAAGGTGAACAAATCCCTGGGACCTGATCAGTTGTATCCCAGATGTTTGTGGGAAGCTAGGAAAGAGATTGCTCTGCATTTTACTTATATATTTGTATCATTGATTTTAACAGATGAGGTGTCAAAAGACTGGAGGGCTGCTAACATAGGGTCATTATTTAAGAAAGTAAGGAAAAACCAGGTAACTATAGATTGGTGAGCCTGACGTCATTGGTGACTCAATTGTTGGAAGGGATTTTGAGGGAAAGGATGTACATGCATTTGGAACGACAAGGACTGAAGAGGGCTTTGTACATTGGAGATCACATCCTACTGACTCGGTGGTATTTTTTGAGGAAGTGATGAAGATGGGTCTAACCGGATGAGTCAAGATTTGAAGAGTCCAATCACAAGAAGTAAAACACAAAATAAAGGCATTGCCAGATGTTTAGTACTCTCACATTCGCAATCCAACTCACATAACCAGCCCATCCATACATATTCAGGATGGAGCACTGTGTAGATCCGGCTCGTGTACAGCTGTATGCAAGCCAGCAATGTACAGAGTGAAACAGTGTGCAGCCCACACCAATGCTGGATCTATAATCCTGGACTAAATTGTCAAGCATGTAGAGCTGTGCAGTCCGCACTGGTTCATTCATATATAAACCCAGGCTGTTGCATTGTTCGGTAACACTGTGTTAGATCACTGCCCAGTGTGGAGAAACATGCAACCAATGCTGGAAGTGACAGGATGTGCAGTTCCCATCCATTTACTGCTCTATACCTCCACTGTGCCTTGACAAGGGATGCTGCGAATGTGAAAGTCACTGCGAGGAAGAGATGTAAATGGAAACAATTTAAATACCAATAGTTCTGATTAAGGCACGTATCACTCTAGTATTTAAAGATGAAATAACTGAGGTAATATCTAATGAGGTTTTGTGAATGGTGCAAAGAAGTAAGGGAGGGGGGGTGGTAATGTTATAGTGGTTGCACTATAACTCTTCAAATAATCAATGGGAATTAGAGAACCAAATATTCAGGGAGACTGGCGAGACTTGCAGGAGCAATAGGGTTGTCATAATAGGTGATTTTAATTATCCTAACCTAGATTGGAACTTCCAGAGTGTTAAGAACTTAGATGGAACGTAATTTGTTAAACGTGTTCAGGAAAGCTTCCACAAGCAGCATGTAGAGGATCCAACTCGGGAAGGGACAAACTCGACCTACTGTTAGGAAATAGGGGAGGATAGGTGATGGAGGTAAATTGGGGGAGCATTTTGGGAAAAGTGACTAGAGCTGTATTAATTTTATAATAGTTATGGTAGGGACAAAAGTGGTCCACAGATTCAAGTTCTAAATTGGGGCATGGCGTATTTTGTTGGACTTAGTCAGGGGATTGCAGGGGTTGATGGAGTAGTTTATTTCCAGGTAAAAGAATCCCGGGCAAGTGGGAGGGCTTCAAAAGTGAGATAGCTCGAGTTCAAGGTCTATATGTTCCTGTAAGGGTGAAGGGAAAGTGAGGCTGGAAGACAGAACCCTGGATGACAAGAGATATTGAGGCTCTGACCAACAAAAAAGGAGACATCACTCAGGTACAGGCAGCTGGCATCTAGGCAACCCCTGGAGTAACACAGGGGATAGAGGAGTTCACTGAAGAAGGAAATCAGCAAGGTTAAAGTGGGGTATGAGATAGCCTTGGCTGAGCAGATCCAAATTCAGTATAGTAAAGAAAAAGAACAACTAGAGATAGAAAATAGGATGTCTTAAAATCCAAAATAGGCACGCATGTGTAAAACCTCAAGAGATGGTTGAGGTCCTCAATTTTTCTTCTGTATTTACCATGAAGAAAGACACGAAGACCTATGACCTTTGGGAGGTTAGTTACGATATCTTGGCACAGTCCATATCACAGTAGAGGTGCTGTTGGACACATTAGAATGCACAAAGTCAGATAAATCTCTTGGTCCTGGCCAGATATATCTAAGAGCACTGCACGAGGCGAGATAAGACAGTTCAGGGGCTAAGGACCCGGAAGACTGGGCAGTAGCAGATGTTGTGCACTTATTCAGAAGGGCTGCAAAGAAAAGCCTGGGAAATATAGACCAGTAAGCTTCACATCTGTTTCTGGAAACCACTTGAGAAGGTTTGGAGATATAAGATATGCATGCATTTGGAAAGACTGAGTTTGACTTGGAACAGTCAGCATAGCTTTGTGCGTGGAGATCATGCCTTACAAATTTTGATAGATTGTTTTGAGGAAGTGACCAGGAGGTTTGACGAGGGCAGGGTGGTGGACATAATCTATATGGATTTCAGTAAGGCGTTTGATAAGATTCCACATGGTGGTCCGCTCTAGAAGGTTAGATCCCATGGACTCCAAGGTAAACTTGGCAAATTGGCTTGTCGTAATGAAGCAAATGGCTATGCTGTAGGTATGCTTGTTGGACTGGAGGCCTGTGACTAGTGGAGTGCCTCAGGGGTCGGTGTTGTGCCCATTGCTGTTTGCCATCTATATCAATGATTTGGACCAGGGTGAACAACGCAAAGTTAGCAAGTTTGCAGGTGACACTAAAATAGGAGGCATCGTTTACAGTGAGGAGCGTTATCAGAAATTGCAGCAGTACCTTGATCAGCTGGGAAAGTGGGCTGAGAAATAGCAAATGGAATTTAATATAGATAAGTGCGACATCTTGCATTTTGGAAAGTCAAATTTAGGTAGGAGTTTAATGATGAATGAGAGGGTCTTAAGGACTGTAGTGGAACAAAAGGACGTTGGAGATCAGGTGCACGGTTGTCTGAAATTTGAGTCACAGATACACAGGACAGTGAAGAAGGCTGTTGGCACACTGGCCTGGACTCCCTGGTTTCGGGGAGTCCAGAACGAGAGAGCATAGGTTTAGGGTGAGAGGGGAAAGATATAAAAGAGACCTACGGGGTAACTATTTCACACAGAGGGTGGTACGTGCATGGAATGAGCTGCCAGGTGAAGTGGGGGAGGCTGATACAAGTGCAACATTTAAGAGGCATTTGGATGAATAGGTAGGGTTTGGAAGGTTATGGGCCAGGTTCTGGCAGGTAGGACTAGATTGGTTTGGGACATGTGGTCGACAAGGATGGATTGGACCGAAGGGTCTGTTTCCATGCTTTACATCTCCATGACTCTATGACTTATACTAATCTCTGTTTTTTGGTGCACCATACTGGTGAGAAAGTCCAAAGGGATATTTTCCATAAGGAGCTTACAAAGACCCAAAAGACCCGAGGAGTTTTCAGACATCCAACGCAACATTTTTCCTAGCAGAGAAAGTAAGGATTTTTTCCCCATGTGCATCTGTGTAAGATACTCTGTGCAGGCCCAGGAAAAGAGAAACCGGGTCCATCTCCAATTCTGTCCCCAAGACCCACTCTACTACACCTAACACAGTGCTCCAATATATACTAAGCTTGCAGCAGGACCACATGCAATGAGAAAGAGTGCCTGTAGTCACTCGGCATTTAGTACATGCTGAAGATAATCCCACTTTGAATTTTGAGAGAAACTCTGGTGTCAGACAGACCCTATGAAGATTTTTCAACTGCATGGAATGTGTCCTATTACAGATCAAAATCCTTTGAGCATTTTCACAAATAGCCTCCCATGTCTCCGAAGAGATCTAAACCCCCAACTCTCTCGCATAGACGTCACGAAGCTGCACAGTCTTGTCTGAGGGGACACTATCCAACTCATGATAAAGGATGCTGACAGAGAGGGTATTCGTAGCAAAAAGAACCCACTTCTCTGTATCGGATCTATAAGTGTCTGTTAAAAGTCTTTTTTAATCAAATCTCTAATCTGGAAAAAAAAAAACAGAAGAAGTCTCTGCTCGGTAGTCCATATACGAGCTATTTGATCAAATGATATCATTGTTTCTCCCTCAAGTAAGACATGGTGGCTCAGTGGTTTGTACTGCTAACTCACAGCACCAGGGTCACGGTTTTGGTTCCAGCCTTGGGTGACTGGTTGTGTGGAATTAGTATATTCTCAACTGTGTCTGCGTTGGTTTACTTCCCCAGTCACAAAGATGTGCAGGTAAGATGAATTGGCCATTGCTAAATTGCTCATAGTGTTCAAGAATCTGTAAGTTGGGGCATTAGTCAGGGTAAATATAGGATGGTAGGGGAATGGGTCTGGGTGGGTTACTCTTCAGAGGGTCAAAGTGGACTTGCTGGTCCAAAGGACCTGTTTCCACACTGTAGGGATTCTACTAATTCTAAATCACCCAAGCAAGGTATCCCCCTCGCTGCCCACAGTTTAAATCTGGAATCCATCATCCCCGGTTGACAACACGGTATAGCAATTATAGGGGTAAGGAATATGGTTATGGCTGTGTTGCCGTCGATCTGACGCATTGTCCTTCAAGTTTTGACAGTATTGATCATCATTAGAGTATGACAATACTCCATAAATGTTGTCACTTTATGTAAGAATAACAGACTAAGAAGTGTTCACTTTGTCTGAGAGGGCTCAATACCATATTGATGCCGAGACATCAGCAGCCCAGGCACTCACATATGATGAAAAAAAAATGAATTGATTGTTTTTAATTGGGGAAATCAACTCCCCACAATCTGTGGGGCAGTTGCAATTTTGTTAGCTTGATAAAGAATCGCTTATGGTGCCAAATAAAAGAGCTAAACCAGCCATTATATTTTTTAGAAACATCTTAGATTATATTCCTTACAGTGTGGAAACAGGTCCTTCAGCCCAACAAGTCCACACCGACCCACCACCCACTCCCCTATATTTACCCCTACACCTAACACTACAGGCAATTTAGCATGGCCCATTCACCGAACCTGCACATTTTTGGACTGTGGGAGGAAAGCGGAGCACCCGGAGAATGTGCAAACTCCACGCAGTCAGTCGCCTGAGGTGGGAAGTGAACCCGGGTCACTGGCGATGTGAGGCAGCAGTGCTAACCACTGTGCCGCCCACATGACTCTGCTCTATGGGAAACATCAAAGAAAGCATTCACACAGGGTGTAGGAAATGAGGAAGGACATTCATTTTAATAACAGCTATCCGAATTGTGTAATTTTGTCAAACAAATGGATATAGTTCACGTTAAATAAATGATCAAAGACAAATGCAATGAATATACTGAAATAGGGAAATTACCCCCGTGGCCATTTAAAAGGAAACCAGGATTTGCCCTCAGTATCAGGTATTTCCCTAAGACCTCCCAAAGGCATGGCCTCCAACTTTGTAAAATTAATCTTATCGTCCAGAAAGGCAACAAGCGAATTAATGCATTGCATCACATGATCTACCGAAATTGCGAAATTTAACAAAAGAAAAGACCCTCATCTGCATACAATATAATCTTACGTGACTTCTATCCCACTTCTGGAGCAGATATGTTGGTATCCATACAGATGGCCTCCGCCAGTGGCTCAATCACCAACGTAAACAACAATGGTGAAAGGTGTCAACCTGGTCGGCTGCCTGGAGAAATATTAATATTACTGGTTGGCACACCGTTAGTGAGAACTGCAGCCAGAGGATCACGGTAAAGGACCCTCAACCACTTGATAAAAACTTTGCACAGACCAAACCGTTCTAATGTACAGAAGAGATCCGGCCACTCAACCCAATCAAATACCTTCTCTCCTCTAAAGAGATCAGTAATCCCTGGACAGATTGTTGTTGACACTCTTGGATCATATTGAGTAACTTCTTTACATTGTAGGAAGATCTGCGTCCCTTTATAAAGCCTGTTTGGTCCTCTTTGGCAACGGAAGGCAGCAATGTTTCCAGCCTTCATGCACAGGTCTCAGACAGGATTTTGAAACCAACATTTAAATGAGAGATTGGCGTGTAAGAAGCACAATCCTTCAGGGTCTTCCTTTCTGCAGCATCAGAGAGATGAGCCTCTCTTAAGGATGGAGGGAGGGGTTCGTGACTGTATGAGTGACGGAACGTGCTAAACATCAGCCCTGACAATAGGTGTATAAATTACGTATAAAATTCACGAGCAAATCCATCAGGAACGTGAGCCTTTACATTCTAAAGCTGCTTCACAACCTCCTGCGCTGACAATGGTGCATTAAGGCACAACACCTATTCAGGGGTTACTCCTGGAAGACCCAGGTTCTTGAAAAATGACTCCATCTTAATCCATCTATCCTCACAATGTTCAGTCTGAAATAATTCGGTGAAAATTTGGGACAGGAGACATTAATTTGTTTGGAATTGAAGGTAAGGGTGCCAGTACCTTCCCTAATTGAGGTAATGGCTTAAGAGGGGCGATGAGGAAGTTTACCGATGAATAGCAAGTGGAGTTTAATACAGATAGGTGTCAGTTCTTGCATTTTAGAAAGTCAAATCAAGGTAGGAGTTTCATGGTGAATGGTAGGGTCTTAAGGAGTGTATTGAGACAAAGTGACCTTGGAATTCTGGTTCAAGGTTCTCTGAAAGTGGAGTCGCAGGGAGATAGGGCAGTGAAAAAGGCATTTGGCACGCTGGCCTTCATCAGTCAGAGTAATGAGTATCGAAATTAGGGAGTTATGTTGCAGTTATACAGGATGCTGGTGAGGCAATACTGGTAGTGTTATGTTCAGTGTTGTTCACTTTGCGATAGGAAGGATGTTATTAAACTGGAAATAGTGCAGAACAAATCTAGAAGGATGTTGCCCGGACTCAATGGTCTGAGATACAGTGAGGGGTTGGGCAACATAGGAGTTTTTACTTTAGAGTGTATGAGACTAAGGGGGATCTGATAGCAGTGTATAAGATCATGGGAAGCATGGATAGAGTGAATGCACTCAGTCTTTTTTTCCACAGGATTGAGCAACCCACCGACGAGAGGGCATCAATTTAAGATCCGAGGGAAAAGAGTTATAGGGGACCTGAGGGGCAACTTCTTTTACACACAGAGTGGTACACACATGGAATGAGATGACAGCAGAAGTGGTTAAATTCACAAAATTTAAAATGCATTTGGACAAATACACGGATAGGAAAGAAAAAGAAGGACATGGGGCAAGGGCAGGGAAATGGGGTGCATGGACATTATGTTTGGAATGGAACAGTTTGGGCTGAAGGGCCTTTCTCCGTGCTGTCGGACTCTGACTCTCACAATCATTGCTTCTCCCATTGAATGTTATATTATACTTCCCCAATTCATTGGAGCGTGCTTGACCCTCTAGCCTCTGGGCTTCCATGATGTTTGACCAGAATGTTCAAACATTCGATACTGTATTCAGACGCCGTGTAAAAATGCAACATATTGATGTCACTATTCCTCAAAAGCTGCTTCAGCGCAAGGTTATTAGTTAGTCCTCCTGACAACACAACACCAAATCTGAAATAACCTGCTCTCCAGTTTGGTTCACAACGTACTGTTCAACCTACCCAATACACACTGACGGAAGTTTTTTCTTCACAGTATTAGTAGTCACTGCAGTTTCAGTGCAATTTGAGACCATCTATTATTACTGCAGCTCCACGATTATATGTTACTCATTCACAGGATGAGGGCGTCGCTGGATTACCTGCATTTATTGCCCATGCGGGAGGGGAGTTAAGAGTCAGCAGCGTTGTCTTGAGTCTGGAGTCACATGCAGGTCACACCAGGTAAGGACAGCAGTATCCTTCACTCAAGGACATCAGAGAGCCAGATGAGTTTTTCCAACAATTGACAATTGATTCCTGGTCATCATAAACCCTTGATTCCAGATACATATTGAATTCAAATTCCACCATCTGCCATGGCAGGATTTGAATTCATGTCCCCAGAATATTACCTGGATCTCTTTGGGTTAAGAGCCCAGCGATAATATCACTGTGTCATTGATCCCCCTTGCATATACTTGCATATCTAATTTCCATAGCATATGTTGTAAAGTATTTACGTGACAGATTTAGTTTTGATATATAACACACTAATGTTTGCTTCATCTTGCTATTTGTAAGATCCACCCAAACTGATTCTGTGGGAAGTGAGGGAAAGGGTCTGTGGCGTTATTAGCGATTGACTTGGATAAGACTTTCCGGGAGACTCACCTCAACGTTGAGATGATCTGAAGAATTGGTCAGCAATACAGGACAAGCATCAATATTCTTTCCACCCACTTTGCCAGGATAAGTGTCACCATATTCTTCTGCTCCCTCGCACTCGCTGTATTTCTGTTTTAACACATACCTCCGAACAACGCTCACACTCTATCTTCAAATAAAGCTCAAGCACGACCACACTCACTGTTGACTTCAGCACCTCTCTTCCCCCACTTTTTCTGTCACTGACGCAATATCGCCGCACACTAATACCACTGCATGGATACAACACTGTGGTCAGACTCCCTCCGGACATCTCACTCTTCCCCCCTTGCCCTATACCAGCATTGGCAGTAGGGACACCCAATCCCACCCTCACTTCGTCCCTTCTCTTCTCCCATTCCAGGAGAAACATCAGATGCTCATAGTAAATGTCCCTTCCCCTCTGAACTTTGCGTAAACTGTCAATATATTTCCAAATAACTGGATGTTCCACATCAAGTTCGCATTGTCATCTCCTGTGGGCAGCTTCTGCATTATTGTTTGTTCTGTCCTCATTGTTTGAAGTTCTTTCATATAAATTCCACATTCCAACTGGAAAAAGCGGTGGACGCCGACCATTTCCTCTGTGTGAGCTTCTACCTCCATAGTTATCATCAAACCAGTCCAGCAGCGGCTGCAGTTCATCTGGAAGCGCATCAGACAAATGTTCAATAACTTCATGAATGTTTTCAATGTGAATAAATGCAAGGCCATTTATCATTTTAGCTCTGAAAGGAAACTCGGAGTCAATGTTATACTTACTCAAGTGTCTTTTTAACATTTTTACTGAAGGGAATAAACATTATTTTTATTTTTATTGCTTTGATTAATACTTTTATCGAAGCCTGAAAAGGAATAAATATGAGCTGCGCTGAAATAGGTCTGCACCTAAATGGGTCTTCGGCAAAATGGGCTGCACCAAACAGGCCGCACCAAACAGAATGAAGTATACAGTAAATTACAGAGCACAGGGGAACGCCATATAACCATCCCAGGCTTTTGTGCAGAAGCAGGGACACCCTGGGTAGCTGTCAGGAAATACAGAGTAGAGATCATTACTCATTTTGTGTTTGGAAAGCTGTAACGAGTGGAATTCTTCAGGGATCTGTATGAGGTCCTCAACAAATTGCAATCTATTGTAATGAACCGGATGAAGGAGATGGAGCTCAGTTTGCTCATGCACCAGGATAGTCATTCAATAAGATGTCAAATGGAGACAGAGCGTCTGCAATGGGATACAGACAGGGGAGGTCAGAGCGTCTGCAATGGGATACAGACAGGGGGAGGGCAGGGCGTCTGCAATGGGATACAGACAGGGGACGGCAGAGCGTCTGCAATGGGATGCAGACAGGGGGAGGGCAGGGCGTCTGCAATGGGATGCAGACAGGGGGAGGGCAGGGCGTCTGCAATGGGATGCAGACAGGGGGAGGGCAGGGCGTCTGCAATGGGATGCAGACAGGGGGAGGGCAGGGCGTCTGCAATGGGATGCAGACAGGGGGAGGGCAGGGCGTCTGCAATGGGATGCAGACAGGGGGAGGGCAGGGCGTCTGCAATGGGATGCAGACAGGGGGAGGGCAGGGCGTCTACAATGGGATACAGACAGGGGACGGCAGAGCGTCTGCAATGGGGTGCAGACAGGGGGAGGGCAGGGCATCTGCAATGGACTATAGACAGGTGAAGGACTGATCACTTGCAATTGGATACAGACGGGGGGAGGGCAGAGTGTCTGCAATGGGATACAGACAGTTGAGAGAAGACTGTCTGTAGTGGGATACAGTCGGGGGAGGGCAGAGCGTCTGCAATGGGATACAGACAGCGGAGGGCAGAGCGAGGGCAGTGCGTCTACAATTGGATACAGACAGGGGAAGGGCAGTGTGTCTGCAATGGGAGACAGACTGGGGGAGGGATGCACCTCTGCAATGGGATACAGACAGGGAAAGGGCAGAGCGTCTGCAACGGGATACAGACAGGGGCAGGGAAGAGCGTCTGCAATGAGATACAGACAGGGGAGGGAAGAGCGTCTGCGATTGGATCCAGATGGGGAGGCAGAGCATCAGCAATGGGATACAGACGGAGGAGGGCAGTGCTTCTGCAATGGGACACAGTGGGAGTGCAGATCGTCTGCAATGGGACACAGACTGGGGAGGGCACAGCAACAAGCAATGGCATACAGACAGAGGATGGCTGTGAGCAAAGTTTCAGTAAAAATAAACAGTACAATATACATGTGATGGAAACTTTCTGTTTTGTGGAATAGACGAAACAGCAGAAATTTATTTAAATGCAAGGAGAATGCAGAACTCAGTGTTACAGAGGGATTTGTGTGTCTTAGTACATGAATCACATCAAATTAACCTGAAGATGTAGCAAGTGATTTCGAAGGTAAATGTCATGATCCTGTTTCGTGCAAGGGGTGTTGGGTATGATCGTAGCGATGTTTTCTGCATCAGTACAGGGCATTTCTAAGATTACATCTGTTGTATTATGTGTAGTTATAACTGCCTAAACTGAAAAAAAAAACAAAATTGCTTTCAAAACGTTTCAAATATGTTTCTCTTTACTCATTCTTGGGATGAAGGCATTACGTTGTGAAGAATTAACAGTTCGGCCTGAGAATGAGGGATGTTTTATTGACCATATAAGACCTTGAGAAGAGTGTAGTTGGTGAATACCGGATGGGTATTTCTTCTTGTGTGGGAGAATAAAACTGGGGAAATACTTTAAGAATAAGTCAGGTTCAAAGGAAAGGTCATTGGACCGAAAACTTGAACTCTGAATTCTGTTCCTACATGCTGACAGACAAGCTGAGCTTTTCCATCAATTACTGTATATGTTTAAGAATATTCATTTTAACACAGATATTGTGAAGTCATGAAACGCTTACTTTTACATTATGCAAACACATATTAACACATCTTCAAAACAACTATGACCATTTATTGTTAATGAATTGATTCTGCAATAACACACTGACCTGAGTCGAGAATGTGATGGAGTCATATAGTTCGGACAATGTTCAAGAAGACCTCACAGAGTCCAGTGTGGGACTGATAACGTGACTGATTTAACTTACGGATGGAAAATGTAGCCTATCTGTGGAGAAACATTCTATTGCTCCCTTTCTGTTTCCCTGTCGCTCATCACAGCAATGTGTGGGAGTGAACAAAAGCCCAGTCGTCTTTCCCACTAATGGAGGATTCCTGATGAGGATTCATTGGAATCTCCCCATTGCCTGAAGCAAAACAATTCAGCCAAATTCAATTGTTCCATGAAGAAATCCCATTGTCAGAAGGCTGTGCAAGCAGAATAACTACAGAAGTAATTCTCCAACTCGATAGTGAGGGGAACAGACAGGAGATTCTGTGGCTGCAAATGGGAATCCGGAATGGTGTGTAGCCTCCCACATGCCAGGGTCCAGGATGTCTCAGAGCGGCTGCAGAACGTTCTCACCGTGGGTGGGGTGGGTGGGGGGGGGGGGGGGGGTGGGGGGTGGTGAGTGGGCGGGAAGCAGTCAGAAGTCATTGTGCACATTGGTACAAAGGACAGAGTGACGCAGGTAGAAATATTGATGACATCCTGCAGAGTGATTGTAGAGAGCAAGGGAAAAGGATAAAAGACAGTGGTAATATCCAGTTTACTTCCAGTTCTCCGTGCTAGTGAGGGTAAGAATAGGAGGATATGGCAGATGAAGGGGTGGCTAAAGAATTGGTGCAGGGCGCAGAGATTTTTGGATTACTGGGATCTTTTGTGGGGCAAGGTGACGTGTTCAGGAAGGACGGGTTGTACCTGAACTGGAAGGGGACCAATATGCTGGCAGGCAGGTTTGCAACTGCTGCAAGGAAGGCTTTAAACAAGATTGGCTGGGGTTGGGGAGTGGTGGGATCCTCAACAGCAGGGAGGCAAGTGCGAGGCTGGAAGGAGATACAGTAATCAAAAACAGTAAAATGAAGAGACAGGTCAGGCTAGTCAACGACAGGGAGCAAGGAATGCCTGTTGGATTAAATTGCAACTATTTCAATGCAAGATGGCTGACAGGTAAGGCCGATGACCTCAGGGCATGGATTGGTGCGTGGGACTGGGATATTATAGCCATTACAGAAACATGGCTAAGGGAGAAAAACACCGGCAGCTTAATGCAGGACGGCACAGCTGCTTTATGCGGGAGAGAGATGGTGGAAAGAGGGGACGGGGAGTTTCATTTTTGATTAAGGCGAGTATCACAGCAGTAAACAGACATAAAATATCTGATGAATCATCATGTGAGGAATTGTCTGGGGAGCTAATAAATAAGAAGGGAATGGTGATAGGATTTGGATTGTACTATAGGCCCCCAAATAGTAAACGAGGAATTAGGGGAACAAAAATATGTAGGCAGACTGGGGAGACTTGCAAGGCCAATAGGATTGCATTAGTAGGAGATTTTAATTTTCCTAACATAGACTGGGAATGACAGAGAATTAAGGACTGAGATGGGGTGTATTTATTAAGTGTGTTCCGAATAGTTTCCTCAAGCACTATGTAGAGAGTGCAACTCGGGAAGGGACGAAGCGTGACCTATTCTAAGATCTTGGGCAGGGCAGGCGACTGAGGTGACAGCGGGAGAGCACTCTGGGACCAGTGACCACAGTTCTATTAATTTTTAAACAGTTATGGAGAAGGAAAAAACTGCTCCACATGTTCAAGTTCAAACTTGGGGCAAGGCGAATTTTGATGGAATTAGACAGGAGCTCGTAGGGGTTGGTTGGAGGAGTTTGTTTGCAGGCGAAGGGACCTCCTGCAAGTGGGAGGCCTTTAAAAGTGAAATGTCTACAGTTCAAGGTCTATATGTTACTGTGAGGGTAAAAGGCAAGGTTGGCAGGCAGAGGGAACCTCGGATGTCAGGAGATATTGAGGCTTTGACCAGCAAAAATTAGGCGTGGCTCAGGTCCAGGCAGCTGAGATCGAGGGAGTACCAGGAGGTGTACAGGAGATACAGTAGTTTACTGAAGAAGGAAATCAGGAGGGCGAAAAGGGGGCACAAGATCGCTTTGGCCGAGAATATTAGGGTGAATCAAAGAGGTTCATTAAGTATGTTAAAGTAAAAAGAATAACTAAATGAGAATATGACCCCTCAAAGTCCAAAATGGACATGCATGTCTAGAGCCGTAGGAGATTTGCGCGATTCTCAATGAATATTTCTCCTCTGTCTTTACCGTGGAGAAATACATGAAGACTTGGGAGGTTAACAAAGGTTGTAGTGTTATCTTGGGGTGAGTCAATATCACGGGAGAGGACGTGTTGGATGCATTAAAATGTATGAAGGTGTAAAGATCTCCTGCTCCTAAACAGATGCATCCAAGAATACTGCAAGTGGCTACAGAACAACCTCCGGGGACCCTGGTTGATATTTTTGCATCATCGTTAGCTACAGTTTAGGTTCCAGAATATTGGAGATTAGCAAATGTTGTGCCATTATTCAAGAAGGGAAGCAAAGAAAAATCTGGGATCGATAGACCAGGAAGTCTAACATTTGTAGTACGTGGGTTACTTGAGAAGACTCTGGGGGCTGAGATGTACATGCATTTGGAAAGATAAATTTGTTTAGAAATAGTTTTTTTGACAGATTCCCTTCAGTATCGAAACAGGCCGTCTGGCACAACAAGACCACACCGACCCTCCAAACAGTAACCCACCCAGTCCCATTCCCCTACCCTATATTTAACCCTGACGAATGCACATAACACTATGGGTAACTTAGCATGGCCAATTCACCTGACCTATACATCTTTGGATTGTGGAATGAAAATGGAGCACCCAGAGGAAACACACACAAACACAGGGAGAATGTGCAAACTCCACTCAGAGAGTCACCCGAAGCTGGAACCAAACCCGGATCCATGGCATTATGAGGCAGCAGTACTAGCCACTGAACCACCATGCCGCCCTTGCTTTTTTTCAATACAGTTCAATGACACAGGTACGAAATCTATTCTGTCCTTCACCCATGATGTACGTTCCAATATCACATACCATGGATAATTTATTCTCCACTGAAAGTGTCATCTTATTATTATTTATTAGTTTGATATTATTAATTTTAATAATTATTATTAATAGTTGTTTTTAGACTGGAAAGATTGCATGGCTTTGTGAGTGGGAGATCATGCCTCTTAAATTTGTTTGAGTTCATTGCTGAAGTGACCAGGAATGTTGATGAGGGTAGGGCGGTAGACTGTGTGGTTTTCAGTCAGGCCTTTGACAAGGTTGCCATTGATAGGCTGGTCTGGAAGGTTAGAATCTCATGGAATCCAGAGGGAGCTGGCAAATTGGACACACAATTGGCTTGATGGTAGTAAGCAGAGGGTAATCGTGGAAGAATGCTCTCGGACTGGAGGCCTGTGACACATGAAGTGCCTCAGCGGTCGCTGCTGGGCCCGTTGCTGTTGTTATCTGTATCAATGATATTCTTGCGAATGTACAAGGCATGGTTAGGAAACTTGAAGATGGCACTAAAATAGGTGGTATCGTGGCCAGTGAGGAAGTATATCAGAGATTGCAGCAGGACTTTGATCAAACTGGAGAAGTGAGCCGAGGAATATTTAGGCAACGTTAGATCAAGGTAGGAGTTTGATGGTGATTGGGAGGACCTTAACGAGTGTAGTTGAGCAGAGGGACCATGGAGTTTAGGTCCACCGTTCTCTGAAAGTGGGGTCATAGTTAGACATGGCAATGAAGAAGGCTTTTGCCACACTAGCAAGCATCGGTCATGACATGGAGGAGAGCAGTTTGGAAGTTACGTTGCAGTTATACAGGATGTTGGTGAGGCTGCACTTGTAGTGCTGTGTTCGGTTTTAGTCACATTGCGATCTGAACGATATTTTTAATTTGGAATGTGTGCAGACGAAATTTACAAAACTATTGCCAGGTCTCAACAGTATGAATTATAGGGAGAGGTTGGACAAGCGAGGACTTTTTTCTTGACAGCACAGGAGAGTGGTCTTATAGTAGTTTACATGGATAGTGGGAATGGACCCAGCCTTTTTTTCCGAGAGTTGGGGAATCGAGGAGGGGAGAGCATCAGTTTAAGGTCAGAAGGGAAAGAATAAAAGGGAAACTGCTGGAAACTGTTTTTCACAGAGAGTGGTACACAAAGGGAATGGCCTGCCAACGGAAGTGATTGAAGCATTTATATTAACGATATTTAAATGGCATTTGGGCAAGTACATGGACAGGAAAGGTCGAGAATGCTATGGGCCAAGTGCTAGGAAATGAGTTTAGTGTGGTTTGATATTTGGGTCAGCATGGACGAGTTTGGGCCAAAGGGCCTCTCTGCCTCTCTCCATGCTGTAAGACTTGATGACTCTACAAATAGGATAGCATTTGGGTCAAACTCTCATTTTTCCTTAGGTCATAAGTTCGAATCATATTTGGACAATGTTATTTCAAATTAACTTTGCAGATATTTTGCTTTTCAGTTTGTTATCGACAATACGTATGTGTGTGTGTGTCTGTGTGTGTGTGTATGTGCGTGTGTGTGTGTCTGTGTGTGTGTGTGTGTGTTTCTCAGTATTTTTCAAAGGGAAATATCACTGTACATATTTGCAATATCCTCTCGTCATTCCTCTTTCCATCATAGTTTGTTTTGGTCATAGACATGTTGTTTTAGTAGATTAAATAAATCTGCCTGACTTGTTCCTGACACACTCTGAGAACTATATCATTGGCCATATCACCAACATAGTTATAATTATTTTTTGTGGGCAATGGAGGAGTGGGGCTAGAAAAGGGAGAAGTGAGCCAAAAGAACACAGGGAAATATCGACTCATTCAGCCAACGTCAGAGTCGAGGAGTTCCTTGGAGGGGATTCTGAGGGATAGAATTTGCATTTATTTAGAAAGACAAGGAATGATTAGGGATAGTCAATATGGATTTGTGTGGTGGAAATCAAGTCTGATTAATGTGATTGAGTATTATGAAGAGGTGACAAAGAAGTTTGAAGAATATACTTTCGTGCACATTGTTTACACAGACTTCAGCAAGGCATTTAATAAGGTTTCCCATCGTAGACAGATTACTAAAATTAGGTTATATGTAATCTAGTACAAGCTAGCCAATTGGATACAAAATTGGATTGAAGGTAATATACTGTTTTCCAGACTGAAGACCTGTGACCAGCTATGTTCTGAAAGAATCAATGCTGAGCTCACTGCTTTTCATCATGGATATAAACAACTTTGATATGATTATCGGAGGCATGGTTAGTAAGTTTATAGATAACATCACCAAATTGGTTCAGTGGACAGTGAAGAAGATTATCTCAGAATATAACGTGATCCTTGATCTCAATGAGCCAAGGACTGGCAGATGGAGTTTAGTTTAGATATTGTGAGGTTTTACATTTCGGTAATTTAAAGCGGGGTAGAGCCCTCGGGAATGTTGCTTAACGAAGAGAACTGCGGGTGAAGACTCACAGTTCCTTGTAAGTGGAGTTTAGGTCGGCAGAGAAGTGAGGAACGTGGTTGACATGCTTGCCTTAATCAGTCAGAACATTGAGAATAGGAGTTGGAGTAGCGTGTTGCACTTGTACAGGATGTAGATGAGGCCACTTTAAGAAAACTGCGTACATACCAGTTGACTCTATTAAAGGATGGATGTTGTTAAACTTAAAAGTGTGCAGAAAAGATTTACAAGGATTTTCTGGAACCTGAGGGTTTGAGCTACAGGGAGATGAAGAACAGGTTGAGACTTTTCCCCCTGGACTGTCAGAGGTTGAATGGTGACATGACAGAGGTTTTAAAAAGTCCTGAGGGGGATGGCTAGTCTGAATGGGCAAAATCTTTTTTCCAGATTAGGTGCTTTCAGAACTAGACGGCATAGGGTGATGGTGACAGGGCAAAGACTAAGAAGGGACCTGAGGGGAAACCTTTTCATACAGAGGCTGATGGGTGTACTGTCAGAGGAAGTGGTGAAAGCGGGTACAATTACACGTTTAAAATGTAACTGGATAGGTACATAAATAGGAATAGATCATGTGATTTGGGCCAAATGCTGGCAAGTGGGACGAGATCTGATTAAGATGCCTGATTGGCGTGGAGAAATTGGACAAAAGGATTTGTTTCCACGCTGTATGATTCTCTTATTCTCACAGCGGGATGAGGAAGAATTCTAAAAGGGCCATTCGAGAGGGAATTCTCTTTCCCGGAAGTTTGTGGTGCCTCTCTGATTACAAGTATTCACAGTTGAGTTAGTTAAAGATTTGACAGAAAAGTGAGTCACGGATAATGGGACACAGACAGGACGATCAGGCTGAGACCACAACCTGATCAGCCACAATTTTAATGTCTGGTGGAGAAGGCTCGAATTCTCTAATGACACTCTCCTGCTCCTCAGTCCCATGTTTCTGTGTCCAATCCAACCCCTCTAACCTGCTGGACAGGAGCAGTTAGAGTCCACTTATTGTTATAGCATGGTGCACAGAAATAGAGGAAACAATCGGCCCCCCAAGACTGTCCCACTCGGTTTGGGAGATATGGAAAATGTAATTGGAAGACCCAGGCTGGATATGGAAGAGGTTGCTCATTTCTCTTTACAGGGCTTTCCCTCTCTGTATCTTGTGCTTCATTTGTTGATGATGTTGTAGAGCCAGATTCACTGTGAATACAGCCCCCAAATCTCAGCCAGTGATGGCTCACAAAATCCACAGGTCTCCCTGATTGCAACATCCCATAAAAAACCTTCCAGGAAAATAACACCTACTAACTTTCCAATAACAGAATGGGAGAACATCAGGAACAGGGGCAGGTCATTCCCATCCCAAGCCTGCCTTGCCCTTCACTAAGATCAAGGCTGACCTGCCTAAGTCTCAAATCTTCCTCAATGTCCAAGTCTTCTTGAACACTTCCATAGAACACAGAACCAGGAACAGTACTGATTTGGAGATGCTGGTGTTGGACTGAGGTGTACAAAGTTAAAAATCACATAGCACCAGGTTATAGTCCAACAGGTTTCATTGGAAGCACACTAGGTTTTGGAGCATCGCTCCTTCATCAGGTGATAGTGGATGGCTCGATCGTAAATTTACAGTGTGATGTAACTGAAATTATACAGAGAAAAATTGATTGTCTGTTAAGCCTTTCATTTGTTAGAATACCATGATAGTTTCACTTCTTTCATGTGTAAATCACAAACATTTTTTGAAAAAAAGTTGCATTCTCAGGTGAGCTGTGAACAATGGTGATAGCTAGACAAAATGTTGAAGGTGTTGGCCCCCTGTGTTATCTGACTATGCCATGATGTTTAGATTGATTCTAATCTAAAAAGTGAGATAAGAAGTTTTACGTGAATTCATGCAGTTTTTGAACTCAGAGTTCTACATGAATGCATGCAGTTCGGACCTTCATCACTCGACGTTGTGCCATTTATCCTACTCTAAGATCAGACTAACCTACATGCTTCCATTCACTTTGTTCCATGTGCCTAACCAAGAGTCTCTTAGGTTTCCCTCACGTATGTGACTCTACTACCACTGATGGTAGTGCATTCGACACACCCACCACTCTCTGTGTAAAGAATCTACCTCTGATATCTCCCCTAAAACTTCCTCCAATTACCTTAAAATTATACCACCAAGTGATAGATATTTCTGCCATGGGAAAATGTCTCTGGCTATTCACTCTCTCTGCCTCTCGTCATCTTGTACACCTCTATCAAGTTACCTCTCATCTATTTTTCCTCCAATGAGAAATGCCCTAGCTCCCTCACGGTTTCTTCGTAAGACCTGCCCTCCAGTCCAGGCAGCATCCTGGTAAATCTCTTCTTTACACTCTCGAAAGCTTCATTATCCTTCCTATAATGAGGAGACCAGAACTGAACACAATATTCCCTGTGCGGTCTGAGCAGGCCTCTATCGAGCTGCAGCATAACCTCGCGGCTCTTAAACTCAATCCCCCTGCAACTGAAAGCCAACACACCACACACCTTCTTAACAACCCGATCAACGTTGAGGGATCTGTGGACACGGACACCAGGATCCCTCTGTTTCTCCAAACTGCTAAGAATCCTGCCTTTCACCATGTATTCTGCATTCACATTCGAGCTTGCAAGGTGAATTACTTCAGTTTGAACTCCATGTGCCACTTCTCAGCCCACCTCTTCATCCTGTCGATGTCCCATTGCAACCTACAATAGCCCTCCATATGCTGTATCACTCCAACCACCTTTGTGTAATCGGCAAAATTACTAGCCCACTCTTCAACACCCATATCCAAGTCATTTTTGAAAATAACAGAGAGCAGAGGTCACTGAACTGATCCCAGCGGGACACCACTGGTCCCTTTCAGTGATCTAGCTCCCCTAACTCTCTGTATAAGAGAATTCCTGACATTCACTACCCTCTGTTTGAAGAAAACCTTCTCTGCTCCTGCACCATGACCTATTGATATGAACAAAAGAGGTAACGCAGGGGCTCAGGTAAGAGAGAATGACCCTGAACTCAAGGATGGATTTGACTAAGGATGACATCAAGGAGCCTGGACAAAATCACACTTAATGAGAATTAATTATGACCTCTACACTGTTTGGAGTCATTCACGGCACAAGGGAAGATAATTATCATTGGTGGGCATCAATCATCTTAGCCGTGGTGCACATCTGCAGGAGATCCTCAGCGTAGCTTCCTCAGCCCGGGCATCTCCAGTTTGTCATCATAGAAACCCTACAGTGTGGAAGGAGGATATTCAACCCATTGAGCCAAACTGAGCAGATTAGATTCCCTACAATGTGGAAACATGCACTTCGGCCCAACCAGTCCACACCGACCCTCCGAAGAGTAACCCACCCAAACACATTTCCGTCGGACTAATGCACCTAACGTGATGGACAATTTAGTATGGCCAATTCACCTGGTGTGCATATCTTCGGACTGTGGGAGGAAAACGGAGCACATGGAGGAAACTCATGCAGAGAAGTGGGGAATGTGCAAACTCCACACAGACAGTTGCCCAAGGCTCGAATCGAAACTGGGACCCTGGTGCTGTGAGGCAGCAGTGTTAGCTACTGAGCCACCGTGCCAGCAAAAGAGGCGGCATTCACTGAATTCTACAAAATTTTCAGGATAAGTTGTCCCTCTTCAGCTCTTGAAACAGGCTGTGACCATGTGCAACAAGACTTGGTCAACATTCAAGATCGTGCTGTTAAAGTCTGGGTAACGTTTATGTAACAGCGCAGTACATTTCCACAGTGAAAGGAGGAGTTCATTCAGCAGCTCCATCTGGTTTCACAAGAATGTGGTGAAGCCATTCATCCCATCAAAACTATTGGGCAAAAAGAGGGATACGCCATTCAGTCCCTCCTGCCTGTAGCACAGGAAGTCAGAGAGTCTGTTCTCTCCCACATGTAACGTACATGGGAACAGAAAGAACCATTTTACACCCGGACTCACTTACAAAGGAACAGGAAGAGGTTATTCAGCTTGTCAAACCACTAACACAGGAACAGGAAAATGTCAGAGATGTTCCAACATCACAAAGAAATGGAGGTGGGGCTGCACAGACAGACTGCTCCAAATTGATCCGTATGACTTAATTACTCATGGTACATATGTGTTACTTTAACATGGTTTTCTGGCAGTCGGAATGAAGACAACATTTTTTAGCAATTTTCCAAGTTACCTTCCATCTCCAAGAAGGCAGACCCATGGTCTCCGTGGAGGACAGAAGCCATTGGGAAATAACTAACTGTTTCAGAATGATGGTATTTTGGCTGCTGGCATGATTGTGTACAAAGTGACATTCAATGCAGTGTCACACAGTAACTGTGCATTTAAGTGTTCAGAGTTCATTCAGAGCCTGTACCTCGTTGTCAATCGACGTGGGGGTTCTGCAGATGCATGTAAACTGTCGTGAATCAAACATCCAACGAAAGGTATGACATTTTCACCCCATTCAGCTATCTGGGACATAATGTGTTTCTGGCCATACCCATCAAACTTCCACTTCTTATTCTCTCACAGCGCTACAGATTAAACACATAGTTACTGCACTCTCTCCTCATGGAAACATCATGCCAGTATTTAGTCTGGTCAAACTACATTGCACTCTCTCAGTGACAGAGCGATCATTGTTTATAAAGCAGACCAAATCTTTACACAATGCACCAACTACTCTCTCAACAAAACACGATCAGTGGGAAAGATATTCTAACATTTGTACTTCAATGATTTTTCATGAAGACCCACACATCATTTACTTCCTGTCCTGTATGAATTCTGTCAGTGACTTATGACCAAGGACATACAGGTCCTTTTCAACAAAAGCACTCGCCAGGTGGAAGATGAGGTGCTCTTCCTCCAGCAGGAACCCTCCAACCACAAGGGATGAATTCAGATTTCTCCAGCTTCCTCATTTCCCCTCCCCCCACCTTGTCTCAATCCCAACCCTCTCAATCAGCACCACCTTCCTGACCTGCAATTTTCTTGCTGACCTTTCCGTCCTCACACCCTCTCCGGCCTATCACCGTCACCTTAACCTCTTTCCACCTATCGCATTTCCAACGCCCCTCCCCCAAGTCCCTCCTCCCTGCATTTTATCTTAGCCTGGTTGGCACACTTTCCTCATTCCTGAAGAAGGGCTCATGCCCAAAACGTCGATTCTCCTGATCTTTGGATGCTGTCTTACCTGCTGTGCTTTTCCAGCAATACATTTTTCAGCTCCTCAGTTTCTCTTCCTGGCTGAGAAAGCTCTTATATATCCACACAGTCACACAGTAACAGTTCCTCTCTCCAAAGAAGCAGTTGACAATGGAACATTACGTTTCTCTATATATCAGCGACTATCAGTATTGCTGATGGAGTTGATCACCACACTCAGAGACGAGAGATAGAAGGAACATAACTCACGGTAAGCAGGGACATCCCATAATAAATATGATATTCAGGAATATGTGAAAAAGGGAAATGGTAGAATAACTTCCCATTCTGTTTTCCTTCCAGTCCATCATCAGCAATCCTTTTGTTTGCTTTTCCTTTCTCTCTCTCTCTCCATCTCTCTCTCTTTCACTCTCACTTTCTCTCTCTTGCTGGACATCATCCACTCAACACAAACCTCCCGCTCACCCTACCATCCATCCCTGATATAATAATATTATTTCGCAGTTGCATTCAGTTTTGATAGGTTCACTGAACTCGAAACGTTATTTGTTTTTTTTTTTCTGACACACTGCCATAACTGCTGAGATTTTCCAACATTCTTTCAGACTGTGGAGAATTTTATTTCAGATCGCCAGCATCCACATTTTCTTGTTGTTGTTGTTTCGCGGGATGCCAGCATCACTGGCAAGGACAGTATTTGTTGTCCAACCTAACTGTCCTTGACAATGGGTCCATTTGTCAAGGCAATATGGAGGCAACCACATTGTTGTGGATCTGAGGTGACACTTAGTTCAGACAGGGCAAAGTGTTAGGTTTCTTTATCAAAGGTTATCAACAAAATAAGAAAGAAATCCTGATGTTTTATGATTGCCATGAGTGAAATTAGGCTTCATTCCTATTTTTGATATTGGAATTTAAATTTAGTCATCGGCTGTGATAGGATTTCAGACAATGCGTTTAGAGTCATAACCTGTGCCTCTGAATTACACAGTCAGTGACATTATTACTCTGTTTAAGAGTCCCTGTTGTGAAGTAACTGTAGAGACAAGAACAAGTTTGTGGTCAAACTCTTTGTAACTGGAATAGTGGTCAGAAGAGAACTGGAGCCATAAAATCTGTCGTTAACGAAGGGGTAGATGATGGCGAAGTCAGCAACAGAACTCAGGCAAATCTGGAGATTGGGGATATTAAGAAGCAGGTTTGATGACAGAGAGAATATGGAGATATAAAACAGTTCACGCTAAATGGAGACTCAAGATTCCGAACAGTCTTTTACCTTCTCAGATGTTTATGACTAAGTAGTTTGGAAATCCATGAGAAGAAAGTGGCGTTTGTGACTGAAAGTTTCTGTATTTGTAAAATATAATCGTCCAGCATAGCAATAACATTCAGCATCATTTATAGAATTGACAGAGATAGACTTACCAGGAACACCAATAATAGCGAGGATGGGATAGAACCCAGCTTGAATAGTCATCAGTACGGCTTCTATCCGCAACTCTAACCATGTCCAATCCTGAGAAAGCCAATAAAGACCATAGGATAAACTCCTGTTCATTGTTGTAACATTCCAGTCTAATGTTCTCAGAATCTGATCCATTGTTGGAACATTCCAGTCTAATGGTCTCAGATTCGTATCCATTGTTGGAACATTCCAGTCTAATGGTCTCAAATTAAAATCCATTGTTGGACCATTCTAATGTTCTCAGATTCTGATCCATTGTTGGAACATTCCAGTCTAATGGTCTCAGATTCGTATCCATTGTTGGAACATTCCAATCTAATGTTCTCAAATTAAAATCCATTGTTGGACCATTCTAATGTTCTCAGATTCTGATCTCTCTCTCGTTCTCTGTAGCTGCTGATCCCAATCTTGTTGAGGTTGGCTCTGCCCCGAATACTTTGGCATAACAAGGTGAAAGAAGTCCCTAATTATGGAAGAGGGAAATCCTCCAGTGACCCAGTTAGGTCCAGGAAGACTGATATTAATCACAGTCACTGAACAAACAGCTCCAGTTAACCCATTTCACGGCAACTCTGATATATCACAATAATACTTGGTGTGGCTGGGATTTTGATATCGCTGATTATTGGGCTCATGGCACATCTCCAGTTGTAAACATAGAGATGAGGGAGAGACAGAATTCTTTCTCTTCACAAGCTTGATGATTCTGCTATGTTTTGGCAGTATAGGAATTTCTGGGCTCCCGAGGCCGTCTGTGTCTGATCACCAGGCCTGCTGCATCTTTTCGTTTTAATTATTAATGTTTAACTTTGACTTTTGTCTGTACAGCATTTAACGGCTTATATGGATTTAGGCATTTTTGAGAGACACCTACAGAGCCATAGACGGTGTAGTTGCAGTCCATTCCTTGTGTTCTTGCAGCTGCAGCCTGGTCCTATGGAGTGATGGTCAAACTCTCACAGAACCAGGATTCTTAGTTTTACATTTTGCCAGTTATTGCTGGAGTCTCAGCAGGATTGGAAGGCAGTAAATCTCTTCCGGGTGCTACACACTGTCTCTGTGATTTCTCTCGGAACTGTCTTTTGATGTTCTTTCCTCTTGGATTGAAGAACTGCATGTCAGCCAATCTGTTTCCTGCATTTCTTTTTTGACATTTGTGTGCTTATTGGATGATACGATATTGGAGCAGTTACTCTACAGCTGTTAAATAAACTATTATTCTGCTAAGTTTTCCAACAAAATTATGTTATTGCAAGTTCCTCTTTCTTTTGTTGCCTTTTAGCGGTAGTCTTCGGATAAATTGTGTTTTGCTTAATGTCGAATATTTTGACTAAGTAAACTCTATCTCAAACACAGCATCTCACATTTACCAGCGGAATGGGCCGAGCTGGAAGACTGATAATCATGTCAGGAATTATATCAGATACTCAATCCACCTCTCAGATCCAGCCCGGACACGTATAAGCCCAGATGAGATACCTGCTCAGCATGAAGTACTGCGTAGACCAGGCTAGTGTACTGCTCAGCAATCTGTCCAGGATCGAACACTGTTTAGAGCTCACCAGTTCACGACGTATTGGTCCAACAGTGCATTGATCCATAAACTTGGACTAGATGATCTGTTCAGCACAGGGCGCTGTGCAGAACACACAAAGGCATTGTTTTATACAAACGGATTGGATATCTGTTCAGCATGGGGAGCTGTGCAGCGAATAGCAGTGAATTTATCCATTAACCTGGAGCAGTTACCTTCCCAGCATACACAGCTGTGTAGACCAATCACTGCATTGCTCAGTAACACTGTGTTAGATCACTGCCCAGCATGGGGAAAGTTGCAGCTCATGCTGAAAGTGAAAGGATGTGCAGCTCCCTCCATTTACAGCTCCATATCTCCATTGTGGCATGACACAGGAGTGCTGTGGGTGTGAAACTCACTGCCAGAAGAGATGGCGGGGGAATCAGTTTAAATACCAACAAATGGGAAGAGCTTGCTTAAAAGAGAGGGGGAGATTGAGAGAGAATTTCAAAGAAGGATCTGATGGTAGGTTTAAAATTGTGAAATGAAAACATTTCAATAGCATCTTGCAATATAGCCCACTGTTTCCGTGAATGATGGGTGAGCAGGACATTGGTGTAAGTTAAGATGCTGGAGAGTTTTGGATAAACATTTGTTCTGCAGATTAGTACCTGGGAGTAGGATCAGCAGAATCTTCGACTCATTGGGCTGAATCGAACAATAATTTGTCTCAGTGCCATTTTCCTTGAGTGTGACAGAGGGGTTGTCTGCACGAGGCTGAGCTAGTTTCCTGGTGCTATCTTATCGAACTCACCTCATTAACTATCCACCCCACCCCCATGGTGTCCCTCTCATTCAATACCAGCATGATTATCCCACGCATCATGGCTGGAGGTACACACTATCTCCCCGATGTCCCTGGATATTCAGTGATCACTGGTACTGCTGACATCATTTAAAGGCCAATGGGCACACGGTTGAGCTTTCCCAGTTTGGAGCTGACCTGCAGGGTTTCCCGAGCATGGCAGATAAGGGGAAATTACACCACAGGGGCTTGTCGACAGGGGCACGGAGGTCCCGATGAATAGTCTAGTACAGAATGGGACTATTTACTTCCCAGACAGAGCCGCACCACGAGACCCACCGAGCATGGTCTGAGCACATCACCCAGCTCAGTGCAGTATCTGCGGTCCAAGAAAAGCCTAGCAATACTGGAATAGCACCTTTCCCGCTCTGTCATGATAAGAGTCACCGTATTCTCTCTACTCTCTCACACTCACTGTATATCTGTTAGCGCCTTCCCCAGAATAAGGCTCCAGCACTCTCACCACTACAATGCAGCACCTTCTCTCTCTCTCTCTCTCTCTGTCTCTCTCTCTCTCTCTCTCTCTCTCTCTCTCACCTGTGCAATATCCCCACATGGTTATAAAATGTTGTAATGAGTACAGTTTCTAGAATTCTCTGGGTGATGTCGTTTGTACGATGTTCCAGATAATTTTCAAAATGATTCAACTTTAGCAAAATGTTAATTCCCCAGTATGTAACACATCAGAGGAAGGAGCAGAGTTTTACTTTTTCGAAATCACTCAGGATGAAAGTGCATCATGAGGCCATCAATCCTCTCAAATATGCTCCACTATTCAGACAAAGGGAGAACCTAAACACTTGAAGACTCACTCTCTTCTTGAAGACAGGCGCCACTTTGGAGTTCTGCCAGTTTTACTGGAACACTCCCGTAATCCCGAGAGTTATTGAATATTTCACACAGTGCCACCAGTCACTCTGTAACCACTTCTATTAAAACCAGCTATGAATTGCTGATCAGCTGTTTACCCTTGGTCTTTTCTGTTTGAGAAAAGCCCTGGTCGTTTTGTTAGAGACAGTGCAAAAACTTTCATCTGACTACAATTTTGTTTATAATATTGAAACTCTTTGTGCCTTCCCCTGAGAAAAAAGATGTAAAATACTGTTTTAAATTCTCTGCCTGTTCCCTGAAACCAGTTCCCCAGTCACATCCTCCAGGTGTCCCACAATTTCTTTCCTGCCTTTCTTCGAAGGGTCACACATACATCATGAACGTTTTTTTATTCGATATGGGAAAACTCCCGTGGTTAGTTTCTTTTTCTATTTCTTGCCAGTTTTGGAATATTTTTCTTTGTATTTTGTTTTATACAATCTGCTTCTGGTTCCAAGAGTAAACTTCCCAAATGTGGCCGACGCTAGAACTCACCAATTTGAATTCTTTAGTTTGTGATTGATTAGTATCCTTCACAGCCTTTGTGCATCATGGGTGGTTCATCTTCACATCTTCATATCATCTTCTTTTTGACCAGAGTCAATAATAGCTGGGTGTTATTAAGCAGTACCTGCTTGAATGTTTCCCCACCCCCACACATCTGCTGGCCTTCACCTGTGTCTATTTTCACACTCCGTATTTGACCAGATATATTACATAAATCTGCATGTGAAATACCTGACTCTTTTCAGTCTTTCAGGGCGAACCTGTGTATGTGGCTGAACACATGGAGAGTGACTCCATTCTCTCAGATTTTCTGGCTCTGTGATTTCTGTTCGATGATGCCACATTCCAGTGGGAAGCTTCCTATATTACATCATTTTCTCTCAAACGAGAATCCCCCTCACTCTGATGTACTGAGCCTTCAGCTGTAACTGTCCCGTCTCCCTCACTTCTGCACTCACTCCATCCCCTCCTTCCCAGAACAATGATAGATCTCCCCATGCCCTCACTTCCTACTGCACTAGAATCCACATTCACAGAATCATCCTCCCTCTCCAGCAGGACAGCGCCATCAAATACATCTTCCCCTTCCGTCCAGTGTCAGCATTTTACAAAGACTATTCCTTCTGTGGCACGCTCCATCACCCCGAACACTTTCCCACACCGCCATGGTACCTTCCCATGTAAATGCAGAAGCAGCAACATTTTCCCATTCACCTCTTCCCTCCTCACTGTCCTAGGACCTAAACACACTTTCCAGGTGAAGCAGCATTTCAGTTGTACTCTTTCAATCCAGTTTCCTGTCATTGCTGTTCAAAATGCAGTCTCCTTTACATTAGTGAGCCAAACAGAAACTGCTTTGAGGAACATCTCCACTCTGTCTGTAGGAATGACCCTTTCCTTCCGATTGCTCCCCATTTCAATAACCTACATTTCTGTCAGGATAATGAGAATTCTTTGAGGAGGTAACGACGCGTTGAAACAGAGAAAATTACCTATCTGAACTTCCAGAAAGCCTCTGATATGGTATCGCACAGGAGGCTGCAGAGTAAGATAAGGACCTATGGTGTCAGAGGCCAAGTGCTGGCATGGATAAAAGGTTGGCTCTCTGGCAGGAGGCATAGTGAATAAAATTGTCCCTCTCAGGATAGCAGCCGGTGACTAGCAGTGTTCCACAAGAGTCAGTGTTGTGACCACAACATTTCACTTTCTAGGTTAATGATCTGAGTGGTGGGACAGAAAGCATTCTGGCTACGTTTGCAGATGATGCAAAGATAGTTGGAGGGGCATGTAGTATTGAGGAGGCAGGGAGCCTGCAGAAAGATTGGGAAAAGCAGTAGCAGATGGAACACAATGTGGGAGAATGTGAGGTCATGCACTTTGGTGTGAAGAATACAGGCATGGACTATTTACTAAATGGTGAAAAAAATCAGAAATCTGAGTAACAAAGGGACTTGGGATTCCAAGCGCCGGATTCACCTTAGATAAACCTATAGGTTGAGTCAGTAGTTAAGAAGGCAGGTACAATGTTGTAATTCATCTCGAGAGGAGTAGGATATAATGATGGGGATTCTGAGGCTTTCTAAGGCTCTGGTCAGATCACATTTCCAGTATTTTGTGCCTCATACCTCAGGAAGGATGTGTTAGCCTTGAAGTGTGTCAAGAGAAGATTCAGCAGAAATGAAAAGCTTAACACATGAGGAACGTTGGAGGACCCTGGGTTTATACTCGGTGAAGATTAGAAGAATGAGGGGAGGATCCAATTGAAACTTACAGAATACTGAATGACCTGGATACAGACAAAACTGGCAGGACGTTTGCACTAGCAGGAGGATACAGGCTTAGAGCAAAGGGAAAACCCATTAGAACGGAGATAAGATGAAACGTGTTTAGCCAGAGAGTGGTGAAATTGTGGAATTCCTTATCACAGAAGGCTGTGGAAACCAAATCATTTGGCACCAACGATATAGCCAGGAAAGGGACTGAGGATGTGAAAACTGACTACAGAGAGTTAGTTTAGAAGCTGAAGAGCAGGACGAGTAGAGAAGTGATCTCAGGTTTGCTACCAGTGCCACGAGCTCGTTAGATGAGGAACAGTCAGCGAATGTAGCTTTACACGTGGCTGCGAGGCTGGTGCAGGAGGGAGGGCTTCAGATACCTCGACCATCGAGATACCTTCTGGGTAAGGTGAGACCTGTACATGAAGGACGGGTTGCACCTGAACTGGAGGGGCACAAATGGCCTGTTTGTGAGGTTTGCTCGTGGGATTCTGGCGGGTTTAAACTAGTTTGGCGGGGGGGGGGGGGGTTAGGAATAAGACCACATGTCTGAGAGTGGGTGAGGTGCAGCCAGGACAATGACGGGATATATTGAATCTATCAGGAAGGTTTCTCACGCGATGAAACAAAGGGATCGGTTAAAGTGCGTCTGCTTTAATGCAAGGACTGTCCGAAATAAGAGTGACGAACTTCAAGCATGGATCAATACTTGGGGCAACGATGTCGTGGCCATAATGGAGACGTAGGTTTCACAGGGGCAGGGATGGCTGCTTGATTTCCCAGGGGTTAGAACGTTTAAAAGCGTTTCGGCGCAGCACGGTGGCACAATGGCTCGCACTGCTGCCTCACAGCGCCAGAGAACCGGGTTCAATTCCCACGTCAGGGAACTGCCAGTGTGGATTTTGCAAACTTTCCCTGTGGATTTCCTCCGGTGCTCCGGTTTCCTCCCATAATCCAAACATGTGCAGATTAGGTGAATTGGCCATGCTAAATTGTCCGAAGTGTTGGATGAAGGCGGAAATGTAGGCGAATGGTTTTGGGTGGGTTGCTCTATGGAGTGTTGGTGTGGACTTGTTGGGCCTGTTTCCACACTGTAAGTAATCTAATCTAATCTAAAAAAGAACAGGGTGGCTGGAAAATGAGGAGGGGATGGAGAATTGTTAATCAGAGAGTGCGTCAGAGCTACATAAATGAAGGTTGTTGAGGAAGGTTTGTCTACTGAGTCAATATGGGGTGGAAGTTAGGAACAGCATGGGAACAGTCACCACATTTGTGGGTTTTCTGCAGACCACCTAATAACAGTAGAGAGACTGAAGATCCCATAGGCGGGCAGATTCTGGAAAAATGCAAAAGTAGCACGGTTATAGTTATGGGTGATTTCAACATTTCCAATATCGACTGGAACCTCCTAAGAGCAGATGGTGTGGATGTAGCCGTTTTTGTCAGGTGTGTTCGAGACGGTTTCCTTACTCAGTATGTGGACGGACCATTGAGAGGAGAGGCTATTTTGCATTTGGTGCTCGGCAACGAGCCAGGTCAGGTGTCAGAACTAACGGTGGGAAAGCACTTTGGCGAAAGTGATCACAACTGCGTCAAATGTAGCATCGTCTGCGAGAGTGAATATTTCCGAGGGAAGATATTTAACTGTGGAAAAGGAAATTATGATGCTATCAGACAGGAGTTGGGAAGTACAGACTGGGAGCAATTGATCCACAGAAAGGGCACTGCAGACATGTGGAGACTGTTTAACGAGCAGTTGTTGGGAGTGATGCACAAATTTGTTCCTCTGAGACAGGTAAGAAGGGGTAAGATTAAGGAACCTTGGATGACGAGAACAGAGGAACGTCTCGTAAAAAGGAAGCAGGCAGCTTACGTAAGATGAAGGAAGCAAGGATCTAGCACAGCTTTAGAGGATTACAGACTTACTAGAAAGGAGCTCAGAAAAGGACTGAGGCGAGCCATGATGGGGCACGAAAAAGGCTTGACAGGAAGGATTAGGGAGAATCCAAAGGCATTTTTCTCATACGTGAGGAATAAGAGAATAATCAGGGAGAAGGTAGGGCCGACCAGGATTAGCTTAGTGAACTTATGCGTGGAATCTAAGCAGATAGGAGAAGTCCTAAATGAGTTTTTTGTTTCGATTTTCACCAAGGAAAGTGAACTTGTTGTAAATGAAACTTAGAGGAGCTGGGCCAGATCAGTCTTGACCAGGTCAAGATTGATGAAGTTGATGTGCTCGCAATTTTGGAAAACATTAAGATGGATAAGTCCCCAAGGCCAGACCACATTTATCCTAGACTGCTCCAGGAAGCAAGAAAGGAGGTTGCTAAGCCGCTGGTGAGGATATTTGCCTTCTCACTCTTCACTGGAGTCGTACCAGAGGATTGGAAGGAGGCACAAGTTGTTCCTTATTTCAAGAAGGGTAACAGGGAAATCCCTGGCAATTAGGGACCAGTCGATCTTACGTCTGCGGTCAGCAAAGTTTGGAAAAATTTCTGAGGGATAGGATTTATGACTATTTGGCAAAGCATAGTGTGATTATAGGCAGTCAGCATGGCTTCATGAAGGGCAGGCAATGCCTCACAATCTTATTGATTTCTTTGAACAGGTGTAAAGACAGGTCGACGATGGTCGAACAGTGGATGTGGTGCATGTGGACTTCAGCAAGGTATTTGATAGGGTTCCCATGGAAGGGTCATTCATAAAGTTAGGAAGTATGGGATACAGGGAGATTTGGTTATGTGGATTCAGAATTGGCTGGTTGGCAGAAGGCAGACAGTGATTGTAGATGGAAAGTATTCTGCTTGGAGGACAGTGTTGAGAGGGATCTCACAGGGCTGTGTTCTTGGGTCTCTGCTCTTTGTAGTTTTTATAAATGACTTGGATGAGGAGGTTATGGTGTGTGTTAGTAACTTTGCTGATGACACAAAGGTTGGAGGTGACGTCGATAGTATAGAGGGCGATTGTAGACTGCAGCGCGACATAGACAGGATGCAGAGCTGGGCTGAGAAATGACAGATGGTGTTCAACCTGGATAAATGCAAAGTAATGCATTTTGGAAGGTCAAATTCGAATCCTGAATATAGCATTAAAGACAGGATTCTTGGCAGTGTGGAGGAACAGAGGGATCTGGGTGCGCAATTGCATAGATCCCTCAACGTTGCCACCCAAGTGGATAGAGTGTCAAGAAAGCATATGGTGTTTTGGCTTTCATTAATAGGGGGATCTAGTTTAAGAGCCATGAGGTTTTGCTGCAGCTCTACAAGTCCTGGTGAGTCCACACTTGGAATATTGTGTCCAGTTGTGGACGCCCTACTATTGGAAAGCTCAGAGGCTTTGGAGAGGTTGCAAAGAAGGTTTACCAGGATGCAGCCTGGATTGGAGGGCTTGTTTTATGAAGAAAGGTTGAACGAGCTTGGATCTTTCTCTCTGGAGACAAGGAGGAGAGAGGAGAGCTGATCCAGGTGTACAAAATAATGAGAGGAATAGATAGTGTCAATACCCAGAGACTTTTCCCCAGGGCAGGAGTGACTAGTACGAGAAGTCATAGTTTGAAGATATTAGGAGGAAGGTAAAAGGGAGACGTCAGAGGTAGGTTCTTTATGCAGAGATTTGTGAATGCATGGAATGCATTGCCAGCTGTGATGGTGAAAGCAAAGTCATTGGGGACATTTAAGCGACTGTTGATCATGCACATGGATAGCAGTGAGTTGAGGGGTGCGTAGGTTAACTTACTACATTTTACATTAGGATTAAATCTCGGGACAACATCGTGGCACAAAGGGCCTGTCCTGTGCTGTCCTGTCCTATGTTCTATTTAGTATATTTAAAACAGACTCAGACAAGTTTTGATTGACAAGGGGATCAAAGATTATTGAGAGGAAGCAGGAAAATGGGGCTGAAAATCTGTCAGTCGTGATCGAATGGCGGAGCAGACTTGATGGTCCGAATGGCTTCATTTCTGTTCGTATAGAGTTGTGGCCTTATAATTGTTCGGTCCTGGATGGCACGGTGGCTCAGTGGTTTGCACTGCTGCCTCACAGCATCAGGGAACTGGCTTCGATTTCCTCTGGGGGTTCGAGTTTCCTGTCACAGTTCAAAGTTGTGCAGGTTACGTGAACTGGTCATGCTGAACTGCCGATATTGATGTTAGGTGCAATATTCAAGGGTCTGTGTATAGTATTAGAGTAGAGAATGGGATTGGTTTGCATACTCTTTGGAGGGTCAGTATAAACCTCTTGGGCTGAAGGGCCTGTTTCCACACTGTAGGCATTCTAAGAAAATGCAGGTTGCTGCAATGTTCCAATGAAGCGCAACCCAAGCTCGAGTAACACCTCACTTTACACTTTGGTACGTTACAGTCTGTAGGAGTTAATATTCAATTCCATAAATTCACAGCCTGAACCCATTATGGCTGTACTCCATTTTCCGTACACTCTCCCTCCTGGGCTCCCTAAGTTCGTGTCTTGTTTTGCTCAATTCAACAGAGAAAATCATTTTTTTTAAATATTTACACATTATTTTACACGCATTATATATCTGTGTCTCTTTCACCACAATTTCAAGCCCATTTGTCTTTCACACTGGGCGTCCAAACACTCTTTCCCACCTCTGCCAAGATACTAAAGCGCTCACTTCCCAATCCTTTACACGTCTGAAGAAGATTTGCACTGGACTTGAAACATTAACATTGTTCTTCTGTCTCTGCAGATGTTGCCAGACTCCTGAGTTCCTTCAAAAATGAAAAGTTACAGAATACATTTCCGATATAGCAAAGATCATTGGATACAGGAAATCTGAAACAAAAACAAAAATTGTTGGACTTACTGGGTGCTTTGAGGAACAGTCACAGAACCCGAAAGATTAACTCTGCTTTCACTCCACAGGTGCTGCCAGACTTGTCACTGTCTTCAGCAATTTCTGGTTTTGAATAAGTTTCAAACATGTGTGTCAAAGCTGCTCACACGCCCTGTCCAACATGGAGCGCCATACACCGGGAAGTGAATGATAATGCAAGGTATACAAATTCATTTGTTCTGAAACTACATAAGGCTGTCATCACCGACACTACAGAGCTTTTAATCATGGTCATGGAGAGAAACAGGGAAACACAGTCGCTTTAAACAAAAGATGGCATTACTGGAGGTGAAAACGTTAAATGCTTTTGAGGAATGCGACAAATTGGAGGCATGGCATCATGAAGATACCCAAACAGGATGAGATTTTTTAAAAAAGGAAGCATTCCCACATCAGAAACCTGGATAGGGCACTGTGTACAGGGGAGAAGGGTGACCGGTTCCCCGTGCGAATGAGGACAGGCAGCAGAATTATATTGCAGATATTGCAGCTCAACCTGGGCATTCATGTGATGCTGCACATCATAGCAGCTGTAGTAGCAGCAGCAGCAGCAGCAGCAGAATTATATTCAACCACAATATTATCTCTCAGTCTACCATTACCATGAAGCTGATCTCCGCTTCAGTGATGAGTGTGGGTGAACCTGCCACGGTCAGGACCGTGTGTACCTAAACCTGATGACAACCCATTCAAGCTACCGCACTTACTGCTTACATTAACAAACAGCAGAACTAGTATCTGATAGAGAGGGAGCAATGACCCCAAGGCTGTGACCATTTCTTTTAAAACCAGCTGTGAATTACTGCTGGCTTGTCTACTCTTACTCTTACCAGTTAGAAAAATCCTTGTTCCTTTTGTTAGACACGGTTCAGGAACTTCCCTCCTATTACCATTTTGTTTACATCATTGAAATACTTACTGTCCCTTCCCCTGTGAGGAAAGATGTAAAACATGGGTGTAAATTATCTGTCTGCTCCCTGCAGCCAATTCTTCAGTCACACCCTCCAATTAGCCTCAATATACTCTCCTGACTTAATTTCACCTAAGGTCACACACTCACCTTGAACTTTTTTTATATGCTCGGAAAAGCTCGTGCTGCTTGTTTTTGTATTTCTTGCCAATTTACTACATCATGTCTTTTCTCCCCTTTTCCTCGCTTTCTAGATTCATACAGTCATATCGTGCACAAACAGACCCTTTGGTCCAGCTTGTCCATGCTGACCAGATTTTCCAAACTAAACTAGTCCCATCTGATTGCATTTTGTCCATATGCCTCTAAACCTTTCCCATTCATATGTTTTTCCTCATGAGTTTTAAATGTTGTAGCTGTACTTGCATCTCCCACTCTTCCTCTGACACCTCATTCCATATACACACATCACCCTCTGTGTGAAAACATTGACCCTTCGTCCATTTAAAATCTTCCCTTTTTCACCTTAAACCTATGCCTTCTATGTTGAACTCCCCCATCCCGTGGAAAAGACCTTGGCTGGTCACTCTATTCATACATCTCATGAGTTTATAAACTTCTACGATGTCATCCCTCAACCTCCGACACGCTATCTGACACTAACTTTACGAACAAGCATTTAAAGATAAGCACTGCAAATATGAAATAGTATTCAAATGACAGGTAAATAACATTCACCCCAAGCTTCATACTGTGATTTGTTTTTTCTCCATGTTATAATACTAAGGCAGCACGAAACTGTTACGAGTACCAATAAGAGGTCAAACACCTGAATTGCTTTGTCCAAATGGGGTGATGATCTCTACAGTGAAAGCGCAACACTGGCCTGAACCATGTAAGAAGGGGAATTCTTATACCACACGGTCAGCGTGCAGTTGCGTTTAGCAGATTGAGATGAAGTCTGAGTATACCTTTTGCAATTTGGATCACAGTGTGAATTCAGTGCAAAGGGGGAGAGGCGTTTTCAATAAGGTTTACTCAAAGAAGGAAACTTTCCGAGTGAGATGTGTGGGAGGTGTAAAACCGCATGAATGGAGAGGCCGAGCCACACTGAGACCAAAGGAAAAGTGGCAGCACTAAACGCAGCTTGATGCTATTGCAGAGTAGGTAGTCTTGATCAAAGAGTTTCAGGTGAAATGGGGAGGGACCATAATGTAAGAGACTGTACTCTGTAACTTGTGAGGGAGAACCTGGAATCACGAAGGGGACACGAGCAGGGAAGAGGATGGAGCAGCAATGGCACCAGTTTCTGGGGGGAATTCAGGTAGCACAGCTGAAATTCATGCCTAGCATCTGCTTCTGGACCCTGAAATAAATATCATAAATCTGGCTCTCCACTAATGCTCATCAATTGTATCCTTGAGAGCCTTTGTCAACCATGGGTGCTTCATCTTCTTATCGAGTTCTTCTTTTTGAACAGAAACAATAATTACTGAGCGGTTTGGGATATCTGCTTGAATGTCTGCTCACGTATAGTCACTGGCCTTCCTCTCGGTCTATTTTCACATTCCGCTTCAGACCAGATGTGAGGCAGAAATCCTCAATTTAGATGCCTGGTTCTTTTCAATCATTCAGGGGGAACTTCTGCCTGTGGCTGAACACAAGATCAGCGGAGGCTGACTCCATTCTCCAAGTTTCTGCATCTCTGTTGTTTCTGTTTGACGATGCCTCATTCCTGTGAGCTGCGTCTAACGTGACCTCCTTTTCCATCAAACCAGAAATCCCCGAACTCTTGTGGACAGGGCCTTCAGCTCTGACTGTCCCATCTCCCACAGTGTTGCCCTCAATTCGTCCCCTCCATCCCAGAACAATGATAGATTCCTCCTTGCCCACACTTCCTCCTGCTCGAGAATCCACATTCACATATTCATCTTACGCCATTTCCACCATCTCCAGCAGGACAGCATCATCAAACACATCTTCCCCTCCCGCCCACTGTCAGTATTTCGCAGGGACCGTTCCCTCTGTGTCACCGTCCATCACCCTGAACGTTTCCCCACTCCCCAATCGCACCGTCCCCTGCAATTACAGAAGCTGCATCACTTGTCCATTCACTTCTTCCCTCCTCACTGTCCAAGGCCCCAAACCTCGCTTCCAGGTGAAGCAGCATTTCACTTGTAAACTTTCAATCTGATCTCCTGTCATTGTTGCTCATAATGCAGTCTCTTTATATTGGCGAGACCAAAGAGAGATTGCTTTGAGGAACACACCCACTCTGTCTGTAGAAATCACCCTGACCTTCTCATTGCTTCCAATTTCAATAACTTACCTTGCTCTCATGCTAACATTTCAGCCCTGGCCTGCTGCAATGTTCCATGGCAGCACAAACCAAGCTCGAGTAACAACTCACTTTAAACTTTCGTACGTTACAGCCTTTAGGAGTTAATGTACAATTTTATAACTTCACAGTCTGACCCCATTCTAACTGTTCTCCAGTTTCCGTACAATCTCCCTCCTGGCCTCCCGATGATCTTGTGTGGTTGCATCTTCTTTATCTTTCACTCAATCGAGAGAACCCCTTTTCCCCATTCACATCTTAATATAAAGCTATTTCACATGATCTTGTTCACCACTACTAAAAGTATGTTTATCTTTTGCCACACCCTCTTTTACCCGTCAACCCACTCCCCAGATCTGTCAAGGGATTATAAAGCTTATTTTCCAATCCTTTTCAGTTCTGAAGAAGTGTCATACTGGACTTGAAAGGCTAACTCTGTTTCTCTGTCTCTGCAGATGATGCCAGACTGTTGAGTTTCTCTAGAAATGAATAGGCTCAGAACAAGTTTTCAATTAAACAAATAACTATGGATACTGGAAATGAAAATCCAAAATTGCTGGAGAAAATGGGAGCTTTGTAGAAGGGTCACTGGTCCTGAAAGATTAACTCTGTTTTTACTCCACAAGATGCTGCCAGACCTGCTGAGTTTCGTCAGCAATTTCTATTTTTGAACAAGTTCCATAGACGTGTGTTAAAGCTGCTCAAACGCTCTGTCTCACACGGAATGCACTGGGAAGTGACCGATAATGCAAGGTGTACAAATTCCTTGATCCGAAACTGCATAAGGCTGGCATCACTGACACTGCAGAGCTCTTAATCATGCTCAGCTAGAGAAACAGAGAGGAACACATTCACATCAAACACAGAAGATGGCATTGGGGGAATGGAAAAGATTCAGATGCATATGTTAAGGGGTTTGAGTAAAGTAACAAATTGGAGGCGCGACACCAGAGAGAGACCTTCAGCAGAATCCGAATAGGACAATGGAAGTGTTATCACATCAGAAACCAGGTTAAGACACTGAATACAGAGATGATGGGTGAATGGGTCTAGGTGTGAACTGGGGGATAGTCAGTTGAATTGAATTGAACACATTGGAGCTCAAAGTGGGGCATTCATGTGGTGCGGTAGAATACAGCAGCAGCAGAATTGTATTCGACTACAATCTGTAACATTTTCACCAGGATAATCCCTCAGCCTACCATTACCATCAAGCTGATCTATGGTTCAGCGGCGAGTTTCGGTGAACATGATAGGGTCGGAACCATTGTACCTGAACCTGATGACAACCCATTAGTCGATCTGATTCACTGCACGTGACATGAAGAAACAGCTGAACACAGTAGATACGACAAAGGCCCTGACCCCATTCCTGCAATAGAACTGAAGACTTGTGCTGCACAACAAGCCGTGTCCCTGGGGAAGCTGTTTCATTCCAGCACCAACTCTGATATCTCCCTGACAATGTGGAAAATTACTCAGCGATGTCCAGTCCCATATCAAGAGAATAACTACAGTCTGACCATTTACTACGCCCTGAGTCCCGTCGCGATAGTCACATTGGTGGGAGTTCTATTTGACAGAGCTGTGAAGCAGCACAGAAATAACCTGCTCAGTGTGGTTTCAGATAGGTCCCCATGTGGAGATGGTGCTGTTGTGGAAATATCACTGGATTACTAATCCAGACCAGGCTAATACTCTGGCAGCTGGTGGAAGTTACAATTAATAAAATATCGAGATGTAAAACCTGGAGTCATTAATAGTGACCTTGAAGCCAATGTCGATTGTGAATACCAATTTCCTTCCTCAATGTACTTTCAGGAATTGAATCTCGGGTGCTTTTCTGGTCTGCCCTAACAGTGACTCCAGACACACAGATATGTGAAAAACTCTTCAATGGTCTCGGAAACGGCCAAGCAAGACAGTCTACTGTATCAAACTGCTCCGAGGTCTTAAAGAATAAAACCGTACAGACCACCCCGCACCAGCCTCAGTATTGGAACAGGAAATACTATCCTATTGACCCTGCAGAGACCTCCTTCCTAACATCTGAGAGCTGGTTGCAACATTTACAGAGCTTTCCCACAGATTGCACAGAAACATCGGGAAAAGAGTAGGTCATTCAACACACTGAGCATCCTCCATTCTAGTTCATGGTGAAAATCTCCTCAATTCAGTTTTCCCCACACAGTGTTCATATCCTTTAATATGTTTAAACATCAGAACACATAAAATAGGAACTACTGTATTCCCTTTGGTCCATAAATTTTGATCCTCCATTCAATATACTGGCAGTTATCCAATAAGGTGTATTTATTAAACGCAATTTCGCTGCAACACAATTAGTGAATTGAGCCCCTTTCTTTACTAAGCGAGTTCCCGTTCACTGTTATGTGAATCCGTCTCTGGCATCAGCTGAACAGCAAATCCCAGCCTCAGGATCCCTCTGTCTGCCAAATGCACCCTCAGTGTGTTCAGATAAAACAGCAATGTAATCCGCTCTACAAGCCTTGAAACTGTGCCTGAATGTGGGATTTGTAGTCTACATTTAGAGGGAACTTTATTTCAAACCGGGAGGGGAATATTTTGGAGAGAACTGGAATTCCGTATTGGCATCACGTGGTCAGTCAGCCCGTGCGATTTCTGGTGAAGATCTTGGTGAAAGGTACAGTGCTGTAGTCAGTGACTGTAGTGTTAAAATGTGGCATTTACTGCACTAACTCATTACAATATACAGTTTAAAGATTTATGTAGCCTGTGCTATTGTTTGCGTTAGGCTTTTATTTTTGTTTTGATTTTTACTGGTAATTTTGAGGGTTCGCACCAAAGCCTCTTTTTCCCATTGGCCCCATTATTTATATTGCACCGTTTTCTGTAATACGGTGTTCCACAGGAATACAGCTGCCTCGTTATTGGATAACTGTCTGTAATTATTGCTGATTCTATATCTCCACACCAAACTCCTGCACTCTCCCCATCCCTTCTGTGCCTTGAAATCCTTATTTATATGCATTACCTTAGCTTTCACAGCCTGATCAGGGAAATAATTCCCCAAGTTCAATAGTCTCTGAGTGCAGACATTTAGTCTCATCTCGACGCACTTTGGCCTGTCTGTACCCAACACTGTGAGCCCGTGTTTTGGACATCCCACCCAGGGGAATTATCATCCCTGCTTCCAATCTGTTTCGCCATGTCAGAGTTTTATATAGTTCACCCATTTTCCTAAACCTCATGGAATACAGGCACAATCGCCCCAAACACTGTTCCCACAACAAGCCTGTCATCCCAGAGACCAGTCTGGTCATCCTTCGCTGCTCTCCCTTTATTAGGTATGGAGACCAAAACTGCACACAATACTGCACAATGTTCAAGATGGGGTCTCACCAAGGGCCTGTACAGCTTCAGTAAGACGCCCTTACTCCTGGACTCAAATCATCCTGAAATGAAGGTCAGCACACCATTCATTTTCAACAAAATTGTGCATTCCCGTGACAGCTGAGCCTGCTCTAACCTGAGTGGGAACCTTACAACAAGCTGGTAAAGTGTGGCTGCTGCTGTACAGGGTCTTAGTGAGATCACTTCTGGAGTAATGTGCACAGATTTAATCTCCTCACTAAGAAAGGGTATTGGTATTAACTCAGATATTATTCCCTCAACTGATTCCTGCAATGAAGGTGTTAATCATAGAATCCCTACAGTGTGGAAGCAGACCATTTGACCCATCGACTCCACGCTGCACCTCTGAAGTCCATCCCATACAAACCCCACTCTCCAACCCCGTTCCCAACCCAATCTCTGCAACCCAGCATTTCCCATGACTAATGCACCGAACTGGCACATTTTGGGACTGTGGGAGGAAACTGCAGTACACGACAGACACCCTTGCATGTACAGGGAAAATGCGCAAACTCCACACATTCAGTGGCCCGAGACTGAAATTGAACCCAGATCTCTGGTGCTGGTAGGCAGCAGTGCTAACCACTGAGCTACCCACTGTGGGCAACGCAACCTGCCTGCACAATTCAACACTCGAAATGTGGCATAACAGCAGGGAGATTCCATAAGTCCCCAAACTTGTCATTGTGTAACAGGATAAGGACAATGGTATCTTAAGCGGCTTGGTCAGGAAAAGGCGCAGGACATGCAAGACATTGAAGCTATACTGTAGGAACACCAGGAGGACATTCAGCCCATCGTGTGTGTAAAACAGGAACAGAATGAGTCCAATCAGCCACCCATGCCTCTTACACAGCAATTGGAGCTGATCTTTCACAGCCTCTTGCCTATTTCACAGGAATTGAAACGGACTGTCGAGGTTATGGAAAAGGAAGAGCTTAGAATAACCAACTTCAATCGGGAATGAAAAGTTATGAGCAAACGATTGAAGATAAATTGTTCCAATCTGTTATTAAGGAATTAACAACAGGAGACTTTGAAAGTCAAACCACAACCCATCAAAGTCGACATGATTGTATTAAGGATAAATCATGTTTGAATGATTTTCATAACTTGTTTTAATTAAAGCGTGTGACAAACAAGTTGAATAACGGGGATCTGAAAGATGTACTATATCTGGACTTCAAGAAGGCAATGCTTGTCGAAAGATTAATATGCAAGACAAGAAGACACGGGGTTAGGACAATTTATTTGCTTGGAGAGAAAATTGGCTAATCAATAAAAAACCATGATATGGAGCTGCTAGCTTTGGACTGGGTTGAGTAAGGTCAATAATCATATGGCACCAGGTTATAGTCTGACGGGTTAATTTGAAAACACAAACTTTCATTGTCCTGCTCCTTCGTCAGGTGTTAGAGAGAAAAGACCTTAGGCACAAAATTTAGAAGGAAAAGATGAAAGGCTTGTACAACACATGCACATGAATTGATCACATCTAAGATGGCTGCTAAAACTTTAATCGGTTAGAATGGAGATGCAGATTTTGATTGATGAATATGCATATCCAGAGTTCCTTTCAAGTCCTGCCTGGAGATACCTTCAGGTATTATCGATGTAAAGGAGGTGACCCCTCCAGTCAGACATCGTATTTTAGGCATGTGGTCTTGTTTGGAGTCTGTATATGTCTTCACCTGGAGTCAGACTAGGTTTATTTCCAAAGTAGGAGTCAATAAAGTATCGTATTGACTGACTGTCTACAAATTGTTGTTTTTTTTTGAGAAAATATAATGCATCTGGAAATACAAACCGGCAAATGAAAATTCATCTTACAAATGAGATGTGTTTGTGTGTGTGTGTTTGCGCGCATGTGCGTGTGTGTGATTGAAAACAAGGTGGAATGTCTGTGGGAGGGAGCGAGAGTGTGTGTGTTTGTGAGAGAGTGAGGGGGAGTATGTGTGTCTTTGGGAGGGAGAGAGAGGGTATGCGTGCGTGTGAGAGAGGGGAGAGTGTGTGTGCATGTGAGAGAGGGGGAATGTGTTTGTGTGCGAGAAGTCGAGGGTGAATTTGCATGGGTGTATTTAAAGAGGAGAGGGAAAAGATGTGTGCCTCCTCGTTAAAACACAGGCAGGTTTGGCAGATCCCTTTCCCCACAAACACTCTGTGGCTTCAGAGCTCCCCCTCTCTGCAGCCTCTGCTCCATTTGTTGTTCATGTTGCGTACCCAGATGCTGTAACTACAGTCCCCATGCTCCATCCAGAGTTGGTTCACTAAATCCTCAGGTCTCCCTGAATGTCTAAGGCAGCTCACAGCACAACCTCCAGTAAACCACCTCCATCACCTCCACTAACCTTTCCATGACAGGAGGCAGTCAGATGCCCCTCAGCTCCTGTTCCTTGACAATAATACTCGAGGGGTTTCCTCGTGTTATGGTCTACACAATCAACTGAGAGGGACAAACACAGGCCTTCAGAGGTCAGGCACAGACCAAGTTTCAAAGACGTGTCTCAAAGCTGCTGGAACCCCCTTTCCAACTTGGAGCAACAGCCTGCCACATACCATTGCATTGTTTCTGAGCTTCACAATGCCAGCACTCGATACACTCGGGAGTGAAAAAAAAAACAACACCAGGGAAAGGTACAGAAAAACAAACAATTAATTAACTGATAACATGTTGTGAAAATATGGATAAGGAGACAGGGGAGTGGGAGTAACTGGAGAAGTGAGACAATGGTGGGTCCAATCACAAGAATGGGAGCATTCAATAAAATTATTGCCAGATCAGTTGAAATGGTTAGTTACATCAAATTGTGAATCTGCCTCACAGAACCATCCAAGACACCATAAACTTGGACAAGGGGCTAGCCAGAATGGAGAGCTGTGCAGACCTTGCTAGCGGACTACTCTATAAACTGGACTACTTGGACATGGGGACCATTGCAAACCTTTGCCAGTATATTGCTACTATACTTGCACGACAGAAATGTCTTGCACGGGAAGATGTGCAACCCATGTAGTAAGTGACAGTAAATAGACTCCCACAAATGTATGGCTCTGTACCTCCACTGCCGAAATATGAGATAAGAGATTGTGTGTGTGTGTGTGTGTGTGTGTGTTGGTGGCAGTAGATATGAAAATTATTATTTGAGAGAGAATAGACATAGAGGAAATCAATTTAAATGTGAACAACTGACAGGGGTTTTGTGTCGTTAACCGAGGGAGATGGAAGACCGTGTTATTGACAGAGGTGACGACGCGCTTGTGAATATTAAAGTAAAGACATTGCCAGACCCAACAACAATATAAAGCAATCCGTACAGGAATGATGGGATTTTGGTTGCATTTAGATACAAGCCATGGAATACCGACTCAGATTTGGTTAAGCAGCAGCAGATTATTGGCTTTATTAAGACTGTCTTTCTTAGCTGAAAGTTCAAGCAGCAGATGGGATGAACCAGTGAAGTATATTCTGCAGTTGTCAATAGTTAAAATTAGGAATGGTCAGGATATGTTGTCAGTAATCAGTTTGTGGCCAAAGGGATCACCATAGTTGTGACTCGTCTGTTTCAGCCTCAGTTATTGGTCAGGGATGAGATGTAGTCAGAGGAAGGAAATGGAGTATGCATCCAGAACAGAAGACAGTGACCTCCAAGCTCTCAATATTTAAATAGCAAGGGCAGTGATGCAATGAATCCTGGTTCATACCTGAAAGTGAGTATGTCAACCAACAAGGCACAGTGCCAGAACTAAAGAAGGCGAGAAAGAATGAACAAGTTCACTGTTGTTTGTTGTGGTTTGGACCGTGAATACTTACAGAGTAGAGTAACTGAAAATAACAGTAATACAGTCGCACATGGTTAATTCAAATAATATATCGACAGTGAAACTGACCAGGGACACCAACAATAGCCAGGATAGGATAATAAAAGCATTGAATAATGTAAAGTACATATTTGATCCGTAATGATAACGGCCACCAATAATATGTAGAAAAAATCCAAACATAATGGGATAAACCCCTGTCCATTGTTGTAACTTTCCAGTCTATTGTTCTCAGATTCTGATCCATTGTTGTAACATTCCAGTCTATTGTTCTCAGATCCTGATCCACTGTTGGAACTATCCAGTCTAATGTTCTCAGTTTCTGATCTCTCCCTCTCTCTGGAGCAGCCGATCCCTGTTAGTACTATCGGTGATGCTCCCGCCCATACCATGGGATAACATATTGAATCGAGCCCTTTTATAATTACAAGATGGAAACTCTCCTCTGGGATAATTAGAATCCATGGAGACTGACATTAATCACAGTCACCAAACAAACAGGTTCAGTTAACCAATTCCTTACATCATTTTACATAACACAATAAAAGGGCACATTACTAGTTTTGGATGGAATGAATGAGAGTTGCTGAGGGATAGATCATAAATCTTTCAATCTTTTTAATCTGTCTTCCCTATATATGGGAGTATTGTCGGAACACTACACTGTTGTATATGATTCACCCTGTTTATAAAAGGAGACAGGAATAAAATAACAGACGAGCTGCATAAAATATTTGGTGGAGACGATTCTAGATACCTTTGTGTAACGCTGCTCCAAGTTTGAAATTCCCTGTTATCAAGTCCTTTCTTAACCTTGTGACATCATTCAGAGCATTGAAACTGCTGCTCGTGAACAGGGAGAAACAGGAGGTAGTCACCGAACTGCTCGAGACTGGGACACAGGAACAGGAGGCAGTCATTCAACTGCTCGATACTGGGACAGAGGAACAGGAGGCAGTCATTCAACTGCTCGATACTGGGATAAAGGGAAATCTGGAGGCTAGTGAGGCCCATATTTTTGTTCCCCAGGAACAGGAGGACATGACTCACTACCCACCTCTGTGAGACACTGGGAGAGAAGAGGAATTGGCTTGGTACCAACGGAAACATCTGAATAAGTTGCATGAACGAGCCATTCAATCCTGCTCCAACATTCGTGAAAACCATGGCTGATCTGAATGTAATTCCCTCATTCCATTTTACAGAGATTCCCCTCTCTGCAGCCTCTGCTCCATTTGTTAGTCATGTTGCAGATCCAGATAATGTAACTACAGTCACCATGTTTCATCCAGAGTTGGATCACCAAAGCGTCTCGTCTTCCTGAATTTCCACAGCAGCTTAAAACACAGCCTCTAGGAAACCATCCCCAGCACTTTCACGAACGTACAAAAACTAGAGTTAAATCAAATGTCAGTCAAAGGCAAATGATCAGCCTGTTCTGAATCACTAACAGTTGTGAGGATTCCTCATGGTACTGAGCACATGAGCAACAGAGAGAGATTAACACAGGCGTTCAATGAATAGGCACAGAGCAAGTTACAAAGGTGTGCTTCCAAACTGTTCAAACCCCATTTTCCAACATGGAGCACAGGGCAGGACACTGGCAAGTCAAAGAAAACGCAAGCATTGCTTTTTTGAATACTGTTTCTAAACTTCTTAGTGTTGGAAGCTGATGCTCTTGGGTGAGCAACATTCAAGGGCAGGAAAAGATATAGGACAGTTATTCACATTGAAACTGGACAATTAAAACTGGATGGTGGGGAAGCAGTTTAAACATCAACAAATGGGAGGAATTTGGGAAATAGACAGAGGGAGAGATACTCTGAGTCAGTGTTATGGAAGGATGTTTGCAGGTTTTAGAATGCTGAAATGAAGACATTTCGATCATATCTAGCAACATAGGTTAGCATGTCCGGGAATGATGAATTAATATGATACTGGTGCAAGGTCAGATAGAGTCAGAGTCTCGGAGATGTACAGCATGGAATAAGACGCTTCAGTCTAACTCGTCCATGCTGATGGGATATCCCAAATTAAACTAGTCACATTTGGCCAATGTCGATGTCAACCCTTCCTCTTCATGTACCCATCCCAATATCATTTAGACGTTATAATTGTAAAAACCTCCACCACCTCCTCTGGCAGCTCATTCCACACATGCACCACCCTCTGTGGGAAAAAGTTGCTCCTGAGGTCATTTTCAAATCTTTTCCCTTTCATCGGAAATTCATGCCCTCTAGTTTTGGGGAAAAAGACCTTGGCTATGCCCACTATACATGCTCCTCACGCTACAGGAATAAAATAACCCAATCATCCCAGTTTGTGAGATACCAATCTACTCGAACTCTCACTATAGCTCCAATCCTGGCAACATCCTTGTAAATCTTTACTGACTCCCTTCAAGTTTCACAATATATTTCCAAAAGGAAGGAGACCAGAACTGAATGCAGTACACCAAAAATGGCCAAGGTAATGTGCTGTACAGCAGCAACATGACCACCTAATTCATATAGTCAAAGCACTGCCTAATAAAGGCAAGCATACCAAATGCCTCCTTCACTATCCTACCTAACTGCGACTCTATTTTAAAGAAACTATGAACCTGCATTCCAAGGTCTCTTTGTTTAGCAACACTCCCCAGGACGTTAGCATGAAGTGTACATGTCCTGCCCTGATTTGCATTTCCAAAATGCAGCACCTCCCATTTGTCCAGATTAAAAACCACCTGCCAATTGTCAGCCCATCTGCCCATCGGATCAAGATTCCATTATACTCTGAGGTAAACCTTCTTTGCTGTCCACTACACCGTCATTTTTGGTTTCATCTGCAAACCTAGCAACTATTGCTGCAATGATCACATCCAAATGATTTATGTGAATAGTGAAAAGCAGTGGAGCCAGCACTAACCCTTGTAGCACACCAATGGTAACAACCCTACTTTTCGAAAAACAATCCTTCACCACCACCTTCTGTCTCCTGACTTCGGGCTAATTCTGTATACCTATGGCTAGTTCTCCCTGTATTCCATATGAACTAAACTTGTTAACAAATCTACCATTCAGAATGTTAGCAAATGCCTTACTGAAGTCCATACCAACAATATACACCTCTGCCGCAATGAATCCTCTTAGTCACTTCTTCAAACATACTCAGTCAATTTAGTGAGACTCAACTTTCCATGCTTCGATCCATGTGGCCTATCACTTATCAGTCCTTGCTTTTCAAAATCCATGCAAACCTTGTGCCTGATAATCCTTATCAACAGCTTGACCTCCACTGAAGTCTGGCTCACTAGCTTTTCCTTCCCATCCTTCTTAAATGTTGTCAATAATCGCACCAAATTCGCAAGCTTCCTATCTTCCGGTACCTCATCTGTAACAATTGACGATACAAATATCTCAGCAAGGGGCCCAACAATCACTTCACTCGCTTCCCACAGAGTTCTCGGGTACATCTGATCAGGTCCTGAAGATTTTCCCACCTTTACTGGTTTACGAACTCCAGCATCTCCTTCTCTGTAATACCGGCACTTTTCAACATGTCACGGTTTATTTCCAAAGTTCTTTAGCTTGCATATCCTTCTGCACAGCAAATACTGACGCACGATGCTTGTTTCGTATCGCCTCCATCTCCTGTTGTTTTGCACATCGGCAACCTTGCTGATCTTTAAGTGGCCCAAAACTCTCCTGAGTTATCCTTTTGTCCTTAATGCATGTGTAGAGTCCTTTGGATTCTCCTTAACCCCATTTCCCAGAACTATCTCATGTCCCCTTTGTGGCCTCTGGATTTCCCTCTTATGTATACTCCTACTGACTTTAGACCCTTCCCGACAGTCACTTTAAATCTGGAATTAAGAGCCAAATGACGATGATGAATCCATTTTCGATTTTTGGAAAACCCATCAGGTTCGCTGATTGCTTTGATGGAAGCAAACTGCCGCCTTACCAGGCCTGGGTTACATGTGACTCCAGACCGACAACCATGTGTGTAACTCGTAACTGGATTAGTGGTGCTGGAAGAGCACAGCAGTTCAGGCAGCATCCGAGGAGCAGTAAAATCGACGTTTAGGACAAAAGCCCTTCATCAGGAATAAAGGCAGAGAGCCTGAAGCATGGAGAGATAAGCTAGAGTAGAGTGGAGGTGGGGAGAAAGTAGCATAGAGTACAATAGGTGAGTGGGGGAGGGGATGAAGGTGATAGGTCGGGGGCGTGGGGAGGGTTGAGTGGATAGGTGGAAAAGAATATAGGCAGGTAGGACAAGTCAGGACAAGTCACGGAGACAGTGCTGAGCTGGAAGTTTGGAACTGGGGTGAGGTGGGGGAAGGGGAAATGAGGAAACTGTTGAAGTCCTCATTGATGCCCTGGGGTTGAAGTGTTCCGAGGCGGAAGATGAGGCGTTCTTCCTCCAGGCGTCTGATGGTGAGGGAGCGGCGGTGAAGGAGGCCCAGGACCTCCATGTCCTCGGCAGAGTGGGAGGGAGAGTTGAAATGTGTCTCGTAACTGCCCGCTGGGCAATTCGTAATGGGTAATGAATGCAGGCCCAACCAGTGATACCCTCAACCTGTGAATGAGTACTGAAAATAACCTTGACTCCTGCTCTCACTACCTGACATATGCTTCCCTCTTATCCGTGACCAGACACTCAATTTCTCCCGTCCTCCAGCATTCCTTACCCAATCAGCCTTACCCTTCACCCTAACAGGGACAGACTGTCTCTGTGATTTTGACATTTCCTTTTTGAAGGCTTCCCTCTTCTCAGCTGGCCCCGTAACTGTGAATATCTGTTCCAATCCAGTTTGGAAGTTCTTGCTAATATCATCAAAATTGGCTTTCCTCCAAGTTAAATCGTTACCTTTTAGACCCAGTTCACCCTTTTCCATCTCTATTTTAAAACTAATAGAATTATGATTATGTGTCTCAAAGTGCTTCCCCACTGATACCTCAGTCTCCTGCCCTGCCATATTTCCCAAGGGAAAGGTGACGTTGAGCTCCTTCTCTGTGATGGAGAGCATTGGTCAAGCAGCTGCAGCATTATAACTGGCATTGGGCTCAACGGTGTCTTCGTCTCATTGGGCTGGATCGAACCAAAATTTATCTCAGTGTCATTTTCATTGAGTGTGACAGAGGGATTATCTGCACAAGGTCGAGCTAGATTCCTGGTGCTACTTTATCGAACTCACCTCATTAACTACCTATCCCACCCATGGTGTACCTCTCATTCAATGCCAGCCCTATTCTCCCACCCATCACGGCTGGAGGTACTCACCATCGCACTGATGCCCCTGGGTATTCCGTGATCCCTGGCTCTGGTGCCATCTTTAAAAGGCCAGTGGGCACACAGTTGAGCATTTTTGACGTCGGAGCTGGTTTGTGCAGTTTACCCCGATCATGGCAGATAAGGGGCAATTACACCACAGTTTGTCGACAGGGGCACGGAGGTCCTGGTGGATGGGCTAGTACAGAGGGGGACCAATTTCTTCCCAGAGGGTGCTCACACTATCAGACACACCTGGTATGGTCTGAGCTCCCCAACCAGCTCAGTGCAGTATCTGCGGTCTGAAGAAATGTCTAACAATACAGCACAAGCATCAATAACCTTCCCCGCTCTGTCCGGATAAGGGTCACCATATTCTCTCTGGTCCTTCACACTCACTGTATATCTGTTGCAGCAGCGACCCAGAACAACGTTCATGCTCTAACACTCTCACTGCTGCTTGCAGTACCTTCCTTCTCTCTCTCTCTCCCCATTATATCCCCCCCCCCCCCCCCACCCCACACACACACACACTAATAACATTGCATGGATACAACACTGTGGACTGACTCCCTCCAGATACCTCACCATATCTCCCCCCACCTACACCAGCACTAACAGCAGAGGTGCCCACTCCCACCCTCCCTCCCTCCGTCCCTCCCTTTCTCCCATTCCAGGAGAAACAGCCTGGAATAGGACAGTAAGGGTCAAGCCGAGTGGTGGAGTGCCCTCACGTCCCCCCCTCCCCCTGCCATGTTGGGAGGACCCTGGTACGAGCCGGAGAGGACTGGGACGCCTCGAGTGGAGATTCTGAAACGTCCCAGCAACCGAGTAAGGAGCAATGTTCAGTGAAGGACAATTCTGACTTTTAACTCACTGGCACCTCCGTTTCCCCTCAGCACAACTTAGAAGCCGTGGCCCTGATGCCATCTCCCTTTTGTGTCGAGCTGGTACAAATGGAATCCCCACGGTCTCGGTCGGCAGGAGGGTGAGCTCGCAACACATCGTCTCTATCACATCCCAGGAAGGGAGCACGGAGACTCCCTTCTACACCTCCTCCTGTAAACAGCTCAGATACTGAAACTAATCTGTGAGATTTACTGCTTTCCCCACTTGTCCTGACATCTTCAATAACCTGTTCTCATATACACCCTGGCCCTTTGTTCCTGCACCTCTTTTTTCACGGTACAACCTGTTTTATATTGTCTTTCAATGTCATTCCTACTAAAGACCATCACCTCACACTGCGCTGCATTGATCCTCATCTGCTATACTCCTGAATACTACACCAACATCTCACTTTCCTGTTGGAGTTCCACACCATCCTCAACAACTTTACAATTCTTTCAGGTTTGGTATCTGCAACTATTGAAATTGTCCTACAGTCACACTCCACTCAAAAATACTGACACACACCAAACAGAGCGAGTGAAATATTGACACACTCTCCATGTCTGTATTACTGTCAATGTATAGTGAGTGCCTCTATGTGTCTGTATTCGTGTGTGTATCTGTGTGGGGCGGGTCTGGCAGTCTCTGTGATGTTTAAAGTGATGTAATATGCCCCGATATGAGTTCTGAGTAAGGGTCACTCGATCCAAAACGTCAACTTTCATTTTTGTCCAAAGATGCTTCCAGAGCTGCTGAGATTTCTGTTGTTGTCAATCTCTGTTGCACCCCCACCCCGATCCCCCACCCCCTACGCCACTGTAATCGTGGTGAGAAAATGTGTAAACGATCAGAGATTCAGTCTGAGAGGGTGACAGGGAGGGCAGCAGCTCGCAGCACAATCCAACCTGAATTTTGATTGCACCACCAAACACACACACACACGCTTACACGCGCGCGCACACACTCACGCACACGCACACACTAGGTTGGTTTGGAGAGGATTGTCATTGTCTTTGGGCCCGCAGATTGGGACATGTTCGTGTGGAGAAATGTCTGCGCTCCTTCTTCAATGTGGAAATGGTTTGTCACTGGGTAGTATTTCCAGTACACAGTATACACATTAAAGCATATTTCCATTACAATTATATCCAAGCAATTCCGAGTGACCCACTTTCCAAGGCGATGGGATTAATTTTAATGCACTTCCAGTAACCTGGAATTTTTAATGTTTTACTCTTAGAAGTAACCTTACATGTGACAAAGGATTGAAAAGACCTAAACCAGACCAGCAGAGTGTGGGCTTGTATCACTTTAAAGAAAAGAGGGAAATGGGGAGGAAGGGAGAGTGGTTTTGACCCAGTTTCAGTGATTCACACCAAAAACAAGAAGAGTTCCCATTGCACAGAGATATAGAGACAGAGATCCACACACTAATGCAGGAACACATGTAACAAGCACAGAGAGATAGACATGCACACAGTGGTTAACAGAGACATATATAGACACACAGGAATAGACAAACACCAACAGAAATATGCAGACACATACTTGGACATGCAAACACACATAGACTCATCGAGTTATACAGGGTATTTGCAAACAGGCCTTTCAGCCCATACAGTCCATGCTGACCATAATCCCAAGCTAAATCATTCCCATTGCCTGCGCTTGGCTCAGATTTGTCCAAATATTCTCTTATTCTTGTACTTAACCAAATGCGTTTTAAATGTTATAACTTCACCCACAATCCATCACTTCCTCAGAAAGTACATTCCCTTCACGAACCACATGCTGTGTAAAACATGAATCACTTCACAGGTCTTGATCAGGTGGACCCAATAAATTTGTAGGAAGCTAAGGAAGTGATGCTGGGTCCCTTGCTGAGATGTTGTCATCATCAATAGCCACAGGTGAGATGCTGGAAGTCATGAGTTTGACTAAAGTTTTGCTATTAAACAAAATGGAAAGAAAAAGCCAAGAACTATAGATTGGGGAGCCTGACATCAATGGTGGGCACGGTGTTGGAGGGAATCATGAGCGACAGGATTTAAATGCATTTGGAAAGGCAAGGATTGATTAGGGATAGGCAAAAGTGAGGACTGCAGATGCTGGAGATCAGAGTCAAGATGAGAGTGGTACTGCAAAATAACAGCAGCTCAGGCAGCATCTGACGAACAGCAAAATCCATGACCTGGACAAATGCCCTTTATATGCATCGTGAAATGGGGGTGTGCGTGGATAATCATGTCTCACTAATTTGATTTTGTTTTTGTTGAGAAGTAACGGACAGGATTGATGATGGCAGAATGCTGGATTTGATCTATATGGACTTCAGTTAGGCATTTGACATAGCTCCCCATGGAGACTGGTTAGCAAGATTCGATCACATGGAATACAGGGAGAATTACCCAGTTGGATACAGAACTGGCTCAAAGGTAGAGGACAGAGGGTGGTGGTGGAGGGCTGTTTTGCAGACTGGAGGCCTGTGACCAGTGGAGTGCCACAGGGATCGGTGCTGGGTCCGCTACTTTTCGTCACTTATATAAATGATTTCGATATGAACATAGGACAGTTAGTACGTTTGCAGATGACATCAAAATTGGAGGTATAGTGGCCAGCAAAGAAGGTTACTTCAGATTACGACGGGATCTTAATCAGGTGGGCCAATGGACCGAGGAGTGGCAGACAGAGTTTAATTTAGATAAATGTGAGATGCTGCATATTGGAAAGGTATATCAGGGCAAGACTTATACACTTACTGGTAAAATTCTGGGGAGTGTTGCTGAACAAAATGATCTCAGAGTACAGATTTATACTTCCTTGAAAGTGGATTTGCAGGTAGATAGGACAGTGAAGAAAGTATTTGATATGTTATTGGTCAAGTGCATTGTGTATATGCGTTAGGAGACTGGATTGCGACTGTACAGGACATTGGTTTGGGCCACTTTTGGAATAGTGTATGCAATTCTGATCTCCCTGCTCTGTAGGAAGCATGTTGTCAAACTCGAAAGGATTCAAGAAGGGTTTACACTGAGGTTGCCATGATTGGAGGGTTTGAGTTACAGGGAGAGGCTGAATAGGCTAAGCCTGTTTTCACTGGAGAATCAGAGGAGGAGGGTTGATGTTAGAGGTTAGTAAAATCATGGGTGCAAAAAGGGCTCTAACGGGCAATATCTTCATGTAGAGGATGGTCCGTGTGTAATGAGCCTCCAGAGGAAAGTATTGAGGCTGGCACAATTGCAACATTTAACAGGCATCTGTATGGACCGATGAATGGGAAGAGTTTAGATGGAAATTGACCAAATGCTGGCAAATGGGAGGAGAATAATTTTGGCTGTCTGGTTGCCATGGGCACGTTGGACCAAAGGGTCTGTTTCTATGCTATACAGCTCTATGACGCCATGTCTTTTAACAAACTCCCTCCTCTTATCTTAAAACAATCCCCCACTCGAGGGAAAAGTTACCTACCATTCAACATTACCGATACTTCATGATATTATGAACCTCTATAAGGTGAATTCTCAGCCGCCTACGCTCGAGTCGAAAATGTCCGAATCTCTTGAGCCTGTCCTTATATGCAAACACTCCATTCCCAGCAACATCCTGATAAACCTCTTCTGAACTCTCCCGAACGTGATAATATTCTCGATATAACATGGCGACCAGAACTGCACAAAGTCCTCCAGGACATGCCACATGAATGTCCTGTGCAACCTGAAAATACCATCCCAACACCTGTACTCAAAGGACAGTTCACTGCTATTCATCATTTATATAAATGATTTGGATGAGAACATAGGAGACATAGCTAGTAAATTTGCAGATGGCATCAAAATTGGAGGTGTAGTAAACAGTTAAGAACGTTACCACAGAGCAAAATGGAATCTTGTTCAGATGGGCCAATGGACTGAGGAGTGTCAGATGGAGTTATATTTAGATAAATGCGAGTTGCTACATCTTGATAAAGCAAATCAGAACATGACTTATATATGATAAAGTCCTGGACAGTGTTGCTGAACAAAGAGACCTTGGAGTACAGGGTCATATTTCCTGGAATGTAGCGTTGCAGGTAGATAGGATAGTGAAGTAGGTGTTTAATATGCATTCCTTTATTGTTCAAACCACTGAGTACAAGAGTTGGGAGGTCATGTTGTGGCTGTGCAGGACATTGGTTAGGCCACTTTTGCAATATTGCGTACAATTCTAGTCTCATTCCTATCGGAAAGATGTTGTAAAACTTGGAAAGTTTCAGAAAAAAATGACAAAGATGCTGCCAAGGCTGGAAGATTTGAGCTCAAGGGAGAGCCGGAATGGGCTGAGGCTGTTTTCTCTGATTCATTAAGGGCTGAAAGGTGAATCATAGAGGTTTATAAAATCATGAGAGGCATGCATAGGGTAAATAGACAATGTCTTTTCCCCAGGGTAAGCGAGTCCACAATTAGAGGGCATAGGTTTAAGCTGTGAGGGGAAAGATTTAAAAGGGACCACAGTGGCAATTTTTATGCTTAGAGGATGGTATGTGTATGGAATGAGTTGCCAGAGGCTGGTAAAAATAAAGTATTTAAAAAACTGGATGAGTATATATAAATAGGAAGGGTTCAGACGGATATGGACTGGTGTTGGCAAAATTGACAACATTATGTTAGGGTATCTGGTCGACATGGACAAGTTATACCAGAGGGTCCGTTTCCATTCAGTACATCTCTATGACTATGTCTACATAATGAAGAACATCAAGTGAAACACCTTCATAACCATCCTGTCAACATATGAAGCAAACTTCAAGCAATTATGCCTGAAACCCTCGGTTGCTCTGTTCTACAACACGACCAATGGCTCAACATTTAATTGTATATGTTTTTTTTAGTTTGTTTTACCAAAGTACAATACCTTGCATTTATCAACATTAAACTCCATCTGCAATTCTTTAGCCCAGTGAGTGATAATACTGGGGAAGAAAGGCTGGAACATAATCAGTTACCTTGTACCATTTAATGGTTTTAGGAAGAGGACAGTCACACGTTAGAGATGGGAAACAGTGATCGGTGTTTCAGGCCAGAAAGTATGCTCTGTCTTTGTCTCTGGTGTTCAGTGTTGATATCTATTCGAGGTCCTTCATAGTGCAGAGTGTGTCTGCAGGATTTCATTTCTCATATTGCAGACTACAGATAATAGCCATTTAAACTGGAAATAATACACAAGTATTTAAAGATGTTCATAGTTTATCTCGAAGGCAGAGCACATAAACTCGACATCCTACAGTTGAGGCAAGTACCTTGCATTTTTTAACAACGTTATTATTTTAACTGGGTAATTCAGTAAAGTGAACCAGATCTCAATAAATCCATACCGATCTGGAAGATGGCATTTAAAGTTAAAAATTTGGGCATGGTTTAGATTTTGTGTAGTCTGTAGTATCCCTGCCTCTGAGGCAGAGCTCTGGATTCTATTCCAATTCCTGAACTTGTCTGGTCGTGTCCCTAGCTCGAGACCAGACTGTCTGGATTCCGGTGAAGCATGTCAGAACAGGCTGATGAACGAACACACAGGAGAATAACGCTGCAACGTTTGGGGCTATTGTGGAGTGGTGGTAGTGTCCCTACCTCTGGCCCCCATAGGTCTAAGTTCTCATCCAACTAGAGGTGTTTGATAATACGTCTGAACGCGTTGACTAAAATGATTTTATAATTATGGTTTGATCGAGATGGAAGAGGTGTCAGTATTGAATTTCAGAATTTAAGCGCCGAATGACTGAAACCACAGAGGCTGCGTGGGAGACATATTTGCACCTTCTAGAGGTTTATAAATTCATGAAGTGCATGGACAGGGGGTGAGTAGTCAAGATCTTTTCCCCATGCTTGGAAGTCCAAAATTAGAAAGCATAGATTTAATGTGAGAGGGGAAAGATTTTAAAGTGACGTCGGGGCAACGTTTTCACTCCGAAAGTGGAGCGTGTACATAACGAACTGCCAGAAGAAGTGGTGGAGGTAGGTATAATTACAATTTTTAAAATTCACCCAGATGGATATATTGGTAGGAAGGATTTAGAATGATATGTTACAATTGCTGGCAAATAGATTAGATTCACTACAGTGTAGCACAAGTTCACACCAACTCTCTGAAGAGTTACCCACCCAGAACCATCTCACCAAATTTACCCCGACTAATGCACCTGACATTATGTGCAACTTAACATGGCCAATTCACATAACCTGCACAATTTTGGACTGTGGGAGAAACCCACGCAGACACAGCGAGAATGTGCAAACTCCACACAGTCAATCAGCTGTGCTAGCAATCAAACGCAGGTCCCTGGTATGGGAGGCAGTACTGCTAAGCACTGAGCCACTGCACCACCCCAAGTAGGGCACGATTAATTTCAGAAATCAGGTTGGCATGGACGAGTTGGTCAAAAGTGTTTGCCTCGATGCTGTACAACTCTTTAGATTCATCAAGCAATTTGATCTAGGTCCCTTTGTAATCTTCATTGTCCACTATATAGCCAAACTTGGTTTCATCCACAATCTTTCTAACCACGCCTTCTATAATTCTCATCTGAATCATTTGTCTAAATGTCAAAACAAAAATGGATTGAGCAGAAGTCCCTGTGGAACACCACTGTGCACAGTGTCACAAAGTTGGTGCCTTTTCTCTAAAAGCTTCCTTTTCTCAAAGATACTGTGTCCTTGATTTTTTTTTTCAGAGGCGTCGTAAATAGTTCCCGGCTCCAAGGTGACTGGTTTGGTACAGAGATAAAACGGTTTTGTGATTAAAGGTATAATGAAAGGGGAGTGGTCAGCTTTCGAGGTGAGCAGTTCAGTCCAAAACCAGTTTGTAGTTTAGCTGTGTGGACAGGCTCTCTCTCTCTCTCTGTCTCTCCTTCTGCCCTTCTAACTTTAACGTGCAATCATTTGTTCCATTTGTACTGTTTTTAAGGGGGGTTCGCTTATTGGGATGGTTGTGTACTTCCAGAACAGCTAATTAAGTCTAGTTTGAATAGATTGAGTTCTGTAGGGGTTCTTTATTCTGTTCTTTGTGTTTCATTGTGTAGTTTTGTGAATATTTTTTGTCTATTTTAAAACCTGATAATTTTCACTGTGCACTTACTGAAACAAATTACAAAGTTATAGTCTGCGCTGCCTGCTCAAGAATATTTTGAGTGGTCCATAACAATAGGCCTCCAGTCTGAAAAACAACCGTCCTCGATAATGCTGTCTCCTGCTATTAGGTAAACACACACACATACACAGACACGTACACGACACACACACACACACACACTTACACACGCACCCAGACACACACAGAGAGACACACACATACACAGACACAAAGACACGCACACAGAGACACACAGACACATGCACACGCACAGACACACACACAAAGACAACACATGCACACAGACACACACGGACGCACAAAGAGACATACACACACACAGACACACACACACAGATACACACGTGCATGCGTGTGCCGCACACACACACATCTTAGCATCTTTAGGATATAAGTCGATAAGTTATGATTAAAGATGGGCTCAAGGCTTGTTGTTAGACAGTAGTAGAACTGGCTTGAAAAACATGTCAGCCATGATCAATAGTTCAGTAGACTGGATGGGCCAAATGGCCTTTTTACTGCTCTAATTTTGTACGCACTATGGTACGTGCATTCGTCTGTGTTAGTGTGTGTATTTGCAGGTGCATGTGTGTCTGTGTGTCCGTGTTTTTGTGTTTCTGTGATGTTGAGTGTGTCTGTGTGTGCACGTCTGTGTGTGTGTTTGAGTGTGCCTGTGTGTGTATGTCTGTGTGTGTTTGAGTTTGTCTATGTATGTATCTGTGTGTGTCTGCATATATTTGTGCTCCTCATTACTTTTAGTAATAGAAATATCAATGTACATTTTTGTAATTTCTACACTGTTTGTCGTTCATCTTTACATCATAGCTTGAGGAACTTTGTTTTAGTCATGAATTTGTTATTTTAACAGAGAAGGAAATCTGTATGACTTCTTCCTAGGAAGGCCCTGACCCAATGTGAGACCTATATTATAAGCCATATCATCAAACTGGTCACACCGATAATTTGCTGTGACCAATAGAGGAGTGGCAGTAGAAAAGAAAACAGTGACTCAACAACCCAGGGAAATCTGGACCGGTGAGCCTGACATCAGTGGTGGGTGAGTTGTTGGACGGGATTCTGAGGGATAGCCAATTGCATGCATGTTCAAAGGCAAGGTTTGATTGGGGATAGTCTCCATGGCTTTTTGCATGAGAAAAGGTCTCACACTAATTTGACTGAGTATGTTAAAGAGGTGACAAAGCAGATTGATGAAGACAGTGTTGTAGATGCTTTCCATATAGACTGGAGCAAGTTCTTCGACAAGATTCTGCATATTAGGCAAGTTAGTAAGGTTAGGACACATGGGAATCAGCGCACCCAAGAAAATTGAATAAAAAATTAGATTGAAGGAAGGCGACAGAGGTTGGTAGAGGATTGCTTTTCAGACTGGAGGCCTGTGAACAGTAGTGTGCCACAAGGATCAATGCTGAGCCCACTGCTTTTCGTCATTTATATAAATGATGTGGATGTGACCATAGATGGTAAGGGTAGCAGGTTTGAAGATTACACCAACATTTTTGGTGTTGTGGGTAATGAAGAAAATTATCTCAGAGTCCAATGAGACCTCGATCAAATGGGCTCATAGGCTGACGATTGGCAGATGGTGTTTAATTCAGATAAATGTGAAGTGCTGCATTTTGGGAAGCAAATCGGGGTACTTAATGGAAATATATTCGAGGATGTTGCCGAGCAACGAGAGAGAGAGATGTAGCTGCAACGCTCCTTCAAAGTGAACAGGATAGTGAACAAGGTGTTTGGCATGTTTGCCTTCATTGGTCAGAGCATTGAGTTTCGGAGTTGGGATGTCATGTTACAGCTGTACAGGATGTCAGTGAGGCCACATTTTGGAATACTGTGTGCAGTTCTGGTCTCCCTGCTGTACGAAGGTTACTGTGAAACTTGAAAGGGTTCAGAAAGGATTTATAAGGATGTTGCCAGGTTTGGAGAGTTTGAGCTATAAGCAGAGGCTGAATAGGCTAAAGCGGTTTTCCCTGCAGAATTACGGGCTTAGCGCTGACCTTATAGAGGTTTATAAAATCATAAGGGGCATTGATTTTGTAAATAGAAAAGGTCTATTTCCCAGAATAGGGGATACTAAAAATAGAGGGTATAGGTTTAAGGTGCGAGGGGATATATTTTAGATGGAAGTTAGAGGCAATGTTTTCATACAGAGGGAAGTGTGCATATGGAATCATCTGCCAGAGGAAGATGTGGAGTCTGGCATCTTGATGGGTATCTGAATAAGGAGGTTTAGAGGAATATGAGCCAGATGCGGGCAAATCAGACTCGATCAGATTGGGATGTCTGGTCAGTGCGGACAAATTTGCATGCTATATGACTGTTATAAGAGGGATGAGGAGACATTCTAAACAGGCATTTCAAGTGGGAATTCTCTTCCCCACAAGTTTGAGATGCCTCTTTGTTTACATTGATTCAAAGCTGAGTTAGTTAAATATTTGGCAGAGAAGTGAGTCATGGATACAGGATACAGTCAGGAAATAGGGGCTGTGACCATAACCTGATCAGCCACAATCTTAGTGCCTGTTGGAGAAGGCTCAAAGTGTCTAATGGCCCACTCCTGCTACTCAGTCCCATGTTTCTGTGTTCCATTCAGTCCCTCAAACCTGCTAGACAGGAACAGTTAGAGGCTAATACTGCGACATCCTGGTGCACAGAAACACAGGAAACCATTCAGCCCCTCAAAACTGTCACATACAATTTGGGCTGGTTTGGAAAATGTAATTGGAAAACCCAGGTTGGGTATCAAAGAGGTCGCTCATCTCTCTTTATTGAGCTTCCCCTCTCTGCAACATGTGCTTCATATGTTGATCATGTTGTAGACCCAGTTTCACTGTGAATACAGCCCCAACACCTCAGCCAGAGATGGTCCAGACAATCTGGTAATATTCAATATCAGAGCTTCCAGGAACACAACACCCTCTTCTTTCCTATAATAGAATGTGAGAATGCCACAAACAGGGATATGTCATTCATCCACATGCCCCCTCCCCCCGCAAGCATGTCTTCACCCACAATAAGATCATAAGATCTAATATCCTCTTTCATGTCCAGTTCTTCACAGCCCTCAACTCTGATTGGTCAAAAAGCACTCCTTACCCTCACACTGTGACCTATTGATATGAGCAAAAGACTTGAACACAAGGGCTCAGGGAAGAGTGACCAGCCCTGACATCAAGGCATCATTTAACTAAGAATGTTCTCAAGAAGCCTGAGTAGGATTGCACTTAATGTGAATGAGTTGTAAACTTTCCTGGTTAGAATGGTTTAAAGTATAAAGCACAATGATTGTGGTTTGTGGACAAAAAGTCCATGCAGTCCTGGACATGTCTGCAAAAGATCCTCAAGGTAGTTCCTCAGCACAAACAGCTTCAGCTGCTTCATAAAGATTAGAAGTGGGAGTGTTCACTGAAGGTCACACAAATATTCAGGAAAAATGTCCCCATTCAGCTCCTGAACTAGTTTGTGTCCATGTGCAGCAAGACCTCGACAACATTCAGGCTTGTGCTGTTGGAAGTATCGGTAACATTCATGTAACAGTGTTACTGGACACTGCACATTTCCACAGTTAAAAGGAGGAGATTATTCAGCTCCTCACGCTAGCTTCACAGAAATATAAGGAAGTCATTCAGCTCAATGAAATTATTGGAGAAGTGTAGAGATAGCCCATTTAGTGCAGCCAACGAATTATACAAGAAGAGAAGTTGTCACGTGTTATAGAAGACAGCAAAAATAATTGAAGGCGTTGGCCTAGACTCGATCAACAATTAAGTGTTCTGATACAGTAATATCCCATAAGCATGTACTTGGCAAAAAGGAAAGATCAGACACAGATTCTCAGATGCAGTTCTCCAATCTAGGAGGGAAAACAAATCCACTGAAGCTTCCAACTCTGTGGTGACCCCAATCGCTGCTGATGTTACTGAGAAACCAAAACACTTCCTGTAATGTGGCTGCCAGAACTGCACACAGTATTCTATCTATGGCCTAACCAATGGCATGTTTAACTCCTATTATGTCGCCTCGATGAATAAACACTATGCCGACAGTCCCGTGTGATTTCTTAACTGGCTATTACACTGTCACATTCAGGAATGTGTGGAGAAGCACTCTCTGACCTCCCTAGTGTTCTGCTATTCATTGAATTCTCCCCTCTCTAGTTCCTTGATCCAAAGTGCATCACATCCTATTTATCAGGGTTCCATTCCATCTTCCATTGATCTGACCATCTGCCCATTCCACCTGTATCTTCCCCTAACATAAGGCCTTTCTCCTCACTGCCAACCACCTGCCCAATCTTTGTGTCAAACACAAAATTGCTTATTACGCTCAGCCCTCACCCCCCCCACCACCCCCTCCACATTCATATTTACATCATTTATGAATACCACAAACAATTAGATACACTGCACATCTCGCTGTGGTACACCACCAGACACTGGTCTATCGCTACCACCTTCCCAGTGACTTGGGACCACATAGCTGTTTTCTTGTCCTCCAGCACCTCCCTTGTGTGGTCAGATTCGACTAAAACATTTAGGTCAGGTCATTTCCTCTCTTGTCTCCTGCGATACAACTCATCTGGACATTACATTATCCAAAACCATTAATCCCAACTTGCATCTTATATCAATCTGCTCAAGAGTTTCCCAGTCCATCTTCTTGAATTCTGTACCTGCATCTTCCTTTCCCAAATAAAACAGATGTGAAGCTCTCATGTCACAGTCTATCAATGTTCCCCGGTTTCACATACTGATTACCCCATTGGTTTCGAAATGGGTTCTGATTATTCTGTTTAGCTTGATGTTTTTGTCGAACATCTTGGGTTCTGCGTAACTTTGCCTGCTGCACTTCTCCATGCTCCTGTATGAATCAGTCTGCTGTGGGTGAATTTTCTAAGTTTCCCTGAGATCACCTCTCATTCTTTGAAACAGTACAGAACACAGGTATAATCTTATCCACGCTGCATGCAGTCTGTGCAGAACACCTTTACTTCGATATTCCAATTTCCGTTAACTGAAGGCCAACTTCACTTTTACCTTTTCATTTTCCAAAGTCGCCCCTGAACCATGTTGGTTCAATTTTATTTACTGTTCACTTTCTGAACTCTTTAACATCCACCTGAATATCAAACTATATCACACCCAATAGTTCTCCATTGTCTCCCCCTACAAGAAACATCATCAAACCATTTCAAAAATAGTTTGTGAACAGAGATTATTCGGTGCAATCCAAGATGGCGGCGATCCAGTAGGACTGCCCTGCTGAACTCTGCACCATAACCCAGACAAATTGATGCATTCACCCTCTGTTTCTTCCCTATTGTGGTAAAATCGGAGGTTTTTGATACCCAGTATTGTTCTATGCCATTTTAAGTGAGGAACGGAAAATGACTAAGGGAAAAGGACCATGAGGATCACAACCAGCAGAGCATAGCAGCAATGGATACGCCCGTGGCTGTGACGTTGGCCTCTGCGAACGCTCCAGGGGACTTATCTGTGGAGTAGAGCCTGGTCTTGGAGTTCAGAGCCTGCGAGAGAAGATTGATTCAGCGATGGAGGAGACCCGAACCAGGCTGGAACTGATCTCAGCCAAGCTGCAGAAGCAGGATCAGGAGAGTCAGCGTCTCGGGCCGTACATCGTCGAGGTGGAACAGTGGACCGTGGCTTAGGAAACCATGGCAGAATCCTCGGCGGGTCGAGTCCAAGCCCTGGAATGGGAGGTAAGGGCCTTAGTAGAGTAGCTCGACGACCTCGAAAATCGGGGCCGTCAGAAGAACATCAGCCTGGTCGGGCTGCCGGAACGAGAAGAAGACGGCCAGCTCGTCAACTTCTTTTCGTTTCTCTCACTTACCGCCGAATGAGAAAGTTGGTTTGGGGGTGGTGGGGGTGGTTACATTTTGTTTCACCCGGACTGCCTGAGGTCAAAGTATGGATGGGACGGATTTAATTTTCTTGTTGTAAGACACGTGCAACTTTTTAAAACATGGTTTTGCCTGGATTTGGTGAGCAGCTTCAGCTCGGAGGAGCCATGGGGGATTAATGGGTAATATGTACACTGCAGGAAGGGGGGATCTCTCCACTTATTTGTGTTATATGTTGGTTCATTTTAGAAATAGGTTTTAAAAGTTTTGATTTGATTGTTATTATAGATATAGTTTCAAGTTTGTATGAACTGTTTACTGCTTTCACTTGGCCCGCTTCTCCCAGTGGGTCATGGGCTGCTTCAGATGGTTATGGCTAACCGCTCTTTTAATGGTGCACGTGGAACCTTAAGGAGAGTCACTCACTCATTAATAGAAAAAGATACTTTCAAGCCTCAGAAAGGAAGGGGTCGATGTAGCCTTGTTGCAAGAAACACATCTAACTGATAAGGAGCACTTAAAGTTACAGCAGGGAAGGTTCGGCCCGGTGTTTATTTCATCCTTTAATTCAAAAAGTAGAGGAGTAGCTTCACTCATTCATACAAACCTTCCACTTCAGTGGTTTGACCAAATTAACGACGAACGTGAGTGGTTTCTGATTCTTAAAGCTTTAATACATGGAGAGGAATATGGGACCTTGTTTCATATTGCCCCCAGCACACACCATCAAATGCGCTCTCCAGGTTGATGACCCTTGGGGAACATTGTACAATTAAAAGGGAGACTTTAACCGACTTATGGATCCCGAAGTTGCTCAGATGTCAAGGGGTCTCACGGGTATTTCCCCGCCATCAAGTCAGCTGGTGGACCTGAACAGGGAGCTGCGTTGGTGGACGTTTGAGATGTCTTCACCCTGAAGGTAGGGACTTCACCTTTTTTCTAACCCACGTAAGTGCTATACCAGCATTGACATAATTTTTGCCCCATTGGTCTTTTTAAATTCGTTGCTGCCCTGCAAAATTCTGATCATGCAGCAGTGTACGTGGATGTGAAGGCCGATGGCGATGGGACAGGCTCACAGCACTGGCGCATGGATCCTTGCCTCCTGAAAGATAGCAAAATCATTGAGTACTTTTCGCGGGAATTTAAGTTTTTATTGGGAACTTAACTTGGGTATGGCCAGTAATCCATCTGTGTTCTGGAAGACTGCCAAGGCCTATGCAAGGGGTTTGATTATTTCTTACTCGGTGACTCGGAAGCAGCAGAAGGGAAAGCAGTAGTGTATGCTCAAGGCTTGGCTGAAGGCAGCTGAGACAGCATACTTTGACAGACTGTCTGTAACTGAGTTGAAACAGATTACAGCCCTCTGGGCTTCTCTGAACACTGCGCTCACCCAGACAGCAAAGAGGGAGATTTCCTTTGCGAAACAGAGGTTATTCGAGTATGGTGCTAAACTGAGAAGGTGTTTGGCTCACTTGACCAGAAAGAAGAGTGCCCCCAAGCTATTACATCCATTAGAGAGGGTGCTGGTACTATGACCTGCGCTCCCAAAAGGGTTAATGCAGCATTCCGAAAGTTCTACTCTGCATTGCTCCAATCAGAGGATTGTGCGGACAGATTGGTGAAAACGGAGTCATTTTTAAGACCCTGGACCTCCCAGGTATAACTTCAGAGTAGGAGTCTCTTTTGAATGCCCTGTGACATCCAAGAGATACAGGATGCGGGAAGGCAGCTCCAGAGTGGCAACCCGACCGGCCAGATGGCTTGTGGAGTGAGATTTGTAAGGAGTTCATAGACGTGATGGCTGAGCCAATGTTGGATAATTTCAATTATTCTTGTGGACAGGACTGCCTCCCATCCTCTCAGAGAGAAGCAAACATTTCTCTTATTCTCAAGAGAGGGAAAGTCCCAGAGGATTGCCTATTCGTATAGGCCTATACTGTTAATAAACGTGGAATTTAAAATTTTGTCGAAAATACTAGCATTGAGGCTGGATAAGATCTTGTCCTTCATTGTGAAAGAGGACCAGACACGTTTTATTAGGAGTCACAGGTTCCCGATTAATATTAGGAGAGTGCAAAATATGGTTCAGGTGTGCCAGCAAGGTCGATTCTAGACTTGGTGGTCTCGCTGGATGCAGAGAAAGCATTTTATTGGGTGTAGTGGCCATAGCTCTTTTATGTAATGGAACCATTTTGCCTTGGAGGTGTCTTTGCCTGTTGGATATAGAATTATATTGTGACGCAACAGCAACAGGAGTTCTCACTAATGGTATAAGGTCTAATGGTATAATTTTAGCATCGGCAGAGGCAGCAGACAAGGGAGCCCCTTTCGCCGTTATTATTTGTATTGATGATTGAGCCATTGGCAGAGGCCACCCAGAGCGGTCCCATTATAACTGAACGGGTGGTAGGGTCAGGAAGGCATAACATCATCCTTTACACAGATGACGTTCTTCTCTTTCTAACTAACCCGATGATATATTTGCCCCGTTTAATAGAAGTGATTGATTTATTTGAATCTTTCTCGGGGTATAACATCAATTTTATGAAATCGGACGCCATGCCTGTTCGGGTGTTATTCGAGTACCTGAACATGGGGGGTGCAATCCGATTCCCTTTCAGATGGTCACAAGAATGTCTCCTCTATTTAGGCATTTTTATCACACCGGCCTTCAGTCAATTATATAAAGCAAACTTCATGCAGGTGCTCGAGAAGATAAGACAGGACCTTCGGCTCTGGAAAGATATTCCAATATCCTGGCTGGGTAGAATACCTCCGGTTAAAATGAATGCACTTCCTCGTTTCTTCTATCCCATGCGAATGTTCCTTTTGATGCTCTCCAGGTCAGTTCTATGGAGGCTTTACAGTTGGTTAAGCTTGTTTATCTGGCACCACAGGTGGCCTCTTATGAAGTTAGCCAAATTGCAGCTTCTGCAGGAGGTGAAGAGTGTGAATTTTCTGGACTTTAAGAAATACCAACTAGGTTCCCTGCAATCGTATGTGGCTGATTGAGCTTGCAAAGAACTGCGGTCAGTTTGGCTGGACATTGAGGCATCCCAGGCAAAATGTCCCCTCATTAATCTGTTGTTCATTACCAAGACGAGGACTGTTATGAACCATTGCAGAAATCCAATTGTCCTTAAAATAGTTAAAGCCTGAAAAAGGTGCAACAAAGTGAGGGCAATTTACAAAAACAAACTTCCCCTTTTACTCCCATTGTAGGATTGGTAGGATCCCAGCTGGGATTGATGGATTCTGCCTTTCGGCTCTGAGAGTCCAGAGGAATTTCCTGTTTAGGAGAATTATTTGACATGGTGGTCATGATGGTTTTCGAGCAGCTGAGCCAGAAATATGAGTTATCTTGGAGGGGCCCCTTTCGTTACTTTCAAATGATGAATTGTATACAGAAAAAAGACTACATTAATGGTTAGTCCCCATAGGTCAGAAATGGAGAGAAGAGTGCTCTCTCGGTCAGCACCCTCTATCATTTATTAAGAGGTAGTGTCTCAAAGGATATAGAGCGGCTGCATGGAATATGGGCTCAGGAATTGTGGGTGGAGGTCTCACCAGAGGAGTAAGAAGATATTTGGGAGATCGTAAGGAAGATTTCAATTTGCAATAGGATGTAGACTATGCAGTTGAAGGTACTCCGCAGGTTTAATTGACACCCGAGCAGCTTGTCAAATTTAAGACAGGAGCGTCCTCAATGTGCCCCAAATGTACAATAGATGTTGGTACACTTACCTATTGCTTGTGATCATGCAACAAGCTTCGTAGGTATTGGTGCACTATAGCAAGTTTTTTGGGAGGGATTTTGGGAACCGAGGTCAAGGCAAATCCGGTGCCCCTCCTCTTGTGTTCGCTGAATCCTACCTCTTTGGACTTGCATGGGAATAAATTGTTTAGTATTCTTTAAATTTGTGCAAGGAAGAACATTCTGATGAACTGTGTTCCAGGAAACCTCCCAGGACTCTGATCGTGGTGTAGATTAGTTATGGAGCCCATCCCCCTCGTCTTCCTTATGAGTATGGGCACCAGAAAAAAGGAACATTGTTATAGGACGTGGCGGCCCTATTTCAACCATATAGACATGGGTTTATTGGCTATATTGGTCAGGGCATTGGTGTAACAGTGAGGGCTCTGAGAGGAAGAATTCTGAACAAATACGGGTATGGCAACTCATGCTACCGGTGATTGGTAGGATTGTGCTGGGTGTTGTAACTTCATGTAATTTAATTTAATTTGCCTTGGTTCAGCTCGGTTTAATCTATGCTTTGTTTTGATTTTGTTTTGACATCAGCCCATTTACTTTGTGCACAGGGAAGAGAATGAGTCCATTCAGCCACTCATGCCTCTTACACAGCAACCAGAGTAGGTCATTTCACACCATGCGTCAATTATACAGGATTGGAGGGAACGAAGAGAATATAGAGAGGTGAGAATTCAAGTTTATCACCTTCACGATGGAATTATGAAGTAGTGAGAAAACTGCTGGAATTTCCGAAAATTTTTAAAATCGATTATTCAGGAATTAATGAAAGGACATTTACAGAGTCAAGCCACAATCCATCATTATCAACATAATTTTACAAAGGATGAATCGTATTTTCATTATTTGTTTGAGTCTTTAAGAATGTGACAAGCAAGCTGCATAATGAGGATCCTGGAGATGTAAAATCAGGACTTGCAGAAGACATTGAATAAGGTGTGCACAAAAGATTAATCTGCAGAATAAGATCGCATATGGTTAGAAGTAATTTATTCGCTTGGATGTAGGATTGACGAAACAAAGAAATGCATTGAATTGGAATAACTGGTCTATTTTCTGTTTCCAAAAATACCATAGGGCTCAGTCCCCAGGCCCGAACTATTAGCAATAAATACGATCACCTATTTGAGGGGATGGACATGCTATAATCAGTTTTTCAGAAGACACTGACTCAGGTGAGAAAGTGTAATGAAGGTTAAGGACAGGTTGCGCCATTATTTGGCAGATGAAATGAAACAATGAAAAGTATGAGACCGTTTTGGTCAGTGTAACAGAAAGGCAACTTACTATCCAAACAGAGGGAAACTACAGAGTGCTTAGGTACAGAGGGATCTGGTATCCTCATCCATATCGCAAAAGACACAGATGCAGGTATAGCAGATAAAGGCAACTGCAAATTTGGTATTTATTTCTGAAAGAATAAAGCGAGAGAGGTACTGCTGCAATAATGCTAGGCATTTGTGAGATCGCAATTGAGTACTGTGTACAGTTTTGGTGTCCTGACTGCAGAAGGGATGTAATTACCATGGAGGCAGTTCAGAAGAGGTATACTAGACTGATTCCAGAGATAAGGAGTTTGTCCTCTGAATAAAGATTGTGCAGTTCAGGCCTATACTCGCTGGAGTTTAGAAAAATGGGAGGAGATATCACTGAGGACTGGACAATGCTAAAGGTGATTGATAATGTCGATATGCATTGGTATTTTCTCATGTGGGGCAATCGACAACAAGACTTCATAGTTTTAGGATAAATGGAGAGGAATTAAAACAGTGATGAGAGAACTTCAGTCGAAGGATTGTAAATCAGTGTAATTCACTGTTCCAGAGTGCAGTGGATGCTGGGATATTGAGTAACTGAAGGGATACGGAGAGTGGGCTGGAAAGTGGGACTGAGACCGAGAGGATATCAGCCGTGATTGTATTCAATAGTGGAGCAGGCTGACATAAGCCATGGTTGTATTCAATAGTGGAGCAGGATGACATCACATATGATTGCATTAAATGATGGAGCAGGCTAATATCAGCCATGAATGTATTCATTGGTGGAGAGCACTGACATCAGCCATGATTGTATTCAATGGTGGAGCAGGCTGACATCAGCCATGATTGTATTCAATGGTGAAGCAGGCTGACATCAGCCATGATTGTATTCAATGGTGGAGCAGGCTGACATCAGCCATGATTGTATTCAATGGTGAAGCAGGCTGACATCAGCCATGATTGTATTCAATGATGAAGCAGGCTGACATCAGAAATGATTGTATTCAATGGTGGAGCAGGCTGACATCAGATATTATTGTATTCAATAGTGTATCAGGCTGACATCAGCCATGATTGTATTCAATGATGAAGCAGGCTAATATCAGCCGTGATTGTATTCAATGGTGGAGCAGGCTGACATCAGAAATGATTGTATTCAATGATGAAGCAGGCTGACATCAGCCGTGATTGTATTCAATGGTGGAGCAGGCTGACATCAGCCATGATTGTATTCAATGGTGAAGCAGGCTGACATCAGAAATGATTGTATTCAATGGTGGATCAGGCTGACATCAGAAATTATTGTATTCAAAAGTGGATCAGGCTGACATCAGCCATGATTGTATTCAATGGTGGATCAGGCTGTCATCAGAAATTATTGTATTCAATAGTGGATCAGGCTGACATCAGCCATGATTGTATTCAATGATGAAGCAGGCTGACATCAGCCATGATTGTATTCAATGGTGAAGCAGGCTGAGATCAGAAATGATTGTATTCAATGGTGGATCAGGCTGACATCAGAAATTATTGTATTCAAAAGTGGATCAGGCTGACATCAGCCATGATTGTATTCAATGGTGGATCAGGCTGTCATCAGAAATTATTGTTATCAATAGTGGATCAGGCTGACATCAGCCATGATTGTATTTAATGGTGGAGCAGGCTGACATCAGAAATGATTGTATTCAATGGTGGAGCAGGCTGACATCAGCCATGATTGAATTCAATGGTGGAGCAGGCTGACATCAGCCATGATTGTATTCAATGGTGAAGCAGGCTGACATCAGCCATGATTGTATTCAATGGTGGAGCAGGCTGACATCAGCCATGATTGTATTCAATGGTAAAGCAGGCTGACATCAGCCATGATTGTATTCAATGGTGGAGCAGGCTGACATCAACCATGATTGTATTCAATGGTGGAGCAGGCTGACATCAGCCATGATTGTATTCAATGGTGGAGCAGGCTGACATCAGCCATGATTGTATTCAATGGTGGAGCAGACTGGAGGGGCTGGATTGCTGACTGATGTTCCTCGTCCTTATTCGGCCCTTCAAACGTGTTACACAGGAATGGGGGAGGGCTGGTTATCGGACAGAAAAAGCAGGCACTCCGGATAAGTCCGATTTATTCAGTTTAAAAGAATGTAACCAGTAGGGTCACACAGTGACCAGTGCAAGGTCCTCAGCTATTTACCATCTATATCAATGATCTAGAGGAGTGGAACAAATGTACTGTAACTAAGTTTGCCAATGGAACTAAGATAAGAAGGAAATTAAATAATCAATGGAAGTTGTAGAGTCTGTAAATGTATATGGACAAGTTAATCAATGGATAAAAGTTTGGCAGGTGGGATTTAACATCATATAAAACCTATCATTTTCTTCCAGGAAGAACGGCAGGCAGTATGTTACTGAAATACAGAGGGATTACAGGACTTAGTGACACCGTGTGTACTGGAGGGTTCACTCTGAGCCGTTCAGACATGGCAAGTGTTTCTCCATCACCCTGATCGTCTGCTGCCTGATGTTCCCAGGGGGCCTATTGCTCTCATCCACCATATATTTCCTCCGTCACTGAATGATGACCCTGAATGATGATCGGAGAGATGGTGGAGCTGTCACCCACTCCTGCCTGGAAAGTTCCGGAACGTAGAAGCTGAATGAAACTGTGACCCAAAAACCACTGGTAGCACGGTCCTCCCCCTGATGTGAAGCTGCAAGTCGTGTTGAAGGAGGAGACACCGCTCTGTGACCAGCTCCTTGTTCAGTCAGGGTCCCCTCACACTCTGCTCCTTGGTTAGGTGGAGCTTGGGAAGCTGGTCCTGGAAAACCCGTGGTGAATCCAGCAGATCCCTTTCCCCAGACACATGCATTCGTGATTTCAGAGCTTCCCCTCTCTGAAGCCTCTGCTCCATTTGTTGTTCATGTTACAGACCCAGATGCTGTTACTATCGTCCCCATGCTCCATCCACAGTTGTGTCACCAAATCCTCAGGTCTTCCTGAATGTCTGAGGCAGCTCACAGCACTACCTCCAACAGAGCATTCCCAGCACCTCCACTAACTTTCCAATAACAGGAGTCATTCAGGAGCCCCTCAGTTCCAAGTTTGATGCCTGGTAATTAACAATAGTACTCGAGGGGCTTCCTCGTGTAACTGACCTCATGATCAGCTGAAAGGGACAAACACAGATGTTCAGTGAACAGGCACAGACCAAGTTTCAAAGACGTGTCTCAAAGCTGCTGGGACCCTCTGTCTACCATGGAACACTACATGGGACACACCGGGAAGTGAACAACAGCCCAACACACTCTACTGTTCATGGATCACCACATGGGACACACCAGGCAGTGAACAGCCCGAGACACACCATTTCATTGTTTCTGAGCTTCACAGTGCCAGCTCTTGATGCATTAAGGATCCAAATGGGACCCACAGCCGTGATGTATAGAAGAGCATGAGCCGTGCACTTTGCATGTTGTTTCTGAACTTCATAATTACGTCCCCAGGGATTCAGGGATATTAGCACCAACGGTTAGGTTAATTCCAGAAAGACGGATGCCCGTGTTATATTTGGATGATTACTTGATCAACAAGTTGAATAAACATGGCTCTTCTCAGAGAAATGGGATTAGCTGGACGAGTCAGACGCTGGCGGGTCCAATAACAAGAGTAAGAACATAAAATAAATATGCTGACAGATCAGCTCAAATGGTCAGTTATGCCCGATACCATCTCCACCTCACAGAATCAGACATCATAATCCAGATGAGATATCTATTCAGCGTGAAGCACTGTGCAGACGAGGCTAGTGTAGTGCTCAATACAACCCAGCAATCTGTACGGACTGTGCAGACCACATCAGTCAACGGGGGGTTGTGCAGTGAATAACTCTGTAAACCTGGAGCAGTTACCCTTCCAGCATGTAGAGCTGTGTCCACCATCCCAGTACATCGCTCAGTAACACTGTGTTTGATCACTGCACACTGTCAGGAAACTTGCAGCCCATGCTGCAAGTGACAGGATGTGCAACTCCCATCCATTTCAGCTCCATATCTTCATTGTGCCAGGCGTTTTCGAACATCTAGTCAAGAGGAAGGATGAAGCTTACAGAAGGTTGAAAAGGCAAGGGTTAGGAAGTGCCCTAGAAGGTTGCAAGTTAACCAGGGTGGAAATGAAGAATTAACTCAGGAGAGATAAAAGTGTGCATGATAAAGCCTTGGCAGATAGAATTAAGGTAAAACCTAAGACGTTCTACACTTACGTGAGAAACAAGAGGATGGCCAGAGTGAGGGTATGGCTGATCAGGGATAGTGGAGGGAACTTGTGCCAGGAGTCGGAGGAGGTAACGGAGGTTCTTAATGAATGTTTGCTTCATTATTCACTAATGAGAGGGACCTTCCGAGGACAGCATGAAACAGGCGATTATGCTAGAACAGGAGGATGTGTTGAAAAATGTGAGAAACACACGGATAGATAAATTTATTTGGCCAAACAGGATATGCCCTAGGATACTATAGGAAGTGAGAAGAGATTGCTGCGCATTTTGCGATTATCTTTGCATCCTCACTGTCCACTGGAGTCGTGCCAGTTGACAGGAGGCTGGCAAAAGTTAATGCCTGGTTCAAGAAAGGGAATAGGGATAATCCTGGGAAATATTGGCTAACCAGTCTTACACCAGTGACGGGCAAAGTATTGGAGAGGATTTGAGAGACAGGATTTATGAATACTTGGAAAATTATAAATGATGAGAGACAGTCAGCATGGCTTTGTGAGGAGCAGGTCATGCCTCATAGATCTTATTGAATTCCTTAAGGATGTGACAAAATACGTTGATGAATTAGAGCAGTGGCTGTGGTATATATGGATTACAACAAGGCGTTTGATAAAGTTATCCACGGTAAGCTCATTCACAAAATAAGGAGGCATGGCTTACAGGGAGATCAGGTTGTCTGAATGCAGAATTGGCTGGCCCACAGAAGACAGAAGGTGGTGGTAGGTGGAACAAATGCAGCCTGGAGCTTGGTGACTAACTTGGTGATCTGTTCTGGGACCTCTGCTCTTTGTGATTTTTTAAATAAGAGAGTTAGATGATGAATTGGAAGGGTGGGTTCATAGGTTCGCCGATGTCACGAACTTTAGTGGAGTTGGTGGTTAGTATGGAGGGCTGTTGTAGGTAGCAACAGGACATTGACAGAACTGAGCTGATGAGTGACAGATCGAGATAAATCTGGAACAGCGGGATCTTGGGATCCATGTCTATAGGTCCTCAAAGTTGCCATCCAGGTTGGTGCTGTTGTTTAGAAGGCGTATGACGAGTTGGCTTTCACAGCCGGGGAGATCAGTTTCAGAGCTGTGAGGTTTTGCTGCAGCTCTATAATCCCACTGTTTAACCCACTGTGATGAAGTTGAATGCTGTTCTGCATTGAGAGCTTGTAAGCACTTGTCATATGTCTAGCTAATATTTTCAGAGTTTACTGTACTGAAACTATGTGACAATTAGCTGTGAAACAGATATGTTGAGCTTTGGTTGCTCTTTTAACAACTATTCGAATTTAAACAACCAAGTTTAAATAATGTCCCACTATACTAAACCCAGTCAATTTTAAATTTATTGTTTTGCCAACATCAAACCAAGGAGATGAGCTGATGTTGAGGGAATAAAGAGGCGCGCATTTTGAAAGTTAGACAGAGAGTAAACTGCCAGCGTGAGAGTCTGCCATGAACAACATTCTCTGTGTAAGATACATTTTTGAACGAAATATCCTTGCATTAAAAGACAGAACATGACCCAGGGAGATATTCAGTGGAAAGAAGGAGGGCATTGGAGACTACAGCCACTGTCTGGTTTGTGTAATTTTAATAGTTGTTCTTTAATTGGAAGAGGATATTGTTAAAGGTGGAGGAATATAACAAACAGTTCAGAGAAAGGGAAGTTTCGAGTTGGGCATAACTGTTGTTGTTCAATGTTCACTTTTAGAATTAAGGACTACATTGATATTATTTCCTGTTAAGTAGTGGAATTCGCGAGCTCTCTGTCACTCGACTTTAACGGATTATGAGTGAGGTGAGCTTTTCTGCATGTTTGGTTCATTAGCAGAAATGTTCATCGCCGTGTCAGAACACCACACTAGTAATACCGTGTTCTGGTCACCCCATTAAAGGAAAGAGTTGGAAGATATAGAGCGATGCAGAAAATTACTTATGGAACAGCAGAAAGATTGACACAAGCCACACAGAGTGAGTGAAATATTGAGAAAGTCACCACGTGAAAAAATAAACACTGGCAGATTCCTGATGTTGATATAAATGTCAATGTGGCAGTGGGTGTAGAGTGAGTGATGACTGGGTATCTGTGTGTGCGTGTGAATCTATGTATCGGTATTTGTCTATGTGTGCCTGTATTAGTATATGTGCTATTGCATCAGTCTCCATGTGTGTCTGTGCATCTATATTTATTTCTGCGTGTCTCTACATGTCTGATTTTGTCACTGTGTGTATCTGCGTTTCTGCATTCATCGCTGTGTGTATATCCATGTATGTATTTGTCTCTGTGCGTATCTGCATGTCTGTATTTGTCTCTGTGCGTATCTGCGTGCCTGTATTTGTATCTGTGTGCAGCTGCATGTCTGTATTCGTATGTATGTATCTGACTGTCTATATTCACCTCTGTGTGTATCTGCGTGTCTCTATTCGTCTCTGTGTGTATCTGCGTATCTCTGTGTGTATCAGCGCATCTGTTTTTGTCTCTGTATATTGGTTTATCTGTGTCCAACTCTATGTGTATACGTGTATCTGTATTCGTCTGTGTTGTTATTGTGTGACTTTATTCGTCTCTGTGTGTAACTGCATGTCTATGTTTGTCTTGCTGTGTATCTGCGCGTCTATATTTGTCTTTCTGTGTGTCTGTATTCGTTTCTGTGTGCATCTGTGTGTCTGCATTCATCTCTGAATCTGCGTGTCTGCATTCATCGCCATGTGCATCTGCGTGTCTGTATTCATCTGTTTGTGTCATTAAATTAATCTCTGTGTGTATCTGTGTGTCTCTATGTGCATCTGCGAGGCTGTGTTTGTCTCTGTGTGTATCTGTGTGTCTGTTTTCAACACTGTGTGTATCTGTATGTCTGTATTCGACTCTGTGGGCATCTATGTGACTCTATTCGTCTCTGTGTGTATCTGCTTGTTTGTGTTTGTCTCTGTATGTATCTGCATGTCTGTATTCATCTTGCGTGTATCTGTGTCTCTATCCGTCTCTCTGTCTATCTGCGTGTCTCTGTGTGCATTTTCGAGTCTGCATCCGTCTCTGTGTGCATCTGCGTACCTGCAGTCATGCCTGTATCTGCATGTGTGTATTCGTCTCTATATCTATCTGCATGCCTGTATTCATATCTGTATCTGCATGCCTGTATTCATGTGTGAGTATCTGTGTGTCTGGATTCGTCTCTGTGTGTATCTGCGGGTCTGTGTTTGTCTCTGTGTATATCTGTGTGTCTGTGTTCATCTCTGTGTTATCCTTGTGTCTGCATTCATCCCGATGGGCATCTGTGTGAGTCTATTCGTCTTTGTGTGTATCTGCGTGTCTATATTTGTCGCTGTGTGTGTCCGTGTGCCTGTATTCATCTCTGTATCTGCGTGTCTGTATTCGTCTCTATGTGTTTCCGTGTGCCTGTATTCATCTCTGTATCTGCGTGTCTGTATTCGTCTCTATGTGTATCTGTGTGCCTGTATTCATCTCCGTTGTGTATCTGCCTGTCTGTATTTGTCTCTGTGTATATCTGTGTGCCTGTATTTGTTTATGTCGCTGCACGTCGGTATTCGTCTCTCTGTACGCCTGTGCATCTGTATTCATCTCTGTGTGTCTGCATTTGTCTCTTTGTGTATTTGCGTGTCTGTTTTCATCTCTGCGTTTTGTCTGCGTGACTGTATTCGTCTCTGTGTGTATCTGTGTGTCCATGTGCACAGCAGATCTGTCAGCCTGTCCTATGTTTAAAGTGACGCAATGTCCCTCTCTGCTGGCCTTCACACTCCTCTGCGTTGACAGCACCACAGGGTGACAACCATCAGGGAATTCAGTCTGGGAGGGAGGGGGAGGGAGGCATCTCATAGCGATATCCAAAGTGACAGAACCATCTGCACACACGCACACACGCACACACACAGTTTGGTATATGGAGGATTGTAATTGTTCTGAAGACCCTCAGAGTGGAGAATGTTCATGTAAAGTAATATCTATGCTCGCTCTGCAATGTGGGAGTTATTTGTCTTTGAAGATTATTCTTGACACAGAGTGCATAAATTAAAGAGTATTTCCACCGCAAATGCATCCAAATAATGTCGACGGAACGATTTGTAAGTCGATGCAATGAATATATTGCATGTTCATTGTCTTGAAATGTTTTACAATATACTCCTACAAATTATAAATGAGAAAAGATTAAAAAGTCCTGAAACTGACACAGTGGTGGTGATAATATCTCAGGAACGATCTCGCTAGGTATCAGACGAAACTGCTCTGTGCTTCCAAAGACGTTATTTGAAAAACCAAACAGCCATGCAATGTGAGAAATTGACAGAATTTAATGCACTCTGAAAGAAACAATAAAAAACTGACACTAGTGCAAAGGCATGGGGAGGCGAGCAGAAGGTGGCATTGCATAACTATAAACTTAACAGTGACACATGTAGAGGTGTGTGGGGGGTGGTGATGGGTTGATCTCAATTTCAATGAATTTTCCCCAAAAAACGGCAAGACCTCGTCTCACGGAGATACACACAAACATACACAGACACGTTAAACATACAACACATATACATTCAGATATGGACACACAACAACTAACACACACACATCCCTGCACACAGTTTCTTCAAGATAAGTTGAATAAGATTTTCATTAATTCGGGAATCAATGATCATTTGGTGAAGGCAGGAGAATGTAGGTGAGAAACATTTCGGCTTTAATCCAATGGCACAGCAGATCCAATGGACTAAGTGGCCTGATTCTGGTCCATTTTCCCATTTTCAGGAGAGAGTCGTTTTCAAAGGTTAAATTTGAATGCAGATTACAGGGTTAAAGGTAGGATTCTTGGCAGTGTGGAGGAACAAAGGGATCTTGGCGTCAACGTCTATAGATTCCTCAAAGTTGCCAAAGCCCTCAAGGTGATAGGGCTGTTAAGAATGTGTATGATGTGTTGGCTTTCATAAGCTGGGGGTTGAGGTAAGAGCTGCGAGGTTATGCTGCAGCTCCATAGAGGCCTGGTTAAATCACACTTGGAATATTGTGTTGAGTTCTGTTCTCCCCATTAAAGGAAGGATGTGGAAGCTTTAGAGAGGGTGCAGACGGGAGTTCCCAGAATGCTGCCTGTCCTGTAGGGCATGTCTTATGAAGAAGGTTTGAGGGAGCTTTAGCTTTTCTCATTAGAGTAAAGAAGAATGAACGGTGACTTGACAGAGGTGTGCAAGATGATGAGAGGCACAGATAGAATGGATAAGTAGAGTCTTTTTCATAGGGTGAAAATGGCTAACGAAAGGAAAACGTAATTTTAATGCGATTGGAGGAAGGTTTTGCAGAGGTGTCAGAGGCAGGTCGTTTACACAGGTAGTGATAGGTGCGTGGAATGCAGCAGTGGTAGTAGTATCAGCTACATTAGGGATATTCAAGTAACTCTTGGATAGGCACATAGATGATAATAGGATGAAGGCTCTGTAATTTAGTTTAATCTTAGAGTAGGATAAACATATTGTACCTGGAATTCCTTTAACTTCACTGGAGGTTAATCTGGTCAGTGTTTGATTGTCGAGGGTTAATGGAAATTTGGGGAAGTTTGAGGGGCTGAATGGTCTATATCTGTTCCTAACCGTTGCGTCCTTGTGTCAAAAGAATGATGATTGGTTTGAGGGGAAATCATTTTGAGAATAAGGGCATTCATATTTCAGACTGGGAAAGGGATGTTCCTTTCTCTTTAGGATTGTGTGGTCTGTGGTCTTCTCATGCCCAAGGAGCAGTGAAGACTGGGTTAATGAAAACACTCAAGGCGGAGTTATATAGATGTTTGATGAACAAGAGAATCAATGTTTATTGGGAACATACAGGAAAGGGATGCTTAGTTATAATCACATCAACAATGAACATTCTGAATTGTGCAGCAGGCTCGAGGGGCTGAATGGCCACCTGCTGCTCTTGCTTCATGTATTCTTCACTCACTCAACCCCTCGATGCTGTTACAGAAAGTGAGGAAGATCGCATTCAGCCATTCAGGATCGATTCAATGAGACACGAGGAGACCTTTCTGCCCCTCTAATGATTTACAAAGGATTAGGATGAAGTTTTTCAGCCATTTCAGTACATTACGCAGCACAAGACGAGGTCACACCTACTTTCTAGGTTGCTACACAGGAACAGGGGAGCCCTGTGTAACTATCAGAAAATAGACAGTCCGGAGAAATGTTTATTTTCGGGTTGGAAATCTTTAACTTGGTGAAGTGCCTCAGAGATCAGTGCAACATCAAAAGCTGTGTAGAATCTGTCAATGATTTGCGTGTGGGAACTGATTGGATGGAACTCAATTGGCTCAACCAGTAACATAGTCATTCGATAAGTTGTCAAGTGGAGGTAGAGAGTCTGGAATGTGATATATACAGGGAAGGTAAGTGTGCAGACCTTCAGCAGAAACTGGATTACATGGGCTACCGATGTTTGTGCTGTGGTAGAAGGGTAAAACAACAGTAAATTAATTCAAAGAAGAGAGATCACAAAACTCAGTTGTACAAAGGCATTTGTTCACCCTGGTACATACATCACACGGGGTTAGTGTGCAGATGCAGCAAGTAATTAGGTAGGTATATTGAATGATTACTTCATGAAAAAGCTATCAGGATGTTTTACTGCATCTGTACAGGGGATTTTTGAGTCAACATCTGATGTATTGTGGGCTGTGATGATTCCATAAACTGAAAAATAAATATACTCAATCGCTTTAGAAGATTTGTGAAGATTTTGCACTGTACTTGCTCCTAGAAATAAGGCCTTATTCTGTCATACAGCACGGAAACAGACCCCTCGATGCACCATGTCCATGCTGACCAGGTGTACTAAATTAATCAAGTTCCATTTTCCAGCACTTGGCCCATATCCCATAAAACCTTCGTGTTCACTCAAATGGCTTCACGAAAATGGCTTTAAATACTGTAGCTGTCCCAGCCTCCAATGTTTCCTCTGGAAGTTCATTCCATACACTCTGTGAAAAGTTACCACTTTTGTCCTTTGTAAATCTTTCTCCCCTCACCTTCAATCTATGTGCACTAGGTTTGGACTGCCCTAAGCTAGGAAAATGTTCTTGGATCTTCACTATTTCCTTGCTGCTCATGATGTTAGAAACCTCTATGAAGCAAGAGCACTTCAGGGTTGAGAATGAGAGGCGTTCGTATTTAACCGCGTAAGATATTGAGGAGAGTGCATCTGGTGCATAGCAGATGGACATTTTCTCTGGTATGGGAATTTAGAACTGAGGATTCAAATTTAAGAAAACAACATGCATATGTTATATACTCTTTTCTTAGTATAAGAAAACAAATACTATGAAGAAATGATTTTATTGGACAAAAATATGAGGACACATACAAACGTATCTTCATTAAAACTCGTACATGGAGCAGAGAACAGGGACGAAGTCATACAGTTCTGAGAATGTTCAAGGAGGCCTCACGTGGTCCAGTTTCATGATCAGATAACATTACTATATATTTCTGTTGAGATATGGATAAAGTGCAACATGCTGGAGATGCCACTGCTTATTGCTCCCTCTCTTTCCTTGTTCCTTCTCGCAGCAATGTATGAGAGTGAAAACCGTTCAGTCATCGTTACCATTCATGTAGGATTACTGTTGAGGAATCATTGGCATCTCCCCACTGCCTAAAATCAAAGTTAATTCAGCCAATCCGACAATTCCAGGAATAAATCCTGCTTGTGTGAGCAGAACAACCTCGGAGGCAGAATAACATTTAATTATTTTACTTTTGTCTTGAGGTTAACTATTGCTTGGACAAAGATCTTTCAAGCTGATATTTTGCAGAGTTTTTTTTTCCTGCTTGTCTTTAGGCATGTGTATGTGTGTGTCTGTGTGCACTTGTGTGTGTGACACTTCGTGTGTCTGAGTGTATGTGTCTGTGTGTAAGTACATTAAATATTAATGTACATATTTGTCCCAACTGTTTGCCGTGTATTTTTTCATCTTAGTTTTGAGTAACTTTGCTTTGGTGATTTATTTTTGCAAATGTAAGATATCGAACTGACTTGTTCCCAGCAAAGAATCTGACCTAGTCTGAGACCTATATAATTGGTCATATCACCAACCTAGTTACATTTAAAATTTATCATGATCAATGGAGGAACGGGACTAGAAAATGAAACAGTGATCCGTCCAACTCCAGTCTGAACACGGAAGAGGATAATTTCACAAAAAGGTTGTTTGCATGGGAATGTTCTTCCCCAGAAGTTTGTGGTGCCTGTGTGTTTGCATTTAGTCAAAGCAATGGTAGTTAGATATTGGACAGTAAAGGACAATGAACTACAGATGTGGAAGTGGGGTTGAGAACACATCCAGGTCAGGCACGATATTACTGTCTAGTTGAGAGGGCTTAATGTGTCTAATGACACACTGCTACTCCTCAGCCCTACGTCCCTATGTTCCATTCAGTTCCTCAAAACTGCAAGACAGGAGCGTTTGGCGTTCATTTATTCTGATAACCTGGTGCACAGAAACAGAGGAGACCATTCACTGACTGAAGACTCGAGAGTGTAGCGCTGTAAAAGCACACTGGTCAGGCAGTATTCGAGGAGCAGGAGAATCGCCATTTCTGAGCATAAGCTTCAGCCCGAAACGTCGTTTCAACAGAATACAAGGACGCCATTCAAACCATTCAAACTATTGGACAAGAATATGGATAGCCAATTCAGACCCTCCTGCCTATTACACAAGGAGGGAAGGAGTGTAGTCAGCACATCGAGATGTTAAACAGGAACCGGATTCGCCAGGTCAGGTCCTTGAGCTGCTTCCAGATGACCAGGAGGTGGCCATTCAGCATATCAAACCACGTATACAGAAATAGGAAGATGTCTTTGATGCCCCAACATAACAAATAGTGAAGCAGAGTCTACCCAGATAGACTGCTCTATGTTGTTCCTCCTGGTTCCTTTACTCGTGGTACACATGTGTCACTTTAACTTGGTTTGCTGAACGTGAGGGGGAAAAGTGAATGGCTTGTGTAAAGTGTCAAGGAAATGCCTTCTATCTCCGAGAAGACATTACTGTACTCCTATAGTGGCTAGAAGCTGGTGGGAATGGCGAACTATTTCAGGAGTAAGTCATGAATGCTGCTGATAGATTTATGAACAGTGCAGAGACACGCACCAACTGCACATTGAGACGGTGAGAATTCATTCAGAGCCTGGAGCTCCCTTTCAATCAGCATGGGGTCTCCACACTGGTACGTGAACTACTGGGAATTACATATCATGGGGAAAATGCAATTTCTCACAAAATCACCATCTTTTTTCTGGACATAATAAATTTTAGTCCATAATCGGCAAGTTTAAATGTAATTGCTTGTTATTCTCTCGCTGTGCTACAGATTTCGCTGGATTATGCTCTCATATCTTATATCAGTTAATTATCGTTTAAGCAATGTAATTCAATAATTTGCTTGCAAAGGTACAAACATCTTATTGCACATTTTGTATGCCTTTTCTTTTTTAGATTTTCTGTAGCCTTAGCACAAAAGTAAATGCTTTGTTTACTGAATAACCTTGGACAACTGTCTGTGTGGCGTTTGCACATTGTCCCCGTGTCTGCGTGGGTTTCCTCCTGGTGCTACGGTTTCCTCCCACAGTCCAAAGATATGCAGGTTAGGTGAATTGGCCATACTAAACTGCCCATAGTGTCAGGGATGAATAGAGGGTAGGGGAATGGTTACTCTTCGGAGGGTCGATGTGGACTTGTTGGGCCGAAGGGCCTGTTTCCATACTGCAGGTAATCTAAAAAAAAAAGTGACCTATTTATCGGGATCAAGGGTTAGACTCAGTATGTATTTTTAATGGGCTAAGAAACAGAAAGGAATAGAACACAGTGACTGTGGAGACTGAAGAGGAGTAAAGTGACATCACCCCTGTCCCCAATGTCTTCTTGACAGACAGAATAAAATCAAATGTAGGGAAAGAAACAGAATATATTTGGAAGAAGGAATTGCAAGTGATAATGTAAATAAAACAGGATAATTTGAAATGGAATGGCCGAACAACGATTGATCAGTGTGTGTGTGTGAGAGAGAGAGTGTGTGTTTCTGTGTGTGTGTGTGTGAGTGAGAGAGAGAGTGTGTCTGTGTGTGTGTGTGTGTGAGTGTGTGAATGTGTGTGTGCCTTTGTGTCTGTCTGTCTGTGTGAATGCGTGTGTGTCTGTATTTGTGTGAGTAAGTGTGTATGTCTGTGTGTGTGAGAGTGTGTGTGGGTGTCTGTATGTGTGTCTCTGTGTGTGAGAGTGTGTGTGGGTGTCTGTATGTGTGTCTCTGTGTGTGGGTATGCGTCTGTGTGTGTGGGTGTCTGTGTGTGTTAGTGTGTGTGGGTGTCTCTGTGTGTGTGTGTGTGTGTGCACCATATTCAGAATGAACAAGAGAGACATAGTTAACAAAAAATATGCATGTGATGTACAAAATTTATAAAATGTTAACATGTCATTTCGTCTTCAGCTGAGATGTTATGTTCCCCTTCTTTCAACGTACACTCTGCCGCCTGCCTCTTCCTTGCATTCCCAGACATAATCTCTAATTCTTATCAGGATGTATGTTATAAATTCTTGCTTCTCGTGTTCCAATTTATTTCAGTTAATTAATTTTCTACCTGGAAACATATACATTGGCCTGCTGGGTTCTGTCAGCAACTGTTGCCTGTCATATTGCTGGAGATAAAAGTTCTGGCATCAGACCAACATTTCAACTTATTATTCTGTTGCACATACACTGTACAAAGGACCACAACACACAGGAATTGTCAATCCAAATACAGAAGTACATCTATACCTATCAGTCATGTAGACTTCTCTATTTTTATGTCTCCATGTCGAAATTCTTTCTCTCTGTCTCTCGATTTCTCTTTTAATCTAATTAATAAATCGTCCAATCGTTCTTTCTGTCCCATGCCTCAGACTTCCCTCCTTCTGTTTACACCTATTGCCCACTTTTAGATGTGATGTCTTATAATTGAGTAATGTAACTACAGGACATGAGGGAGCAGTTGGCCAGAGTTAATTGGAAGGAAGCTGAGCACGGGAAGATGGTGAAACAGCAATGACAGGAGTTTCTAGAGATAATTCAGCAGCACATCAGATATTCATGCCAAGTAAGAAGAACAATATTCAGCAGAAGACAAGTCAGCCGTGAGTGATAACGAACTCAGTGAAAGCATAAAAACAAAAGAAAATGCACACAATGTGGTGAAGATTATTGTGAATCCAAAGGATTACGAAGTCTACAAATTCGAGCATGGATAACAAATAACAGCAAATGGGAGGAGGGGGTGAAATATAACATTACGCTTCTGAATCGTGTAAAAGAATAATGAAAGCGATTTTTAGATTTTTAACAAGGAAGACAGGGAATAAAAAACAAAGGACTGTTGAAAATGAGGATTGAGTAGTTATGGAAAGCAATGGAATGGCAGAGGAATTGAATAGATACTTTACATCAGTCTTCACGGTGGAAGACACCAGCAAAATGCCAGAACTTCAAGGCAGTCAGGGGATAGAGGTGAGTATACTGACCTCAGTAAAGAGGAGGTGCTGGGAAGGTGAAGTTGAATCAATCAGCGAGACCAGTTGGACAACAGCTCGTAGTTCTAAAGAATTGTAATTGTGGAGGCATTGCTGGTGATCTTTCAGGAAACTTTGGAGTGAGGGAGGTCTGGTAAATGTAACCTCCCCGTTTAAGGCGAGAGGGAAACAGAAGACAGGAAATTATAGAAGGACTTATTGGATCTTTGGGTTTCTGAAAATATGGGTGGAGTATAAGAACAAGGAAGTTGTGAACTATATTGGAAAGGGTGTGATTAAGCTACAGCATAACAAGAGTTACGTTTACAATGCCAGTGCGAACAGCAAAGATAAAAGTACGGTTAAAACAAAGGAAATCAGTTCGAAGCAGGCAGGAGCATTAGTGACAAAAAGAATGTTTCATAGATCCTACAGTGAGAATGTTGAGATAAGCTTGTCAGAAAACAGACAAAAAGGAATGCATAAAAAGCACAATAAAATCTGTTGCTGATAAGGTCTCAACTATATCGCCAATATTTTTGAAGCTGAAAAAGCAAAGCAAGTGAGCCAGCATCCTAGGAACAGGAAAGCCAACGTTTCAGGCTGAAAGACTTCATCAGGATTGGGGTGAGGGAAGGGGAGCTGGGAAGTAAATAGAGGGAGGGCCGTCGGGCTGGGGGAAGGGTAGGTGGAATGGCGATAGGGAGATGCAGGCAGAAAATTATTGTGAGTGGTCAGCGGGAAGGGTGCAACAGATATACGAATGGGAAGCTGGACAGCTTTGGTCAGGCCAGGGAAGGGGACATGGGGTAAGGCTGTGGGTAGAGAGACTTTGAAGCCAGTGAAGTAAATATTCAGACCATTAAGCTGTAAGGTCTCCAGCTGAACTATCAAGTTGTGTTCTCCAGTTTCTTTTTGGCTTCACTCTGACAGTGGAGGAGGCCAAAGATGGACCTGTTGCCGGATTAGCAAGGGGAGGGGAGTGATTGAAATGGATGGCAACGGGAATGCTGAGTTTGTTAAAGCGTGCAGAGAGCAGATACTCCATGAATATGTCCCTGAGTCTCCCTTTGGTCTCCACAACATAGAGGAGATCACGTTGGGAGTTGGAGACGAGCTCGGTGGGCCAGGATCAGGGTCTGTGTGGAGCATTAGTGCTCTGCACGAAACAACCAACTCGACTTTCCAGTTACCATTCATTTTAATTTCCACCCCCACTCGTCCGGCGACATGACCATCCTTAGCCTGTTCACCGTCAGATTAACATCACCTGAGAGTTTGCCTTTGAAACTGACAGCCCAATGGCCTCAATATTGACTGAAGCCGCTTCAAAAGCCCTCCACCCACAGCCTTATCCCTTGTCCCTTTTCCCTGACCAAACCCACCTATATCTGCTCCATCCTTCCCACTGACCCATCACAGCAACATCATACCTGCATGTACCTACCATCATCATACCTACCCGCCGCATTTCCAGATCCCATCACTCCATTTCTGGGCTCACCTCCCCCTCACCAGTCCTGACGAAAGGTCCAAGATCAAAATATTGCCTTTGCTGCACCTCTGAATCTGTCTGGTCTGCTGTGTTTATCCATTTCCAAGTTTATTAACTCTGGCCTCCCGCTATGTCTGTGGGAATAACCCTGACTTTCTCATTGCTTCCCATTTTAATAACGTACCTTGCTCTCATGCTAACATTTCAGTCCTGGGCTGCTGTAATGCTCTAATGAAACACAGCGCAACCTCGAGTAACACCTCACTTTAGACCTTGGTTCTTTCTATCCTGAAGGAGTTTTTATTCAATTCCATACTTCCACAGCCTGACCGCATTATGGCTGTTCTCCATTCTTCACACATTCTTTCTCCTGGTCTCCCAATGAACTTTGTGAATCGTTTGTCTTGCACTTAATTAAGGAACCCATTTCCCCCCTTCACAATCTAATTAATACTCATTTTACATTTGATTCTCTTTTACCAGAAATAAAAGGCAATTTGTCAGTGGCATTGCTCCTCCACACCATCTTGTTTCCCGTCACCCCTCCTTTACCTCGGTCAAGGGAATTAAAAGCCCATTTTCCAATCCTTTTCTATTCTGAAAAGGAGTCACACTGGACTTGAAAGGCTAACTGTGTTTCTCTCTCTCCGCAGATGCTGCCACATCTGCTTAATTTCTATAGCAATTTCTGGTTTTCACCACGTTTCAAAGACATGTGTCAACTTGGCTCGAACGCCTTGTTCACACTTGAGCGCCATATGCTGGGAAGTGAAAGATAACACAAGATGAACAATTTCCGTGTCTCTGAAATGACGTAAAGCTGGCATCACTGAAACTACAGAGTTCTAACTGTTAGTCAGGGAGAGAAACAGAGGGACACGCATTCACTCTCAACACAGAAGGGAGCACATACTGGAAAGGAAAAGATTCAGATGATTATGTTAAAGGGTGTTGGGCAATGAGACAAATTGTAAGTGTGACATCATGGAGAGACTGTATTGGAAATATTGCAGCTCAAACTGCGTGTTCCATGTGATGCTGTGGACCACAACAGCAACAGAAGCAAAATTATATTCAAACATAATCTGTAACTTTTTGCCTGGGATTATCCCTCAGTCTACCATTACCAATAAGCTTCAGCGACGAGTGTGGTGAACATGCCAGGGCAGAACTATATGTACCTAAAACTGATGGCAAACCATAGAGCTACTACACTTAACTGTTTACATTCCAAACAGCAGGACTACCATCTGATAGGGAGGGCGGAATGATTGCAAGACCAACAGATCATTTCGAAGCTCTACTAACCTGCCAGATCCAACCATTAATGGATTAAACGACTCACTGCAGGAGAGGAGCCAACACATGTCCCCCTCCTTAATAATGGAACAGCCCTGCACATCAGTGCAAAAGACAAGCATGTATTTATCTGCGACATACTCAGCCAGAAGTATTGAGTCAATGATCTACCTCACCTCGTCAGGATGCCAACAAAATTCCAGGTGGCAGTTTTCAAACGATCTGATTCGCTCTATGTGACATGAAGAAACATCTGAACACAGTAGATATGACAAAGGCAATATACAACAAGCCGTGTCCCTGGGGAAGCTGTTTCATTCCAGTTCCAACTCTGACATTTATATGACAATGTGGAAAATAACTCAACTATGACAAGTCCCTTAAGAGGAGAATAATTACAGTATGACCAACATCACCCCCTCAATTCCATAATTGAATTATGGAAATTTTTGGCAGTTCTTTTTGACAGAGTTGTCTCGCAGCACAGAAATAAACTGCTCAGTGTGGTTTGCGATAGGTTACTATATGGAGATGGAAATGTCACTGGATTTCTAATCCAGACCAGGCTAATGCTCTGGCAGCTGGTGGAAGTTAATAACAATTAATAAAATATCGAGACCTAAAATCTTGAGTCAGTAATAATGACTTTGAAGCCAATGTCAATTATAAACACCAAATTGTTTCTCCAATGTACTTTCAGGAAGTGAATCTCCCGTGTTTTCCTGGTCTGGCCTTAAAGTGACTCCAGACACGCAGATATGTGATATACTCTTCAATGGTCTCTGAAATGGCCAAGCAAAACACTCAATTGTGTCAAACTGCTCTTAAAGGATAAAGCTGGTCAGAACACCCGGCATCAGCTTCTGCATCAGAAAAGGGAAATACAGGCCTGGTAACCCTGCAGAGACCTCCTTCCTAACATCTGAGAGCTTGTGACAACATTGATAGTGCTTATCTACAGACTACGTAGAAACATTGGGAAAGGAGAAGGTCATTCAACGCAGTGAGCCTCCCGCGTTCTTATCATGGCACGAGAATCGCCTCAATGCATTTCTCCTAGAGCAGAGTGAGATATGTTGCAATTGATTCCATCAACCAAATGTTTGAGGTGTTTGCGAATAGCTGAGACCCACGGACATAATCTTGAGATACTCCACGAACCTTTATCTCCAATAAAAGGATCATTTTATTCCTGTTTTTTCCGGTCCAGGGGCTCCTTTGCTGACCTGCTTTCTATTTCTTATTTTCTCCTCCTCCTTTCTTTTTGTAATTTACTGACCTCAAGCTGGACCCAGGGTTTGGAATTCAAGCTAAGCCCAATGCGGAGGAGAGTGAGCCCTTACTTACTTTTCTGGAGCAAGCACATGACCTGGAATTGGCAGCTGAAATATCAGCAGAGTCAACCTGAGTGAGATAGGGCCCAGCAGCAAAAGGCGATGCCTGAAGATTGGAGACTTGTTTTTGGTTGGGTCCTGCACTGGTTGTGTGAAGCGGATAGTGGAAGGCCATGATGGTAACATCGATGAGGTGGGCCCAGCAGTAAGAGACAATGGCTCTGACATTGGAATGGCCTGGCAGAGGAGACAATGAACTGGTGATGGAGGAGTATCTGTCCAGTGGCAAAGATGGTGCCTGAGACTCAGCAACTTCGATGTTGCTGGGGTCTGGTGTAGATGGGGTTGAAGCTGTCATGAAAGGTTGGGTTGTAAGGGTGGTCGATGATGAGGAGCTGTCTCACAACCCATAAATTCTCTTCAGGCTGTATCCTCTGTTTATTCCATTGTCTTCAATTATCCAAAATTGCACCACTTTGTGGCAACAAGTGAAAGCATTTCACTGTATTTTATTGTATTTATCCTGGAAAATACACCTGGTCATAAAATCAAAATCAAAAACTTTTACTCACACTTTCCTGCCAGCTGTCCCATTCTGTAACCATGTCCAAGTATTTGCCACAATCCCATAAGATATGATTTTGAACACTGGGTTTGGGACTTCAGCAAAAATCTTTCTGGAAATCCCCCTCGTAATCTTTTTCTTGTGAATCACCTCTCCCTCAGCCTTCTCTGCTCCAATGTAACCAACCCGAGCTTATCCAGCCTCTCTCCATAGCTGATATGCTCCATCCCAGGGAGCATCCCGGTGAATCCCCTCTGCACCCCTCCACTACAATCACATCCTTCCTGCAATATGGCTCCCAGAACTACGTACAGTGTTCCAACATGGCCTAACCATAGACTTGTATATCTCTGACAATCTATACGTCGGTGAATGAAGGCTCTGCCTACGGTTCCCTCTGCCTTGTTAACTAACGTATTAACCTCAGTCAAAAAGTATATAGCTGGAAAAGCACAGCAGATCATCCAGCTTCTGAGAAGCAGGAAAGTTGACTTTTTGAGAATATGCTTTTCATCAGGAATGTAGCCACCAATCCGGATAAAAAGCTTATGCTCGAAACATTGACTCGCCTGCTCCTTGGATGCTGCATGACCGACTGTGCTTTACCAGAACTCCACTTCTTGATTCTGATCCCAAATATCTGCAGTCCTCATTTTTTTCCCTAACCTATTACCCTGTGCCGTCACATTCAGGGATCTGTGGAGGAACGCCCTCTCAGCTTCTTAGTGTGCTGCAATTCATTGTATACCCCCATTTCTTCAACACATGTTTATCAGGGTTATATTCCATCTGACCATCTGACCATTCCATCTGTATCTTCCTGTAACATAAGGCCTTCCTCCTCACTGCCACCCGGCCAAACTTAATTAGCACACTCCCTCACCACACTCCCCCGCTAACACATTCACATCTAGATCATTTATGAATACCACAAATAATAAGATACTCTGCACTGATCCCTGTGGTACATCAGGGGACACTGGTCTCCAGTCACACAAATAGCCTTCCTCCACCACCCTCAGTCTCCTGCGAATAAGGCAATGTTTGATATAACTCACTAAGTTACCCTTAGTATCATGACTTTTTTTAAATCAGTTTCACATATGGGGCTTTGTCAAAGGTCTTGCTGAAAAACCATAAGAACAACATGCTCGAAAACAAACAATAACGTTCACTTGGTATGACTTCCCTCCTATGATGTCATGCTGACTGCCCCTGATCAAACCTTGCCTCTGCAAATAAAGATATTTTTTTTTCCTTTCATATCTTCTCCAGTACTTGCCCTAACACGGATTTAATACTGACTGATTAACAGTCAGGCTATTTGCACCATCATTTCTGTAACGTGGGACCATATACGTTGTTCTCCAGTCATCTGGCAACTCCAACTTCCCTGTAGCCAGATTCGACTTAAAAATTTGTGTCAGCGCCTTTTCTCCTTTGTCTAAACAGCAGCCTGCAATGCAACTTATCCAGACATGGCAACCAGTCCAATTTTATACCAGCCAAAGCCTCCAATCCCTGCTCCCATCTTATATCAGTCTGTTCAAGAGCTTCCCAACCCGTCTTTTTGAATTCTGTCCCTGCATCCTCCTTCTCCAAGTAAAACAGATATGGAGCCCTAATGTAACAATCGATCAATGTTTTCCAGCTTCGCACACAGAGTGCTCCCTTGGTCTCTAATGGGCCCTAGTTGTGTCCTGGTTATTTTGTTCTGATTGATAAACGTGGACAACATTTTGGGACTCTCCCTAACCTTGCCTGGCAACACTTCTCCATCCACCTTTGTCAATCCGTCTCTCTGTGTGAACTTTCTAAGCTTCACTGAGATCTCCTTTAATTTTGGCAATCACTGGAGAACACAAATTGAGTTTCACCATCAGTTAATCTTGTCTCTAATAAGATTGGCATGGAAGTAACTGTTTAGTTTCTCTGTAATTTCCAAGTTCTCTGGAAGAAATTATCTTGTGTGAATATTCCCCATTCCACACATGCCCTTGCCTTCACTTTCCCATCAAGTATCGAGAGAAACGTTTGGTCATCCTAATGTTTCTTTTTAGTTTGATTCTTTTTTTTAATTTCATTATCAGTTCATTGGTCCTCAAATGTCTCTGAATCCATGACTTACAACAATATCTGATTTTTTTCTGAGCTGCTTCCTTTGATGTAATGCAAACTTTAACTTCTTTTGTGAACTATTGTTCAATCAGCTTACCCCTTTGCTGTTTGAACTGTGGTGGACATGTGTGCATTGTACATTTTTAAAGTGTTTATTTAAACAACAACCATTGTCTGTCTTCCAGTAAATGTTTTTCATGTACTTCTCCAATTCACTGCAACTGATTTGCGCCTCATACTTTCGTGAATTGCATGACTCAGGTTGATAACTACAATTTCAAAAGCAACTGTTTTGTATTCAGCCGTCATATAAAATTCAATATATTGTTATTACTATTCCCGAAACCTCCTTTTCAACAGGGTTTTCAATTGGCTCTTCTGATCACATAGCATCAATTTCAAAACAGCCTCACCTCTACTCCAGTGATCAACATACTGTTAAAGGAAACCATCTCAAATACGTTAATGAAATCCATTTTCTCAGTATCATTATTCACGTGGATTACCACAGTTTAGATGTAGCTTGAAACTGTTTGGTATTATTGCAGTACCAACAAACCTGGGTATCTTATTTCCTGTTATATAACATACCCAACATTTGTATTGCAACTTTCACTGTGACATATAACTTCCATCAATCTTTGCTTCTCCTTGCTGTTTCTAAGCTTCACTTTACTAGATTGTGTGGAATCTGAGCGATGTGGCCTCTTGGGAGATCAATGGTAGATTCAGGTGAGATATTTGGTCAAGGCTATTTGGACGTTGAGATAATCTCGTCACATTATTCATTCTTCTCAAATGTTATTATGACATTTTCACCAGATCTCCCGTTATGCTGGTGGGGTAGAGAAGGGCAATGATCTTTCAACAATGCTATGCATTCCACCAGACAGCTGGGCGTGCTCTAACCTGGCTGGGAACCTTACAGCAGACTGGTAAAGTGTTGCTATTACTGTACAGGATCATAATCAGATTACATCTAGAGTAGTGTGCACAGACTTAGTCTCCTCACTGAAGAAAGGATATTGCTGTATTGGAAGCAGATCAGAAATGCTTCCTCCATCTGATTCCTGCAATGAAAGGGTTAACTTATATGGAAAGGATCATCAGGTTGATCCAATACGCAATAGAGTTTACAAGAATGAAAAGTGGCCTTATGTTTGAATAGAACACCAGAAAGAGTCAGCAACAGAAATCAATTACATAGCCAATTCCACTTATCCAGCCTGTAACACCGGAACAGCAGAAGGGTATTCAGGACTTCTATCCTGTTACACCAGAACAGGACGAGGTTATTCAGCCCCTGAATCCTGATATACAGTTACAGGAGGAGGCCAATCCGCCCCTCGCGTCTATAACACTGCACGCGGAGAGGGCCATGAGGCACCAGTATACTTTTATGCAGCAACAGGATCGGTCTATTCAGCCTCCTCAAGTCTCTAACACAGGAACTGGAAGAGATTGGTACACTAGAATAACAGGAGGCCATTCAGCACGAGAATTAAAGAAGGAGATCAAATTATTTGAGACATGTTATGGAAAGTTGGAAGTAATTAAACCGTGAGTCTGTTGTACGGGAAGAGGAGGAGATAAATCACTCCTTCAATCCCATTTCAGGGATGTAGGAGGTGATTGTTCAGTATCTTGAGCCTGTTGTGAAGGAATATGAAGAGACATTTGAGCCCCTCAAAATGTTGCACAGCCACAGGAAGATTCCACAATCTCTCAGGCTTCTGACATATTATCAGGAGGAGGAGAAGCAGATCTTGAATCTGTAAATCAGGACATTCCGACTATCGAGACTATAATGTAGGAACACCATGGGAACATTCAGCCCATTGAGCGTATGAACCAGGAACTGAGTGAATCCATTCAGACACTCATGTGTATTACACAGCGAATAGAACATATCTTTTAAAGCTTTGAACTTGTTACAGAGGAACACGGGAAAGGGAACGTAGAGTGTATTGAAAAGTTAGGAATTACGATAATCATCTTCACTTGTCAATAAAAGGTCGTGAGCATTCTGTTGGGAATTAAGGGAAATTGTGAGACTCCATTATTAATTAATTAATAACAAGGGATTTGCAAAGTAAAACCAGTATACATCAGAATCAGCATTTTTTAAAGGTGATTCTTTGTTTGCTCGAATTCTTTAAAGGTGTAACATGCAAAGTAGACAATGGGGATCCTGGAGAAGTAAAGTACCTGGACTTTGGAAAGGCATTGATTAAACGCTGCACAAAATATTAAGCTGTAAAATAGGACATGGGTTTGGGAGGAGGTAATTCGCCTGGATAGAGGGCTGGTGAGCCAACAAAATGCAGAGACATGGGATAGTTGTTTCGTTAGTGTTTGGCAACTTTTGGGATTCCATAGAGTTCAGACCACATGACCCAACAATTTACCATCCATTGTATTACTTGGGTGAGAGGAGAGAAAACACTACAGCCACATTTTCAGCTGACACTAAAACAAGTGGAAACCAAAGGGGTAGCCATGGGCACACGTATGGGCCCCAGCTATGCCTGTCTCTTTGTTTGCTACGTAGAACAGTTGATCTTCCGTAATTACACCGGTAATTACACCACTCCCCACCTCTTCCTCCGCTACATTGATGACTGCATTGGCTCCGCCTCGTGCTCCCGCGAGGAGTTGGGCAATTCATCAATTTCACCAAAACATTCCACCCTGACCTTAAATTTACCTGGACCATCTCTGACACCTCCCTCCCCTTCCTGGACCTCCCCATCTCCATTAGTGACGACCGACTTGACACTGACACTTGACACCGACTCCCACAGCTACCTGGATTACATCTCTTCCCACCCTATCTCCTGCAAAAATGCCATCCGTATTCCCAATTCCTCCACCTCCGCCGTATCTGCTCCTAGGAGGACCAGTTCCACCATAGAATACACCAGATGGCTTCCTTCTTTAGAGACCGCAATTTCCCTTCCCACGTGGTTAAAGATCCCCTCCAACGCATTTCGTTCACATCCCGCACCTCCGCCCTCAGGCACCCCCCCTCCAACCGTAACAAGGACAGAACGCCCCTGGTGCTCACCTTCCACCCTACAAACCTCCGCATAAACCAAATCATCCGCCGACATTTCCGCCACCTCAAAACAGACCCCACCACCAGGGGTATATTTCCCTCCCCACCCCTTTCCACCTTCCGCAAAGACCGTGCCCTCCGTGACTACCTGGTCAGGTCCACGCCCCCCTATGACCCACCCTCCCATCCTGGCACTTTCCCCTGCCACCGCAGGAACTGTAAAACCTGAGCCTACACCTTCTCCCTCACCTCTATCCAAGGCCCTAAAGGAGCCTTCAACATCCATCAAAGTTTTATCTGCACATCTACTAATATCATTTATTTTATCCGTTGCTCCCGATGCGGTCTCCTCTACATTCGGGAGACTGGGCGCCTCCTAGCAGAGCGCTTTAGGGAACATCTCCGAGAAACCCGCACCAATCAACCAAACCGCCCCATGGCCAAACATTTCAACTCCCCCTCCCACTCTTCCGAGGACATGCAGGTCCTGGGCCTCCTTCACCGCCGCTCCCTCACCACCAGACGCCTGGAGGAAGAACGCCTCATCTTCCGCCTCGGAACACTTCAACCCCAGGGCATCAATGTGGACTTCAACAGCTTCCTCATTTCCCCTTCCCCCGCCTTATCCGAGTTTCAAACTTCCAGCTCAGCACTGTCCCCTTGACTTGTCCAGACTTGTCCGCTCTGCCTAGTTCCTTTCCCACCTATCCACTCCACCCTCTCCTCCCTGACCTATCACCTTCATCTCCTCCCCCACTCACCCATTGTACTCTATGCTACTCTCTCCCCACCCCACCCTCCCCGAGCTTATCTCTCCACGCTTCAGGCTCTCTGCCTTTATTCCTGATGAAGGGCTTTTGCCCGAAACGTCGATTACGCTGCACGTTGGATGCTGCCTGAATTGCTGTGCTCTTCCAGCACCACTGATCCAGAATCTGGTTTCCAGCATCTGCAGTTATTGTTTTTACCAAGTGGAAAAGTAGCTTGATATAATGAAGTTCTCGAAAAATTGCAAATGGGCATGAACAGTTTAGATGAATGTGCCAACATCTGGCGGCTAAAACTTAAAGTGGATAATATGGGATTAACCATTTTGATCAGAGGAATCCAACATGTTATGGAAATGGAGAGAAACTTCAGAGTGCTTACTTGCAGAGGCATCTGGGTGTCCTTGTGCAGATCACAGAAAACTCACATGCAGGTACAGCAGGGAATAAGAAAAGCAAGTGCAATTTCAGAATTTACTTGTAAAAGAATAGATTATAAAGGGAGGGAATAATTACTGCAATTCTGTAAGGTATTATGGAGACTGTAACTGACATACTGTGTTCATGTTTGTTGCCCTGACTGCAGGAGGGATGTTGTTACAAAGAAGGCAGTTCAGAATAATTACTTTAGATTGATTCCAGAGATGAATTTGTCTTTTGAAGCGAGTTCGTGCAGATCTGGCCAATGCACTCTAGGTTCAGAAGAATGAGAGGAGACCTCATTGGGGCCTGGAGGATGTTAAAGGTGATTGTCAATGTCGGTGTGGAGTGGAAATTTCCTCATCTGGGGCAAACTAGAACAGGAGATCATAGTTTTAGGGTTCGGCATAGCAGATTTAAAACACGCGTGAGGGAAACTTACTTCTCTCAATGGGTTGTGAATCTGGGTAGCTCTCTGTCCCAGTGTGCAGGGGATGATTGGACATTGAGTAAATGAAGGAATTTGGAGAGCAGGCAGGGGAATGGACCTGAGCCGGCGATTACATCAGCCATGATTGTATTCAATGGCGGAACAGACTTGAGGGGCTGGATTGTTCCTCGTTCTTATTCAATCCTTCGACTGTGCTCCACAGGAACGGGGGAGGACTGGTTACCTATCAGGAAGCATGCACTCCAGATAAATCAGTCATAACCAGTTTGACAGAACGTAACCAGTGGAGTCACACAGTGACCAGTGCTGGGTCCTCAACTGTTTACAATCGATATCAATGATCAGGACGGTAGAACAGATGTACTGCTACCAAGTTTGGTATTGACACTGAGGTAAACAAGACATTAAACTATCAAGAGAATGTGGAGAGTCTGCAAATTGATATGGGTAGGTAAAGTCAATGAATAATACTTTGCCAAGTGGAATATAACGGAATGTATAACCTGCCAGCTTTTTTCTGGAAGAATGGAAGGCAGTATGTTACTGAAATGGAGATGGATTACTCAATATAGAGATACAGTGTGTTCTGGAGGGCGTACTCTAACCCATTCAGACATGGGAAGTGTTGCTCGATCTCCCTGATGGTCTGCTCCCTGACATTCCCAGTAGTCCTACTACTCTCAGAACGCCCGGAATATTTTGATGTGGTTGGTTGGCGGTGGGAGTGGTGAGTGGGAGGTTGTTTTGAGACGTCTATCAATGGCCGAGAGCCTATCCTTTCTTTCCGAATGGAGATCCAAAGACGATGGGAATGGCTGACTGCTTCTGAAATAAGATGCAGTGGCTGCTGCCAGGACAGTGAGTATTCACCAACATGATGTACTGTGCATGGACACTCTGTAACATTAATGGAGTGAGAGCTCCTTCAGTTCCTCGAGCTCTCCTCATTAACATGGGAAGCCCACAGAGACATGTACATCATTGGGAATCCTGCAATACTGAGAAAGCATGGATACACCTGGCAATTCTCTGCTGAGAGAGAAAACATTCACCTCATCCACAATATATACCCACCATCACCAAATGGTGACATTGATGTTGAGATTAAATTCCTTACAGTGTGCAAACAGGCCCTTCAGCCCAACAAGTCCACACTGACCCGCCACCCACTCAGACCCATTCCCGTATATTTACCCTTTCAACTCACGCTACGGGTCATTTAGCATGGCCAATTCACCTCACCTGCACATTTTTGGACTGTGGGAGGAAACCGGAGCAAACCCACGGAGACACGTGAAGGATGTGCAAACGCCACACAGCCATTCACCTGAGGCGGGAATTGAACCCGCGTCTCTGGCGTTATGAGGCAGCACTGCTAACCACCGTGCCGCCGGGAGATAATGCACAGTTCACCCATTCCGGCCTGGAAAGTTCCAGATCATAGAAGCTCAATGAAACAGTCACCGGCAGCACCGTCCTCCCCATGGTGTAAAGCTGCAGGTCGTGTTGAAGGAGTTGACACCAGTCTGTGACCAGCTCCTTATTCAATTAGGGTCCCCTCACACTCTGCAAGCTGTTCCTGGAAAACACGGGGTGGATCCAGTAGGTCCCTTTCCCCAGACACATTCACACCGTGGTTTCAGAGCTTCCCCTCTCTACAGCCTCTGCTCCATTTGCTTTTCATGTTCCAGACCCAGGTGTTGTAACTACAGTCCCCATGCTCCATACAGAGTTAGGTCACCAAATCCTTAGGTCTCTTTGAATGTCTGAGGCAGCTCACAGCACAACTTCCAGAAAACCATTCTCAACACTGCCACTAACTTTGCAAAAGCAGGAGACAGTCGGAAGCCCCTCAGCTACAAGTGTTATGGCCCTGACCAGTCCCCGTCAAAATATTTTAAGCAGGCATCCTCGATCTTAACTTTCCCTTATTTTAAATGTAGATTTAACTGTGTCTTCCAGATGTGTTGCAACTGGTCACTCCACTCAACGTTAAGCAAAATGTAATCCATTCAAAAGCTCCAATTAAGACACAATCAAAAGGAAGAACAATTTGGGATAGCTTCTCTACTGGAACACCTATGTTACCATTAGATACAGTGCCTTTTATTAATTAACTGCGCTAATACAGGGACATCCCAAAAACACATCCCTTGGCCAAAAGGTAAATTCAAACACAGAATCTTATGTGCAGTTCTCCAATCCAGGAGGAAGCAACTTTAAGAGAGTTTTCAGAGAGAATAGCAGCTGGGGATCATGTATTGGAACTTCCAACCCTTCTGGGATCCCAAGCAGCTTCTGAATGCTGCAGCTAAAAACAAAACGAGAAAACCTGGTCTGGGAGAGGTGGCCACTGCCCTTCCATTGTTACCAACGTTTTCATAAAACCTAAAGGCCTTCTCAGTTATTTACTTAAGCTGTTTTCAGGTGGCAGTACAGGATCTCTGCCTTTAAAACCTTTATTCAAAAAAGAACAAGAGAAAATAACTCTTCTAAAATGAAAAAAAACATCAATTTTCAAAGATGGCCTCATTTTAAACCGTTTATTCTTACTGTTTCAGTAGACTGCAATACAAACATATTACATTGCCACAACGCATGCAAACATTTAAAACTATATTGTATTTCAGTCAATTTACTTCTGCCACAGATCGCGTCTGATTTTCTTCATCTTAGTCTCGACAACTTGTCAGCAAGTAGGGGTTCTCGTCCTGTCACCTGTATAACTTCCAAATTGAATGGCAACAGTAGTAACCTCTGTCTGATCAGACTGGAAATGTTCTCCTTAAATTTGTCCAAAAACGTTCAGGCGTTATGATCAGTATGTATATTTGTCTTGACACGCTATTGGCAACTTAAATGCTGAAATGTTGTAACGTCAACACCAAACTCAAGGCCTCCTTCCCAGTTGTGAAATATGTCACAACTGACGTTGTCACAGGAAACTCCAAATATAATGGAACACTTCTCATCTCTATCTTAGTCCTTCTCAATGACATATCTCATCATGTCTCAGCTGAAAGGATTTACATGTTTCTGTAACTCTTAATGCTGTAACCTCTTTACTTGCTACTCCTGGCCAACGCCACTAAACCTTACACACAGATATATATTTTAAGATCTTGCACATTCTTCTCAAGCCCTCCCGGAAGCCAAACTTTGATTTATGGATCAACTGATAATCATCAGCCATTTCAGATTGTAATCATGCCATTTTAACTCTCTGCTCTTCCCCACGAATCTCACGACTGCTGGAAATGAGTTTTTGAACTCCTCCAAAGTAAGAATCTCCCTAGGAATCTCATAGATTGCTCTGTTTTTAATACCCTCACTCAGCTTTCAAAATTACTTTGTTTAATCCTTTCAAACTCAATGTCCGTTTCACCAGGGACGCTATTTTACATTCTAAAACACTGTCTGCTGTTTCTGGCCCAAGCTCATAGGAACTTCAGATCTCTTTCTTCACCTCCTCATAATCTCCAGATATCTCTTCCGATAGGAATGCAAATACCTCACACCTTATACCGACCAGCTTTGGTTGGATTAAGTAAACCCACATGGTCAGTGGCCACTGCATCCGTATAGCAACTTTCTCAAATGAAATTGAAAAGACTTCTACATCCTTTTCACCAAATTTCGACAATGCCTGTACATATTTAAACCGATCCCCATCAGTCCTTTGGCTACTATAGAGATTCTCATCCTCACTACCATCCTCATCCAGCCTACCGTCTCCTTTCATCTCCACCCAGCTAAGTCGACTTTCCTATCAAATTGCTAACGTTTGAAGTTGAAACTCTTTCGCTATCTGCTTTTCATCTTCATTTTTCTGTCTTTCTTCTTCCTTTCCGTTTCTTTAAATTCTACTTTTAATCTTATTTCTAACTGTTTCAATTCATTTTCGTGTTGAAGCTGCCTCATTTGCAATTGAATTCTAAGTATTTCCAAAGTTTCTGATGTTGTTTACACCAAACATTGAATGCCAAACTACAGCTGTAATTATATCTCCTTTTCTCACTGACAAACACAAACCCAACTCCAGCTTCTCTGCCAATTCTAACAGCTTTGTCTTCCTCACCTTTTGTAAAATCTACAACTTCATTTTTTCCACACCCAGAGGAGTCTTACAGGCAGAAGTAGCCATTACTACACAAAGCACTGTACAAAGCAACCGAATTCAATATCCAGACCAAAAGAAACTAACAATTACAAGACGCTGCGTTTTAGCGAAACAATCTCCCTGTGCACATTCTCGCCTTCCTTGCGTGTTCTCCAGGTGCTCCATTTTCCTGCCACAGTCCAGACATATGCAGGTTAGGCGAAATGGCGAAGTTAAATTTCCCATACTGTTCAGCGATGTGTAGGTTAGTTCCACTAGTCAGGTGTAAATATGGTGTAATAGGGGAGGGGAATGTGTCTGGATAGTTTTCTCTTCCGACGGTTGGTGTGGACTTGTTGGGCCAAATGGCCTGCTTCCTCTCTGTAGGGATTCTAATCCTGAACCCGATCTGGAATTATCGATTTCGAACCGGACAAGTGTCCCCAGATTGCTATGGACCGGAACAGAATGCCTGGTCGCCAACTTTGTCTTCGGTTAGGTTCTTAACAGAATGGAAAAAGGCCCTACGGCTCAACAAGTCCACACCAAAGACCAAACCACCCAACCCCATTCCCCTACCACATATTTAACCCTGACTAATGCACCTTGCACTATAGGCAATTTAGCATGGCCAATTCACCTGACCTGCACATCCTTGGATTGTAGGAGGACACCAGAGCAACCAAAGGAAATCCATGCAGACACAGTGAGAATGTTTAAACTCCACACAGTCGTAATCAGGAATTGATACTGGCTCCCTGGCTCTGTGAGTCAGAAGTGCTAACCATTGAGCTATCGTGCCTCCCCACTACTTTAGAGTAAAGACCGATGTGAAATGGTGTTCCAGATGTGATGCGGTTGGTCAAACCAATCAACTGTAAGCAAAACACAATTTATTTAAACACTCTGATAAAAATACATAGAAGGGGAGTTTAGAATAACTCAACTACTGGAAAACTTAACAGATTAATAGATACAGTACCATCTACTAATGAATTGTTCCAAAGTACTAACACCCATAATCTCACTCTTGGCAAAAAGACACATCCAAGGCCAATCAGTCTTGCACGCAGTTCTCCAATCCAGGAGGAAACAGCATCAAGACAGATTTCAGAGATAATTGCAGTGAGGGATCATTTACTGAAAGAATCCAACCTGTCTCCGACTGCAAGCACCTAGTGACTGTTATAGCTCAGAAAAACTGCAAAGCCAGGTCCGTGAGAGCTGGCCATTGTTATCAATATGTACTTTTTAAAAAACCTTATAAGTTATTTCCTTCAGCCGTTTGCAGTACGCAGTTCGGCTTTTAAAATATTTCTTTGAAGAAAACGAAGCAATAGCCTTTTTTTTTAAGGGCGAGCATTGTCAGAGATGTTAGATACCTGGTCCTTTACAATAATACTCTAGCGACTTCCTCGTGTTACTGACCACACAATGAACTCAGAGGGACAAACACAGACGTCAGACGTTCAGTGGACAGGCACAGACCATCTTTCAAAGCCGCTGAATCCCCTATGTAACATGGAGCAGAACATGGGGCACACCAGGAAATGAACATCTGCCCGATACACACCCCCACCCTCGACATGGAGCACCACATGGAATACAGTGCGAAGTGAACAACAGGAGAAAGTGAGGACTGCAGATGCTGGAGATCAGAGCTGAAAATCTGTTGCTGGAAAAGCGCAGCAGGTCAGGCAGCATCCAAGGAACAGGAGAATTGACGTTTCTGGCATGAGCCCTTCTTCAGGAAGAAGAAGGGCTCATGCCCGAAACGTCGATTCTCCTGCTCCTTCAATGCTGCCTGACCTGCTGCGCTTTTCCGGCAACACATTTTCAGAAGTGAACAACAAGCTAAGACACACCATTTCACTGTTTCTGAGCTTCACAATGCCAGCACTCGATACACTAGAGAGGCAAAGGCCAGGGAAAATTATAGAGGGACAGAAAGATTCACATTAAAGACAGAAACAGGCAGTTAATTAACTAAGAAGATGTTGTGGAAATAATGAGAAAAAGACTGGGTATTGGGACTAAATGTAGGATTGACTCATTAGAGAGCAAAATTACAATAATGAGAACATTGAGTAAAGGTATTTTCCGAACAGCTGAAATGGTTTGTTTCATCAAATTCTAAATCTCCTTCACATAACACTTCCAACTTGGAGAAGGTGACAGACTAACACGGAGAGCTGTGCAGGCCATGCTCGTGTACGACTCAGTAAACTGGATTATCTGCCCAGCATGAAGAGTATTGGAAACGTTTACTATCATATAGGAACGATATGCACACCAAATACACACAGCAGGGGAAGATTTCTATCTCCATGTGACCAGTATAAGGTGTGTGTGTGTGTGTGTGTGTGTGTGTGTGTGTGTGTGTGTGTGTGTGTGTGTGTGTGTGTGTGTGTGTGTGTGTGTGTGTGTGTGTGTGTGTGTGTGTGTGTGTGTGTGTGTGTGTGTGTGTGTGTGTGTGTGTGTGTGTGTGTGTGTGGTGTTGGGGTGGTTGCATGTGAAAATAATTGCATGAGAAAAAATACACTTAAAGGAAACCAGGTTAACTATGACCCACTGGCAGGGATTGGGATAATCGACACAGAGAGACCGAGGGAAGTTTCATGGACAGATGAGTTAAAGAGCTTGAGAATATTAAAGCAAATACATTGCCAGACACCATAGCGATATAGCTCAGCGTGCACAGGAATATCAGATGGATGAAATTTTGGTGTGAGTTCGAATCAGTTTTGTTTCTGCAGGTTCCAACCCGACAGTGTCAGCAGCAGATTATTGTCATCATTAAGCCTGTACTTCACAGCTCAAGGTTCAAACAGCAGATGGGTTAAGCCAGTGAAGGACAATCTGGAGCACCGAATAGATAAAGTTACTAATGATCAGGGCATGATGCCAGACATCAACTCATGGCCAAAGGGGTCACCAAACTTGAGATTCGTCTGTTTCAATGACCACCTACATGTTCCCCTCCAAGCCGCTCACTACCCTGGCTTGCAAATATACCGCTATTCCTTCACAGTCATTGGGCCAGAATCCTGGAATTCCCTCCCTAACGCTGCAAGTGGACTGCAGCGGTTCAAGAGGCCAGCTCCCCATCACCTTCTCATGGGCAGCTAGGAATGGGCTATTAATGCTGGCCAGCCAGCAATGCCCAGTTCCCACAAATATATTCGCCACGGATGGGATGGAGTTCCAGGAAGGAAACAGATTTTGTAAACATAATAGAGGACAATGGCCTCCACGCTCCCAATACTGAAATAAAAAGGGCAGAGAGACAATGGTTCACATCTGAAAGTGAGTAGGTCAACATAGAGACCCTTGAGTAACAGTCTGAATCAAGAAGGGAGACAGTAATTGAACAAGTTCACTGGTGCCGTTAGTCGTGATCTGCAGAGTGAATGTGTGGATTCAGGGTCTCAACATGAACAATAATAGTGGCAAGGAGTGACGTCTACATGAAATAACAGTAATGCAGTCATAACTAGTTTATAGAAAAATATCTGGATGGTGAGACTTACCAGGGACACAAACGGTAGTCAGGAGAGGATAATAAAAACATTGAATAATGAGAAGAGCATAATAGGTCTATAAATTAAATGACAACCAATCATAATATGTAGAAAGAAACCAGCGTAATCGCTGTATAAATATGTAGAAAGAAACCTGTCCATTGTTGTAACATTCCAGTCCAACGTTCTCAGATTTTGATACATTGTTGGAACATTGCGGTCTAATGTCCTCACATTCTGATCCATCTTTGGAATATTCCAGTCTAATATTCTCAGATTCTGATCCATTGTTGGAAGATTCCAAACTCCGGTTCTCAGATTCTGATCCATTGTTGGAACATTCCAGTTTAATGTTCTCAGATTCTTATCCATTGTTGTAACATTCAAGTCTAACGTTCTCAGATTATGATCTCTCCTCCCCTTCTCCATCTGGAGCTGCTGATCCCTGTTAATGCTGTCGGTGATTATCCCACTCATACTATGGGATAACACATTGAACGAAGCCCATATATCATTAAGAGATGGGAACTTTCCACTGGAATAATTAGAATATATGGCGACTGACATTAATCATAGTCACCAAACAAACATGGAAAGTTAAACCCTTCCTTACATTACATTCCATATCATAATAAAAGGGATTATTTACTCGGTCTCGATGGAATGGATGAGGGTTACAGATGGCCGGACTATAAATCTTTCGATTTTTTCTTACTTTTTCCTTGAATGTGGGAGTTTTAGCAGAGCACTGCAGGGCTGTATATGTCCTACTCTGTTTATAAAGCTACAGGGATAAGATAACAGATTAGCTGCAAGAAATGTCTGGTGGGGAAATTTCTGAATACATTAACTCAAGAGAGAAAGTGAGGTTTGCAGACGCTGGAGATCAGAGTAGAGAAGGTGGTGCTGGAAAAGCACAGCAGGTCAGGCAGTGGAGCAGTGACATTTCTTGTGTAAGCCCTTCATCGGAATGAGGGTTGTGGCCCAAGGGTGCTGGGAAATAAATGGAAAATAGGTGGGGTTGGGGGAAGATAGCTGAGAATGTGAAATGTTTATGAAGTTGGGGTTGCAGGTAATATGTGAGAGAGAAGGGTGAAGCGGATAGATAGAAAGGAAGATGGACAGGTAGGGCAGGTCATCCGGCGGTACTGAGTTGGAAGGTTGGAACTAGGATAAGTTGGAGGGAAGGTAAACGACAAAACTAGTGAAATCCACACTGATCCCATGTGGTTCCAAGGTCCAAAGGCAGAAGACGAGTCTTTCTTCTTCCAAGAGTCGGGTGTATAAGGTTTGGCGGTGGAAGAGGCCGAGGAGCTGCATGTCCATGGTGGAGTGGAAGCGGGAGTCAAAGTTTTCAGCCACGGGGTAGTGGGGTTGTTTGGAGCGGGTGTCCCAGAGATGTTCTCTGAAGTGTTCCACACGTTGGCGTCCTGTCTCCCTAATGTAGAGGAGACATCAGGAGCAACAGATACTGTAGGTGACGTGTGTGGAAATGCAGGTAAAACTCTGAAGAATGTGGAAGGATCCTTTTGTAGTCTCGGACGGAGGTGAGGGGGAGGTGTGGGTGCAGGTTTTCCAAATCTTGTGGTTGCATGCGAAGGTGCCAGGAGTGGAGGGTGGGTTGTTGGGTGGCGTGGACCTGACAAGTGATTCGTGCCGGGAATGTTCTTTATCGAATGCAGATTGGGGTGGGGAGGGAAATATATTCCTGGTGGTGGGGTCTGTTTGTAGGTGGTGCAAATGGGGGACGATAATGCATTGTATCTGGAGATTTGGTGGGATGGAAGGTGAGGAACAGAGTGTTCTTTCCCTATTGAGTTTGGAGTGCCAAAATTTGAAGGCAGAGTTACGGGAAGTGGATGAGATGCTTTGGATTGCACCGTCGACCACGTGGGGGGAGAAATTGCTGTCTTTGAAGAAGGAGGCATGTGGAATATACACTGGGTGCAGAGAGTGGTGAACTAAAAGCACAGTGGGTCAGGCAGCATCCGAGGAGCAGAAAATTTCGACCTTTTGGGTAAAAGTCCTTCATCACGAATCGGGTTTTTTGCCCGAAACATCGGTTTTCCTTTCTCCTCGGATGCTGCCTGACCTGCTGTGCTTTTCCAGCACTACACTCCCGACTCTAATCTCCTGCATCTGCAATACTCCCTTTCGCCTACGCACTAGGTTCAGCCACTTCTGTAACACTGCTTTTAATTCTGTTCTCACTGCTGTAGGCAAGATGTTGTTAAATTTGAAAGCGTGCAGAAAAGTTTTCCAAGTATATTGACAGTGTTGGGTAGGGTGATGGAAGCGAGTGATTTTGAGCTACACGGAGAGTATGAATGGGCAGGGGCTATGTTCCTTGGAGTGTTGTTTCTGAGTAGTGACCTTACTGAGGTTTATTGCGGTGAATCCCGATGCTCCAGGGTGAGCAAGACCAAAGACCAGAGAAATAGAGAGAACAGTTGTTCACATTAAAACGGGACAGTTACTCATCGACAACATGTTGGCAAACGATGGAGGTAGACTGAAGAATGGGACTGGCCGGAGGAGTCAGAATTTGGAGGGTCCAATCAAATGATTGTGAAGAAAAATAAAGGCATATTCTCAGTTCACCTCACCGAACCAGACCAGACACCATAAACCCAGAGGAGATATCCGTTTGGAAAGGAGAACTGCGCAGACCAGGCTAGTTTGTTGCTGAACATCACCCTGCAATCAGTCCAGAGCGGAACACTGCGCACACTATAGTAGTGCACTGATCTATAAACCCAGATGAGATATGTGTTCAGCAGTGAGCACTGTGCAAACCGGACCGGTGTACTGTGCAATACAATGACAATCTACCCAGAGTGGAAAGGTACGCAGACCACAGTAGTGCATTGATCCATAAACACAGATGAGATATGCGACCAGGGTGTGGAACTGAGTCCACCATCCCAGCGCATTGTTCAGTAACATTGTGTTAGATCACTGCCCAGCGTAGGGAAACTTGCAGCCCATGCTGGAAGTGATAGGATGTGCAGCTCCCTTCCATTTTCTGCTCCATATCTACATTGTGGCATGACACAGGGGTGCTGTGGGTGTGAAACTCACTGCCAGAGAGAGATGGCGGGGGAATCAATTTAAGTATCAACAAATGTGAAGGCTTTGGGGAATAGACAGAGAGAGCGAGATTGAGAGGCAATATCATGGAAGGATGTGTTCACAGAATCCAGAATGCTGAAATGAAGACTTTTCAACAGTATCCTGCAACATGAGCCAGTGTTTCCAGGAATTATGGGTGAATGGGATATTGGTGAGTTCAGATGATGGAGAGTATTGGATGAGCAGTTGTTCTGCAGCTTTGTAACTGTGAGTAGGTCAGCAGAGTCTTCGACACATTGGGCTGAATCTAACAATAATTTGTTACAGTGACATTTTCACTGAGTATGGCAGAAGGATTGTCTGTATGAGACTGAGCTAGTTTCCTGGTGATATCCCATCAAACCCAGCTCATTGACTACCTACTCCATCCCATGGCGTCCCTCGCATTCAATGCCAGCTCGATTTCCTTCATGGTTGGAGGTACTCACCAATGCCCGCATGACTCTAAATATTTCGTGATCCCTGGTACTGGTGCCACCTTCAAAAGGCCAATGGGCACACGGTTGTGCTTTCTCCGTTTGGAGTTGCCCTGCACAGTTTACCCCGGGCATGGCAGATTACGGGAAATTACACCACGGTTTGTCAACAGAGACACGGAAGCCCTGGTGGCAATTCTCTTCCCAGAGTGAGCCACCCAGCATGGTCTGAGCTCACCACTCAGCTCAGTGTAGTATCTGTGGTCTGACGAAATGTTCAGCAATACAGGACAAGCATCAATAACTTCCCCGTTATGTCAGGATAAGTATCACCGTGTGCTCTCTGCTCCCTCACACTCACTGTATATCTGTTATGGCACCGACCCCCGAACAAGGCTCATGCTTCACCACTCTCACTACTGCATGCAGTCTCTCGTTCTCTCTCTCTCTCCCCCTCCACTTTACCCCCACACCAATAACACGGCATAGATACAAAATTGTGCACTGACACCCTCCGGATACCTCACTATGTTCCCCAAATACATCAGCCCAAACAAAAGGGCCACCCAACCCCGTCCTCCCTCCCTCGCTTTCTCCCATTCCAGGAGAAACAGACTGGAATGGGACAGAAAGGGCTAAGCCGGGTTCTGGAGTGCCCAATATCCGTTCCCTCACCCCCCTCCCCAGCCATGTGGGGAGGACCCTGGTACGAGCCGGAGAGGACAGGGACCCCCCGTGTGGAGATTCTGAAATATCCACGTCCCACCTACTGAGTAAGGAGCAATGTTCACTGAAGGGCGATTCTCACTTTAAACCCACTGGCAGCTCCGTTTCCCCCCGGCACTTCATAGAAGCCGTGCCCCTGATGCCATCTCCCTTTTGTGTCGAGCTGGTACAAATGGAATCCCCACGGTCTAAATGTTCAGAAGGGTGGGCTCACAACACATCGTCTCCACCACCTCTCAGAAAGGGAGCACGGAGGCTCCCTCCTACACCTCCTCCTGTAAACAGCTCAGATACTGAAACTAACCTGTGATATTTTCTGCTCTCCCTACTTGTCCTGACATCTTCAATAATCTGTGCTCGTATGCACCCAGTGTCCTCTGCTCCTACAACCGCTTTATAATGGTACAAAATGCTTTATATTGACTTTCAGAGTTATTCCTACCAAGGTGCATCTCCGCACACTGCTCTGATTTGTTCTTGATCTGCCATAAACCTGAAAACTACACCGATGTGTCACCGTCCTGCTGGAGTTCCACACTGTCCTCCACACACTTTATAATTCGTCCAGGTTTGATATCTGCAAACATTGAAATTGTCCTACAGTCACACTCCACGCAGAAATACTGACTCACTCACAATTGTGAGCAAGTGCAACACTAACACACTCCCCGAGGACAGACTTAAATACTGACGCACACCAGACAGAGTACGTAAAATTTTGACAAGGTCACTGTGGAGCAAGAGAAATACTGAAAGATACTTCATGTCTATACTTGTTTCTGTGTATTAGTGAGTGTCTCTATGTCTCTGTATTAGTGTGTGTACATCTGTGTGTACTTAAAGTGATGTAATATCCCCAGACAGGAGCTCTGAGTAAGGGTCCTTTTATTTTTGTCCACAGATGCTGCCAGACCTGCTGAGCTTTCTGTTGCTGTCAATCTCTGCTGGCCTCGCCACACCACTGTACATGTGGGAGTGGAGGGTGAAAATCATCAGAGATTCAGTTTGGGAGGGACAGAGGGAGGGCAGCAGCTCACAGCACCATCCAAACACAGACAGACATACAGACACACATACACGTACATAGACACAGACACACGGACGCACACACAGACACAGACACACACTGACACAGACATACTCTCACAGAAACAGGCACACACAGACGCAGACACACGCACGCAAATAGATTCAGACACAGACACAGACAACACACACACACTCACAGGAACAGACACACACCTATGCAGACACACACACACGCAGTCAAACACAGATACACACACAAATGCACACACACTCACAGAAACAGACACACACGCAGACACACATAGAGCAGCACACAGACACACACACACATACTCACAGAAATCCTACACCCACACAGACACAACCACACAAACACACATAGACACACCCAGATGCAGAGAGACACACAGACGCACAAACAGAAACACAAAGATGTACGTGCGCTCTTGTCCCCCAGCCCTATGTTCTGATGTTCCATTCAACCTTTCGGACCTGCTTCACAGGAGCAGATCGAGGCCACTCAGATGGTTAGGTGTAGTTTCGGAAATGTACTTGGAAATCCAGGCTGGGTCAGGAAGTGACCCCACTCCTAATCCCTCTTTCCAGGTTTCCCCTCTCTGTAACTTCTGCTCCAGATGTGTGTCATGTTACAGACCCAGATTCGCTGTTGTTAGACAGTGCATTGAATGTAAGTGTTGGAATGTCATATTGCAGCTGTGCAGGACATTGGTTAGGCCATTATTGAATACTTCATGCAATCACGGTATCGCTTTTCGAGGAAGGATTTGTGAAACCTGAAAGGATTCGGAAAAGATTTGCCTAGACATTGCCAGGTTTGGATGTTTTGAGATTTATGGAGAGGCTGGATCTGTTGGGGCTATTTTCCCTGGAGCGTCAGCGGTTGAGAGTTCATCATAGAGATTTATACACTCACAAGTGGAATGGACAGTGTCAATAGCCAAGATCTTTTCCCCAGGATAGCACTTTCCAAAGCTAGTGGACATAGGTTGAATGTCAGAGGGAAAAGACTTAAAAGCGATCTAAGGGGCAACGTTTTCAAAGAGAGGGTGCTTTATATGTAACGAGCTGCCAGAGGAAGTTGTGCAGGCTGGGACAATTACAACAGTTAAAAGGCATCTGGATGGACACATGAATAGGAAGTTTAGGGGGATGTGGGCCATATGCAGGCAAATGGAACTACATTAATATAGGACGTTTATTTGGCAGTGTCAAGTTGAATAGAAGGGTCTGTTTCCATGCTGGACAGCTCTATGAAACTACGTCATCTGTAAAACTTTCTGCTGTCATCTTAAAATTACACCCTTCTCTTTAAATCCACCACCCTAAGGAAATGGGACGTGCCTTTAAACATTATCTATACCCCTCATTGTTTTATAAACTTCAATAAGGTTGATACTGTCTCAAACTTCTACGCTGCAGTGGAACAGGTCCCAGTCCATCCAGCCTGTCCTTATAACTTAAATACTCCATTCCCAACAACAGCCTGGTAAATCTTTTCTGAACACTCTCCAGTTTAATTATAGTTGAGTAGAGTACCTTTCATCTGATTAACAATGTGATTCTTTCAAATGTGTAATAAAGTAAAGTTAACCAAATTTTAGTGAATCCACACAGAGCTGAAAGCTGACATTTAAAATGTGACTCAAATTCTGGGCATGGTTTAAGTCTTGTGTCGTGGGTAACGCCCATACCTCTGAGCCTGAGCTCTGGGTTAGATTCCAATACCTGAACTTGCGTAGTAGTGTCTCTCACTCTGGAGCAGAATGTCTGGATTCAAGTCCTGCCTGTCACGGAGGTATGTCACAGTATTTCAAAACAGGCTGATGAACAAACACACAGGAGAAGAATGTTGCAGCTTTTGGGATTATTTCCAAATGGTGGTAGCGTCCCTACCTCTGAGGCCAAAAGTCTAGATAAAAATCCCACAGGGTGTTTCATAATGTGGCTGAGCAAGTTGTTAAAATTATTTTAGAATTGGGATGTGATGAAGAAGGAAAAGGAGTCAATATTGAATTTCAGAATTTAGGCCCAGGTTTACTGAAAACACAGCCATTCGTGTTAATTGGAGTCTCATTTGCACCTTCTAGACGTTTATAAAATGATGAAGACCATAGATAGGTTGATTATTCAGGGTCTTTACCCCAGCGTAGGGAAGCCCAAAACTAGTGGACATAGTACTAAGGTGAGATGGACAAGATATAAAGAGGACCGAAGGGGAACATTTTCACACAGAGGGTGGTATGTGTATGCAACGAGCTCCAGACGAAGTGGTGAAGGATGGTACAAATTACGACATTTAAAACGCATCTGGATGGGGACATGAATTGGAATGGTTGAGAGGGAGATGGTACAAATGCTGGAAAATGAAACTAAGATAATGTATGACATCTGGTTGGCAAGAATGAATTTGACCAAAGTGTCCGTTTCTGTGCTGTACATTTCTATGATTCATTGATCCAATTAAAAATCATCTCTTTGCAATCTTGTATGACCTTCTTCACCTTCCACTATATAACTAAACTTGGTGTCATCTGTGAATTTGCTCACCATACATTGCATAATTCTCATCTATGCCACTGATATAAGTGACAACCAAAAGTGGAACCAGCACCAATCCCTGTGGAACGCCACTGGTAACAGGTCTCCAGTCCAAAAGACAACTTTCCTCCACTCCCCTCTGCCTCCTGCAAAATAAGCTGAAACACATATACACATACAGACATAGAGACACAGACACAGTCTACCTTTAAGACAGCGATAGATACATTTTGATTGATAAGGGGATTAAGGTTACAGTGAGAAGACAGGATAATTTTATTGAGAAACATGTCAGCCATGATTGAATAGCAGATCAGACTTGGTGGACCAAACAGTCCAGTTCTGCACCAATTTCATACGCTGTATGGTTACGGTATCTGACATGTCTAACCAAGACAACAGTGGAGGCTGATTTTGATAAACACTTCGCTGAACAGAGTCAATGGGAATGCGGGATTGGTTTGAGGGGTTGAATGGTCTATGTATTTCCTATAGGTTGTGCCCTCATTTTTAAAATGGGAAGCTGACTTGCTGTGAGGTTCATATACTTTTAAATCTAGAGGTTTCCCCATTTATGATTGAGATAAGGATGTTCCAATCTTCTTAGGGTTGTGCTGTCTGTGGTATTCTCATCCCCAGGGAACAGTGAAGACTGGGCCATAGAGTCATAGAGTCCAAGAGATGTGCAGCACGGAAACAGACCTTTCGGTCCAACTCACCCATGCTGACTGCATATCTCAACCCAATCTAGTCCCACCTGGCATATCCCTCCAAGACGTCTCCTATTCATATACCCATGCAGATGCCTTTTAAATGTTGCAATTGTACCAGCCTCCATCACTTCCTCTGGCAGGTCATTCAATACATGTACCACCCTCTGCATGAAAACGTTGCCTGTTAGGTCACTTTTATGTCTTTCTGCACTCACCGTAAACCTATGCCCTCTAGTTCTGGACTCCCTTACCCCAGGGAAAATACCTTGCCGATTTACCCTATCCATGCCCCTCATGACTTTATAAACCTCTATAAGGTCATCTGTCAAAGACAATCGCTTATTTTAATGTGTAGTAACTGCAGCATTTTTTCAAAACAACAGCCAAAAATGAAATTAATGATGAAAATTATTGGTTGTGTTGTTAAAGGGTCCCATTTTCATCAGACTAATAGGAACTCTTCCACCCTCCTCAGTGTCTGCACGTTACAATTGAGCACATGACTGACACTGCAGATGGTTCTATCGTTGCAATAGAAAGACAGCATTTTTCATCGGGTAGCGATCACCCCAAATGTTAGTCTATATTCTGTGCTAATCTTTTAAACTCTCAGGGATCAGGATCATTGCCAGTACGAACTCCACCTGATCATCTGACAACAAATTGCCCGAGTGGAGGATCGCTGAGATCAGAAACAAATCAACAATCAGCTTCACAGTATAGCAGGAGGCCACACAACCTTTCTAGGCTGTTAAACAGGAACAGGAGAGCCCTGGTCCGCTCCCCCGAAATACAGAGTCGAGATAATGACTTATCTTCAGGTTGGAAAGCTATAACTAGTGGAATTCCTCAGGAATCAGTGAGAGGTCAACAACAGTTTACAATCCAGATTAATGGTTTGGAAGAAGGGGCTGAATGGATTGAAGCTCAGTTTGCTCATACAGGAGGATAGTCATTCAATAAGGTTTCATGTGGAGGCAGAACGTCTGCAATGGGATATAGACAGGGGAGGGCAGAGCGTCTGCAATGGGATACAGACGGGGCAGGGCAGTGAGTAAAGCTTCGCCAAAAAAACTGTACTATGTGGGTGATGGGAAGTCTGTGTTTTTGAGGACGAATAAAGCAACCGTAAATTATATAACTGGAAGCAGATTGCAGAACTCCGTGGTACAAAGGGATTCGTGTGTCCTGGTACATATCAAATTAGTCTGTACATGCAGCACGTGATTTGAAAATTAAACGAAATGATACTTTTTCGTGCAAAGAGCATTGGGTCTGATTTTAAGGATGATTTACTGCATCTATACAGGCCGTTGCTCAGACCACATCTGATGTACTGTGCAAGGCTGTAATTCCACTGCGGGGGAAAAAACAAATTGCTTTTGAAACTTTTCAAAGATGTTTCTCTTTACTTGCTCTTGCGATGAAGGCATTAAGTCCTGTACGATTAGGAGTTTAAAACTGAGAATGAGAAATGTTTTTTTATTATTGACCACAGAAGATTTTGAGCTAGTGAATACCTGATGAATATTTTATCTTCTCTGGGAGAATAAGACTGGGGAGCTAATTTAAGAATAAGATGCATTAATTGAAATGCAGATATTGTGAAGATATTTCAAGTTGTATTTTAAAAGTATACGGAACATATAAACACATCTTCAATTCTAGTGGTGCTGTTTGCTCCGAAAGAAATGGCTGGGTGTCCAACAGCAACAATGATGTACGTACATGGAACAGGGAATGTGATGGAGTCGTACAGTTCAGACACTGTTCAAAGTGACCTCATTTGGTCCAGTTTGGGGCCGGATAATGTTATTGTGTGATTCAACTCAGAGAGGGAGAAATTGTAATCTTCTTGAGAAGGAACAGCCTGTTGCTCCCTCTCTCTCCGTGTTCCTCCTCCCAACAATGTGCGTGAGCTGAGAACTCCCCAGTCGTTTTCACCACTGCTGGAGGATTCCTGTCGAGGATTCACTGGAATGGCTCCACTGCCTGAAGTAAATGGAATTCAGCTAAACCAACCTGTTCCAGGAAGTAATCCCATTACCAGCAGCATGTAAGAGCAGAATAGCTCCAAAAGCTGAATGATGTTTGGGACAATCACTCGTGTTTCCTTTTGTCATGAGTTCAACTAATATTTGGGCAAAGTTCTTTAAAGTTAACGTTCTGCAGAGATTTTATTTTTCAGTTTGTCATCAAATGTGTGCAATGTGTCAGTAGTTTTCGAAACGAAAACATTGGCGTACCGATTTGCAATATCCAAACTGATTGTCATTTATCTTGCCATCGAAGTTTGAGCAACTTTGTCTGGGTCATAAACTTGCTAATTTTAACAGATTAAAGAATCCCTGCCTGACTTGTTCTTAACCCTGACCCAGTCTGAGACCTATATTATTGATCATTTCACCAAACTGGTTACACTAATATTTTCAGTGAGCAGCGGAAGCATGGGACGAGGAAAGGGAATAATGTCCTGTACTATAGACCAGAGAGACTGACGTCAGTGGTGGCCATGATGTTGGAGAGCATTGAGAGGCGTAGTATTTACATGTATTTGCAAAAGTAACAAATGATGAAGGATAGTTATCATGGCTTTGTGTATGGGAAATCATTTCTAACAAAATTCATTGCGTGTTGTGAAGAGGTGACAAAGTAGATTGGTGATGGCAATGTGGTAGACCCTGTCGATATAGACTTCAGCAAGGCATTCGGCAGGATTCCGCATAGCAGACAAGTTAGTAAGGTTAAGTCATAAATAGATCCAAGATCAGCTAGCCAAATGACGACAAAATTAGAGTGAAGATAGGAGGCTGAGGGTGGTAGAGGACTGCTTTTCAGACTGGAGGCCTATGTCCAGTGTTGTACCACAAGGAACAGTGCTGAATCCACTACTTTCCATTATTTATATCAATGATTTGAAGGTGAATATTTGCCTGTTTATTGTGTTTACAGATGACATTAAAATTGGAGATGCAGGGACCAGCAAGGTTTACCTCTGAGTACAATGGGACATCAATCGGAAGGGCCAATGGGCCAAGGAGTGACAGATGGAGTTAAATTTAGATAAATGTGAAGTGTTGCATTTTGATCAAGTAAAATAGGTCAGAACATACGCAATTAATGGTATGGCTCTGCGGAATATTGATTAACAAAACTGTGCAGGCTCAAAGATCCTTAGAAGCGGAGTCGCAGGTAGACAGGGTGGTGAAGAAGAGGTTTGGTATGCTTGCCTTTATTGGTCAGTGCATTGAGTGTGCGAGTTGGGAGATCATGTTTTGACTGGGCAGGATGTTGGTGTGGCTAGATTTAGAATACTGTATTTAATTCAGTTCGATCAGCCACAGGAAGTATGTTAATAAACTTCAAAGGGTGCAGAAATGTTTTATAAGGATATTGCCGGGAGTGGGGGTTTTGAGGTATGGGGGAGGCTGGATAAACTGGGGCTTGTTTACTCTGGAGCATCGGAGTCCGATGCGTGACATCATGGACGTTTATAAAATCATGAGCGGCATGGACAGTCTGAATAGCCAATGTCATTTTCCCAGGATGGGGGACTACAAACCTATAGGACGAAGGCTTAAGGTGAGGGGAGAAAGATAGTAAAGGGACAATATTTTCATCCAGATTGTAGATTTCATTTTAATTTATTTCATCCAAAGTTTCATCCAACATTTAAAAGGCATCACGCTGTGCACATTATTAGGAAGGATTCACAGGGATATGGGCCTAATGCTGACGAATGGGTTGAGATCAGATTGGGATGTCTGGTTTAAGTGGACAGGGTTCCTGCTATATGACATTGTAAGAGAGATGAGGAGAAATGCCAGATGGGCATTTGAGTGGGAATTCTCTTCCCCAACGGTATGTGGTGCCTCTTTGTTCACATTTATTCAAACTGAGTTCATTAATATTTGCCAGAGAATGAGTTGTGGATAATAGAATACAGAGAGGAAAGTGGAACTGAGACCACAACCTGTTATTCCTCAATCTTCGTGCCTGGTGGAGCAGTTTCATAGTGTCGAACGACCTAATCTTGTTCTTGAGTGTAATGCTCCATTGTTCCATTCAGCCCCTCCAACCTGCTCGACAGGAGCAGTTGGAGGCCACTTACTGTATCATCTGGTGCACAGAAACAGGGAAGACCATTCAGAGATCTTTCAGTGATCTAGAACCCTTGACTCTCTCGAATAGAGAATTCCTGACATTCACTACCTTCTGCTTGAAGAAACCATTGCTCTGCTTATATACGATGACCTATTGATATGAGTGAGAGAGGTGAATACAAGGGCTTAGCTAAGTGCGGCTGGCCCTGGTATCAGGGCAGTATTTAACTGAGGATAACATGAAGGACCCTAAGCAAAATTGCACTTCATCAGAATCCGTTGCAACCTCACCGCTGTTTGGAGTCATTCACAGCACAAGTGAAGTTGTTTATCATCATTAGGCATCAATCATCTCAGCTGTGGGACATCACTGCAGGAGATCCTCAATGTAGCTTCCTCAGCCCAGGCCTCTCCAGTTTCCCTGCAGTGTGGAATCAGGCTATTCAGCCCATTGAGTTGACACCGATCACCGAGTGGTGATATTCACTATAGGTTGCACAATATGCAGATCACTTCGCCATCCCTCAGGTTCTAAATCAGTCTGTGTCCACGCGCAACAAGATCTGGACACCATTCAATTTTGTGCTGTTTAACTGCCGTTAACATCTATGTAACAGCGCTGCCAGACACTGAACGTTTCGACAGTAAACGAAGGAGTTCACTCTGCACCTCAATTTTGCTTCATAATGTGGGAAAGTCATTCAGTCCATCAAAACTATTGTGAAAAAATAGAGACAGCCCATTCCGTCCCTCTGCCTGTTATATAGGAAGCTGAAAAATGTGTTGCTGGAAAAGTGCAGCAGGTTAGGCAGCATCCAAGGAGCAGGCGAATCGACGTTTCAGGCATAAGCCCTTCTTCAGGAATATTGTGAAGATATTGCAAGTTGTATTTTAAAAGTATACGGGAACGTATATACACATCTTCAAATCTAGTGGCCCGATTTGTTCTGAAAGAAATGATTGGGTCTCCAGCATCTGCAGTCCTCACTTTCTCCCTGTTACACAGGAAGACAAGCTCTCTGTCCAACACTACACGTCACTTACACAGGATCAGAAAGAGACAAATTCACACTCGGAGTCATTTACAAAGGAACACGAAGGGGTCATTCAGCTTTAAAGTCACTAACCCAAGAACAGGTAGGTTTCAGAGATGATCCAAGATCACAAACAAATGGAGCAGGGACTGAACAGATAGCCTGCTCCACTTTGTACCTCGTGGCTATATTACTCATCGTACATATGTGTGACATTAACATGGTTTCCTGGGAGTAAGAATGAAGACAATTTTTAACCAGTTTCAAAGTCATCTTCTATCGCTGAGAGAGCAGACCCATGTTCTCTCTAGAAGTCAGAAGCTGGTGGTGAATGGCTAACTCTTGCACAATGAAGGTATTATGGCTTGTGACAGGACTGTGCACAACGTAACATTGATTGCAGAGTCACACAGTAACTGTACATGAAAGTGTTCAGAGTTCATTCAGAGCCTGTACCTTACTGTCAATCGAAATTATGTCTTTGCACAGGCACATAAACTATCAGGAATCGACCATCCTAAAGAAAGTATGGAAGTTCTTACCTTATCAATGGTTGCTTGAGACATAATGAGGGTCCGTCCATAATCATCAAGTTTCAAGTTCTTATTCTCTCACAGCGCTGCAGATTAAACAGATAGTCACTACATTCTCTCCTTATGGTAACATCATGCCAGGGTTCAGTCTGGTGAAACTCCTTTGCACTGTCTCGGTGACATGGAGATCATTATTTATAAAGCAGAATCAGCTGTACACAATATCCTAAATACTGGCTCAACAGAACACTATCATTGAGTAAGATACATTTATTCTGGTACTTTAATAATTTTCCATAACGGACCACATATCCTTTCCGGTTATAACTACTTCCTGCCTCGTAAAAATGCTGTTAGTGACTTATGACTAAAGACATCCAGGTCCTTTTCAACAACAGCCCTTCCCAACCTCTTAATATTTCGTAAAGTTAAATGTCAATAATGTTATTTGTTGTTAACATCTGAATCATTTTTATTTCTTGTGCACAGCTATTGCACAAGAACTCAACCTTCTGAGACCCCCTAAGCCTTCCATCCAGAGAAAAAAAAAACTATTCTGTTCATTTTGTCCATTATCCAATTTTTAGTACATACGGTGTACATTCCACCCTTACCTACCCATGGACTCTAACATTCTCCACCAACCTGCACTCAACAATGTCAAACTTCATCAGATAATTCAATTACTCCACTCCCGCTGGTTCTCAATTGTCAAAGACACAACAGACAGAGTCCACAAACTCCAGCAGGTTTATCAAAGATCATTTCTCTTTACTTAATCTCGGCCAAATCTATCAAATCATATCATTATTTTCCGAGTGTCCAGTTGCCACATTCTTATAAAAGGTTCCAACGTTTTTCTCACAGTTGACATCAAGCTATTTAGTTTTCTGTTTGCCCTCTCCGTCCTGTTTTAAATGTTTAGATTTACAATAGCTTCTTTCCAGTCTGCAGGATCCTTTCTCGTATGTAACCAGCTTTGAAGAATAATCAGTAATTCTTTCGCTAGCTCTATTGCCACCTCCTCGATATTCTGGGATATAGCTCAGCAGAACCCGCACCTTACCAACCTTCAATTGATTAGATTTTCAAAAACATGCTCTTCATTAATTCTAGTTTCGTGCAGTTCCTGATTTTCTGCAGTCCTGCTGTTCCCTAGTATATCCGGGAGTTTGCTTCTGTATCTTCCTCAGGGACATACACTCAATGTCTTCCTCTCAGCTGGCAGATGGCTTCTGAGAGCCAGTGAATATTTCGGAGGACTGCACTTTGGAGATGATGAATATGTTAACAACTCCTGCCTGGAAAGTTCTAGAATTATTCCATTTCACTTCATGTTGAGTGTCAGTACAATTCTGTCCCTGGTGTGAGGCTCAGGTTATACTGATGGAGGGGACGCAGCTCAGTGACCACCTCATCTTTGAAAGGTTCACATTTTATGTTTGGAATTGGTTCAGCTTAGAAAAATATTCCTTTAAATACCAGGGAGGATAATACAATGCCCAGCCCCTCGCAGATTTCCTTCTGTGTAGTCTCGCCTCCATTTATTTCCCATGGACCGAAACACTCTATAAATGCAGTGTCCAGAGTGCGGTCACCATACGCTTGGTCTCTCTGAGTAGACGCAGCAGCTGATAATGCACACCCAAGAAAAGCATCCACAGAACCTGCCTTTCCTGACAGGTGCAAGTCAAATCCTCACATACACAGTGCATCCATTCCATGTTGAAAATGTTTCTCTTCCTGGCTGAGAAAGCCGTTACATCTCTGGCAGAAACACAGTAAAATTTCCGTTCTCCAAAGAAGCAGTTGACAATGTAACATTACGTTTCTCTGTTTCTCAGCAACTATATCGGCAGCATCAGCATTACCAATGTAGTTGACCACCACACTCAGAGAAGAGCGAGTGTGGGAATGTAACTCACTTTAAACAGGGGCATATCTAGATTGACGTAATGTTCAGGAATATGGGGAAAGAGTTATGATAGAAGAAATTCCCTTTTTATTTTCCTTCTACTTCATTATCAGCAGTCCCTTTGTTTTTCATTTCTCTCTCTCTCTCTCTCTCTTTTGTTGGACATTTTCCCATCCATTCAACTCATCTCCCCCTCACTCATCCAGCCTGATAAAAATAATATTATTTCTCAGTTGCTTTCTGTGTTGCTGTAGGGTCACTAGACTTGAAACTTTATCTGTTCTTCTCGTGACAGAGGCTGCCATATTTGCGGAGATTCTCCAACATCTTCAGACGCTGGAGAATTTTATTTCAAATCTCGAACATCCACAGTTCATTGGTTTATTTCAACGTTAATGCTGCTGTTTCACGGGATGACAGCATCACTGGCAAGGGCAGCATTTGTTGTCCATCACTTGCTCTTGACCATGAGGTCATTTGGCAAGACAATATGGAGCCAACCATGTGGTCGTGGGGTTGAAGTCAAAATTAGTTTCTTTACCAAAGACTATAATTGAAATAATGAAAGAAGTCCTGATGGTTTATGGTTGCCGTTAGTAAAATGAGATTTCATTCATTTTTTGTCATTCAAATTTAAGTTCTGTCATTAGCCGGGATAGGATTTGAAACAATGCCTTTAAGGTTATAACCTGTGCCTCTCTGATTATTACTCTGGCCACTGTGATTATTACTCTGATATGGGGTCCCAACTATGAAACAGCTGGAGAGACAAGAACAAGTATGTGTTCAACATATTTGCAATTGGAGGAGAGGTCAGAAGAGAACTGGAGCCGTAAAAGCTGAAGTGAACAAAGGGACAGATAACGGCTAATTCAATAACAGCACTGAGGCAGAGGTGGAGACTGGGTTATTATGGAGGTGGGTGTGGACAGGGTTGATGGCAGAGAAAATATAGAGAAACATTCAGGGTAAAAGGAAGACGCACGGATCCGAACAATATTCTTACTTCTTAGACATTTATGAGTGAGGAGTCTGAAATTGATGGAAATGAAGTGGAGTTTGTGACTGAAACTATTGATAACAGTTTATGCATATGCTAAATATAAATAACTGATATAGCAATATCCTTCACCATTGTTTATAGAATTGACAGAGATAGGCTTACCAGGAACACCAATAATAGCGAGGATTGGATAATACCCAGCTTGAATAATCAGCAGTATGGCTCGTATCCGCAACTCTAACCATGCCCATTCCTGAGAAAGCCAGTAAAGACCATTTGATAAGCTCCTATCCATTGTTGGAGCAATCCAGTCTAAAACATTCAGATTCTGATCCATTGTTGCAACATTCCAGTCTTATGTTCTCAGATTCTGATTCACTGTTTGAACATTCCCGTCTCTTGTTCTAAGATTGTCTTCCTCTCCTATTCTCTGTAGCTGCTGATCTAATCATCTTGAGGATAACGTTGCCGCTGATACTAAGAGATATCAGGTTGAAGGAAGCTCCTTATTAATAGAAGAGGAAAACCTCCAGTGCCACAGTTAAGATCCATGGAGACTGACATCAATTACAGTCACCGAACAAACAGCTTCAGCTAACCCCTTTCACCACAACGCTGACATAACTTGGTGTGGGTGGGATGTTGACATCACTGACTAGTGGGGGAATGGCACATCTACATTTTTAAAGTTAAATGTGAGGGAGCGAGATGATGCTTTCTCTTCACAAGCTCGATGTTTCTACTGTATTTTGGCAGGGTAGGAAGTGTTGGACTCCCGAGGCCAGCTGTGTCTGATCAGCAGGCCTGCTGCATCCTTTGGCTTTGATTATTAATATTTAACTTTGACAATATATCTTAACAGCATTGCGGGAATTAGGTGGGGTTAGGCATTTTTGAGACGCTACTACTGTGGCATAGATAGTGTAGATACAGTACATTCATTGTGGTCTTTGCAGCCGCGGCCTGGTCGTGTAGAATGATGGTCAAACTCTCACGGAGCCAGCATTCTTAGTTTTACATTTCGCCATTTATTGCGGGGGTCTCAGCAGGGTTGGAAGGCATTGCATCTCTCCAGGCTGCTCCGCTCTCTCCCTGAGATTTCCCACAGAATTGTCTCTTGATGTTCGTTCTTCCTGGATTGGAGAACTGCATGTGAGACAATATGTTTACTGAATTTGTTTTTTTTGGCAAGTGTGTGTTTCCAGGATGTTACAATATTGCAGCATTTACTGTTTATTAATTAAGTAACCCATTAATCTGTTGAGTTTTACAATAAATTAAGTTTTTCCAAGTTCCTCTTGTTTTTGTTGTATTTTGTCTACAGTATTTGAATAAATTGGGTTTTGCTTAATGTTGAATATTTTGATCAAACGAATTGCATCTGAAGTACAACACCACACAATTACCGTTAAAATAAGAACATGTTCGGGTCGACTTGCTTCTTCATATATTGTGAGAGGCGTCTGTTGGGCCATGACAAGAAGAGCAGATATTCACGTTTTAATTGGATAATTACTAATGAACAATAAGTTGCAGAAACACGGGGTTGGCAGCGGAATGTGTTGAGCTGGAGGAGTGACAGTTCTATCAGTAATTATATCAAATACACAATCCACCTCACAGATTCAGCCCAGTCCATAATACCAGATGAGATATCTGCTCAGCACGGAGCACTGTGCGGACCAGTCTCAGTACAACCCAGCAATCTGCCCATGATGCAATACTGTGCAGCTCTGACTAATCCATTAGCTATCGGTCCAACATGGGGAGCAGTACAGACCACGCCAGCGCATTGATTCAGAAATCTGGACAAAACGGTTAGTCCAGCATGGGGTAATGTGCAGCGCAAACAGGTGGGCTTGTTCTATAAACGTGGATAAGGTATCTGTTCAGTATGGGGAGCTGTACAGTGAATAGCAGTGAATCAATCTGTAAACCAGGAGCAGTTACACTCCCAGCATATAGAGCTGTGTACCCCACCCCAGTACATTGTTCAGTAACACTGTATTAGATCCCTGCCCAGTGTGGGAAAGCTTGCAGCTCATACTGGAAGTGACAGGATGTGCAGCTCCCATCCATTTACAGCTCCATATCTCCATTGTGCCATGACAAAGCGGTGATCTGGGTGTAAGACTCCCTGACAGAGAGAGATGGTAGGGAAATCAGTTCAAATACCAAAAAACCAAAAGGACTTTGGGAAAACGAGAAAGGGAGATTGAGAGACAATTCCATGGATGATCACTGGTTTCAGAATGTTGAAGTAAAGATATTTCAACAGCATCTTTCAACTGTAGCCAGTATTCCCAGGAATGATGGGTGAACGGGATATTCCTGCAAATTCAGATGATGGAATTTTGGATGAGCATTTGTTCTGCAGCTTTGCAACTGGGACTGGGAACAGCAGAGTCTTCGACTTATTGAGCTGAATCTTACAATAATTTGTCTCAGTGTCTTTTTTAATGAGTGTGACAGAGGAATTGTCTGCACGAGGCCGAACTAGTTTCCTGGTGTTATCGAACTCACCTCACTAACTACCCACCCCACCTCATGGTGTCCCTGTCATTCAATGCCAGTTCTATTCTCCCACCCATCATGGTTGGAGGTACTCAACATCGCCCGGACGCGCCTGGATATTCTGGAAACACTGTCACTGGTGCCATCTTCAAAAGGCCAATGGGCACACGGTTGAGCTTTCTCTGTTTGGAGCTGCCCTGCACAGTTTACCACAAGCATGCCGGATAAGGGGCAATTACATCACGGTTTGTCGACAGGGGCAGGTAGAAGCGGATAACAAATCACAAATTTACAATTTTATAATTGGGAATAAGACATTGGTGTTCTTTCCAGTAACAGGTGAGCCTTTAAAAACAAGGTTTCGTGTACCTTATCAAATTGAGATTAACTTTAGTGAGAAGAGGATTATTCTTTTCCCGCGGGGGGGGGGGGGGCACAAAACCAGACCCACCGAGCGTGGTCTGAGCTCACCACCGAGCTCAGTGCATTATCTGCCGTCTGAAGAAGATCCCAGCAATACAGGACAAGCATCAATAACCTTCCCCGCTCTATCAGGATAAGGGTCACAGTATGTTCTCTGCTCTCTCTCACTCACTGTACATTTGTTCTAGCACGTACCCCCGAACAAGACTCATGCTCCACCAGTTTCATTACCGCATGCAGCAGCTTCCCACTCTCCTTCTCCCTCTCTCTCTCTCGCCTTTTCAAAACCCCCTCATGGCGATAGAATATTCTGGAGAATGCTGATTATGGAATGTTCGGGATAATATTCCAAATAATTCCATTTTTCAGAGAAATGTCATTGCCCCAGTATGTAAGGCATAAAGGGAAGGAGTAGAGATGTACGTTTTTTAAAATCGCATACGTTTCAAATCCATCATGAGGACATTCAGCCGAAATGTGTTCTAGCATTCAATAAGATCGCAGCTGATCTAATGGTTTTCTCATCTCCATGTTAGAGGAATTTTCAATCATTCAAACCCCTGGGTTCCTGTCACTGATCAGACAGCACTCAGGCACTTTTCCCCAGTTATCTTCAAGCGCCTGTTCAAGGGCGTTTCCAATGAGAATGCACTCTCTAAACAATATATTCCATCAGCTTTTTAATTCTACGTAATGATATGTACATTTTCCATCGACGAATCAGAAATACACACTTATTTATGGTTAACGATACCAAATTACAATTAATAATCCTGGCTAATTCACTTGTCTCACTTTGTTGTATTTAGCCAAAGACAGGATCATTCAAATTGATGAGGGAGGAATTAATAAGTCAGAATTCAGAGACCACCCATTTGGACGATGTTTCAAATTTTAGGGATCGATTAAATAGAGCTGGAGAGTTGGCTAGATAGATTTAAAAGTATCACAGCATACAATGAAACAGGAAGCGGATACCAAATCACAAATTTACAATTTTATAATTGGGAATAAGACATTGGTGTTCCTTCCAGTAACAGGTGAGCCTTTAAAAACAAGGTTTCGTGTACCTTATCAAATTGAGATTAACTTTAGTGAGATAAACTAATTGATAACGACTCCAGAGAGGAAGAAAGCTCACAAAGTGTGTCAAGTGAATATGCTCAAAAGATAGGTTGATAGTGAAAGAAAGCAAGACGAGAAGGTGTTCATGATTACAGTACAGAAGGAAGAACCAAGTTCAGAGGATTCTGAATTGGACATTCCTCAAATAAAGTTGAACAATGAGAGAGTTGTCAAAAATTGGGATACATTATTGAGTTACCTTCCACAAGAAAATCAAAATGACCCAAAAGAGTTATTCCTATCACTTTGGGAGATATACGGAAATAAACTGGAAAGTACGTGCATAATTGTGCATGATGAAGATATAGGAGATTCTGTTCTGATTAAGCAACATCCTTCTAAGCATAACCCTCCAAAGTTGGCACAGGTTCAGAAAGAGCGAGAGTGAATGCTCCAAGATGGCATAATCGAAGTGAGTTACAGTGACTAGAACTCACCTATAGTCATAGTGCCAAAGCCAGATGGTACCCGAAGGTCATGTGGGGACTATCACAAAATCAACACCGTTACAAAGACTGATGTATATCCAATTCCATGTTTGGAGAACTGTGTCGAAAAAGTAGGAGATGCCACATACATTTCTAAGTTAGACTTGCTCAGAGGCTACTGGCAAGGACCAATGCCATAGAAAGCAAAGGCAATTTCGGCTTTCATAACACCAAATGAACTATATCAGTTCAAAGTCATGGCATTTGGTATGAAAAATGCTCCAGCCACATTTCAGAGATTGACAATAATGTTTTTGCTGGATTACCCAACTATGTAGCGAACATTGATGACCTGATGATTTTTTTTGTCACACATTGATGGAACACTTTCAGTATTTATCGGACTTGTTCTCTCGACTTCAGAAGGCAGACTTAGTGATAAACCTGGCTAAAAGTGAATTTGAGAAAGCCCAAGTCACATTCCTGGGCAATGTTATTGGACATGGACCAATCGCCCCATGAGATACAAAAACGAAAGTAGTGGGAAAATTCCCACACCGTCGTCAAAAAGCAGTATTACTGTTCCTTGGATTGACTGGATTTTACTGAAAGTCTGTGCCAAACTTTAGCAGTGTGGCTGCTCCACTCACCATACTATTAAAAAAGGTTAAGAATTCTCAGTGGACAGCAAGCAGTCAAAAGACATTTGACAGCCTAAAAGCTGTGTTAACCACTGCCCCCAGTATGGACCACACCGGATTACACGAAGCCTTTCAAGTTGGCTATCGATGCCATTGATGTGGGTGTTGGTGCGGTGCTCCTGCAGGAGGATGACGAAGGAATCAAGAGACCCATCGGGTATTTTTACAGGAAGTTGAACTTCATCAACAGAAATATTCAACGCTGGATAAAGAGAATCTGAACTTGGTGTTAGCATGATAACATTTCAATGTTTATATCACCAGCGATGCATCTGGGACAACACATACGCTGATCACAACCCATTGATATTTGTGGATAAATTTAAGGACAAAAATGCCAGACTGTTTCGATGGAGCTTGTTGCTGCAGCCATTCATTATGACAATTGTGCATGTGGCAGGTCGTGGAAACGTGATTGCCGATGCGTTACTGAAACTTGAATGAAATATGGAGGCGTTTGGTGGTGGGTGAACCGCGGTTGAATTTGAATGGGGTTGTGCATGTTTGCATGTTTACAGTTGCTATAGTGTATGTGTGCGAATTTAGACTACCAAGTGGATTTGAATGGTTAAAAATGCAACGATCTTTTGGTATTGAATGTTCATTTTTTTAACGGGGGAGGTGTCACAAAGCTAATCCCTTTTTTGTCAAGAAGCTTTTTGTTGGCTCAGGTTGATGCTGTCCTTGATTTTTTTTTTCAGAGGAACAATAAAACGGGGCCTGATTCAGGTCAGTCTGGTTTGGTACAGAGACTAAAAGGATTTTCAGAGGCCTTTTGTTTATCGGTAAACAGATGAGGCGTCAGACCAAAGTGGTCATGTTTTAGAAGTGACCTGTATAATTAAAGGGGAGTGATGCACTCTTTTAGCTGAACTATCTGAGCTGAGCTGAGCTGAGCTGAGCAGTTTTCAGTTGAGTCTTGAACTGGAAAGTTCAACAGGGAGCTGTGTGGAAACTCTCTCTTTTCTGCGCTTCAACTTCAACCTGTAAGCATGTGTTCCATTTATACTGGTTTTCAAACGGGGTTTGCTTATTGGGACTCTTATGTGCATTCGGAACAGCATAATTAAGTCTAGCTAGATAGGTTGAGATCTGTAGGTGTTCTTTATTCTGTTCTTCGTGTTTCATTGTGTATTTTGTGAATAAAGTTTTGTCTATTTTAAAATCCAGTCGTCAACGTAGCTAAATTACACGAGGTAATTTTCATCATACACTAAATTAAACAAATTGCAAAGTTATGATCTGGGCTGTTTGCTTAAGAATGTTTTGAATGGTCTAGACTCGTCCATACATCTCGGAGAGGGAAGATGCCCCCTCGGAACTTGGTGCAAATCATTCACTTTCCCTCCTCACGATCAGCAAACCATGTTAACTTAACATTTGTGTACCATTAGCAATGGAACTAGGAGGAACAACATGGAGCAGTCTGTCTGTGCAATCTCTACTTCATTAGTTTGTCATGTTGCAGCATCAAAGACATCCTCCTGTTTCAGTATCACAGTTTGGAGGGGCTGAATGGCATCTTCTTTTGAAGTGTTAGTGTCTCGAGATCACTGAGTTCTCCAATTTCAAATAACCGCATTTCCAATCTTCTGACTCCCTTCCCAGTCCCTCCCACTCCTATCCCATCACCTACCCCTTCCTTCCCAGCGCGTCCACCTCCCTTCCGTTCCTCTGATCCACCATTCTTCCAGCTTCCAACGGGATTCATTCTTCCAATCGACTAATCCAGTGTTACCCTCTACCAGTGTTGACCTATCCCACCTCACCACACCACCTCCTCCTCCCCATGCCGCTTCTTTATCTGTAAACCTCCTTACGTCCATTCCCACTCCTGAAGAAATGTTACACCCAAGGTGTTGACTTCTCCACTTCCTGATGTTGCTTTGCTTGGTGTGGTCTTCCAGCCTCCTGCTTTCCAATATTTGCATTTTTTAAAAAAAAAAGTGTAATAGGCAGGAGAGAGTGAATTGGTTGTAACTCTGCTTATCCAATAGTTTCGATGGGCTGAATGGCTTTCTCACATTCTTGTGAAACCTGTTTGACATGCTGAAAGAGCTCCACTTTTTATCCTGTGCAAGTGTTCAGGGTCTAGCAGTACTGTCACATGAATGTTACTTACACGTTAACAACATGAGCTTGAATGTTGCCCAGGTTTTGAAGCTGTATGTGATTTCTACAGAATATCTTCACTTCTGATCGAATGATGGGGGGAAAAACATTGATGAAGCAGCTGATGGTGTTTGTGCCGAGGAAGCTACCCGAAGGATCGCCCACATAGATATCCAGGGACTAAGAGGATTGCTGTCCACCAGCCAAATTGTGTTCTGAATGACCCAGTGGAGAGTTCACACCTGATCCCAGTCAGTTCAATCTTATTCAGACTTCTTGACACCTTGCTCTGTCAAATCCTGCCGTAATGTCAGGACCAGCCACTCTGACGCTGAGTATTTTTGTTCATATCAATTGGGCATGAAAGAGAAATTGCAGCCGAGACCAGATCAGCCCTGAAGTTACTGAAGGGAAAAGAGGATTGAGGAGCTAAATGGCCTCGTGTTATTCCAGTATACCCCAGAGTCCAGTCAGTTTGTGGCCTCTTCGAGTTCCTGTGTTCCGGACTTCAAGTAACTGAACAGACTGATCCTGTTGCTGGATCAGGATACTAATGCTGCTTGATCTACTCTGGATACAGCTTTATAGGCTCGAGGGGCTGATTTGTCTCCTCCTGTAACTGTATATCAGTGTCCAGTGGCTGAAAACCTTCATCCTATTCTGTTGTAACTGAAATCCATACGGACTAATTCTACCGTCCGAGGAGAAAGTGAGCACTGCAGATGCTGGAGATCAGAGCGAAAAACGTGTGGCACTGGAAAAGCACAACAGGTCAGTCACCATCCGAGAAGCAGGATAATCGATGTTTGGACATTCCTGATGAAAGGCTTATGCCTGAAATATCGATTCTCCTGTTCCTTGAATGCTGCCTGGTCTGATGTGCATTTCCAGCACCATATGTTTCGACGTCTAACACCCTGCCAAAGTCAACCTTCCTTGTCACATCATCAAATAACTTTAACAGCTTTTTAGGCATAAACCCCAGGTACAAAGACATGCTTACTATTCCTAATCAAACCTGCCTTTCCAAAAACATTTACATCTGATTCCTTGGTATATTCTCAAGTAATGTACCTACCAAAGATGTTAAACCTACTGGTCTATAGTTCCCAGGCTTTTCTTTTACAGTTCTTTTTGAATAAGGGCAAATTTATTATCCTCCAGTCTTCCGGAATCTCAACTTTGTGATAAATGTATTTAACCAGTGTTTCTGCAAGTTCTTCTCTAGCTCTTTGCAGTGTTCATGGATATACTTGTTAAAGATCGTGAGATTAATCCACCGTCAAACATTCTAGTAAGCCCAATGTTACCTCTACTGTGATATGGACTGCCCCTAAGATATCACCACTAACTTCCTCAAGGTCCCAAGTACTTATGTCTTTCTCCATGGTAAATACGGTGAAGAAATATTTTTTGAGGACCTCGTTCATCTCTTATGGTTCCACATACATACGTCCACTTTGGGATTTGAGGGGTCCTATTCTCTCACTCGTTATTGCTTTCCTTTCATATTCTTAAAGTGCCTCGTTGGATTCATCCTAATCTTCTAAGGCAAGGTTCTTTCATATCCACTTTGTCGCCCTCCTGACTTCCATCAAAGGTTAACTCCTATATCCCATATTGTGTACCAGCGACTCCCTTGATCCCAGTTGCGTGCTCCTGAGCCACGCATCCCTCATTTTTCCAGTCAAAGCCTAAATATCTCTTGACATCCTTGGTTCCCCATTTCTGCCAACCTTGCCCTTCACCGTCACAGAAACATATAGTTTTGAACTCTAGCTATCTCACGTTTAACGGCTTCCCACTAGCCAGCGGTCCATTTACCGACAAACAAATTACTCCAGTCGACCCCTGCAAGCTTCTGTCTAATCCCATCAACATTCCCCTTGTCCCAATTTAGAACTTTAACCTGTGGACCAGTTCTGTCCCTCTCCATAGCTATTTGAAAATTAATAGGACGATGGTCACTGGTCACTAAGTGCTCCCCCACTGTCACCTCAGTCACCTGTTCTCCTCTGTTTCCCAAGAGTCGTGCGAGTTTTGCCCCTTCCCAAGTAGGACCCTCTACACACTGCTGGAGAAAACATTCCAGAACACACTTATCGGATTCCACTCCATCAACTTCCTTAACGCTCCAGCAGTCTCAGTCTTTTACAAAAATTAAAATCCACTCTTATGACAACCATATTGCTCCTGCATGTCTCCCTTGTCTCTGCACATTTGTTACTCTAATTCACGTTGACTATTTGTAGGCCTATAGTACAACTCCAATGATGTAAAAATCTGAATCTCTCTGCGCCCACCCCGCACCAATTCTTTAGTTACTTATTTATCTGCCATATCCTCTTGTTCTTACCTTCATTAGCTCATCTCACTGGATGTAATCAGGAGATTACCACTGTCAAGGTCCTGGTTTTTAACTTTTCTCCCAGCTCTCAGTAATTACTCTGTACGACCTCATTCCTACATCTACCTGTGTCATTTGCGCCATCGTGCACAATGACTTCTGGCTGCTCACCCTCCGCCTTGAGAATGTTCTGCAGCCGCTCGGAGACATCCTGGACCCTGGCGCCTGGGCGGTAACTCAACATTCTGGATTCCCATTTGAGGCCACAAAACCTCCGATAATTCCCTCTAACAATCGACTCTCCTATCTCTAAGGTCCTGTTTAACGTTACCCTTTCCCACTGTGCCCCACCAACCTGGCTACTGCTGCTTTCCCCTGGAACGTATTTCCCCTGAACAGTATCCAAAACGGTGCACTTATTTTCGCGGGGAATTGCGACAGGGTATTCCTGCATTCTCTGCCTACTCCGTTCGCCATTACAGGTGATCGCCCACCTCCTCTATGTTTTGAACACAACAGGGCGCAAGGACTCCTGTTGGATTAAATTGCCTTTATTTAAATGCAACAGGACAGATAGGTAAGCCTGATGTAATCATAGCATGGATTTTAACGCGGGACTGGGATATTATAGTCATTACAGAAACATGATTGGGGCGAGTCTTGGGTGTGATCACAACAAGAAAGTTCTTATCTATGAAGTTCTCAATATCTCAGATGATCCTGAGTGCATCCAGCTCCAGCTCCCGAACACGGTCTCCCAGGAGTTGCAGCTGGGTGCATTTTCCACACGTGTAGTTACCAGGGACGGTGGGAATTTCCCTGAGCTCCCACATCCCGTAGGAGGAACGTTTAACAGTCCTAACTGCAATCTCCATTGCTGCAAGACTAAAGTTGAAAGGACTTTATTTGAGCTTGCCTGTAGTTTTCGCTAAGCTGCTCCTGTCCACACCTCTTGAGCCAAACATTACTACTGACTCTGCTACCAACCGCATGTCTCTCTACTCCTTCACATTTAGTTTTGCTTCGGGAAGGAGGGAGACACTGAAGCGATGTAGCACTTGGACATTAAGCACTCCTTGACACATGGCCGCTGACTACCTACTGTCCATCCAAGATCACTGATTGGCCTTGGAAGATATCTTACTGAGATTTTCCTTCTGTTAGGACTAACTGCGCTGATGCTAATCTTCACCTCGACAGCCAATCTGTGTTGTCACAGTCCCTTGGTCCTTTCTGTCTAAGAGTACTGCATTTATTAATTCCTTGAATCCGTCGACTGCATTCCAAACTGTGTCTCACTCCATAGCGAGAGAGGTTGATGTTCCAGTGAATACAAGGCTATTTTAAAAATGATACAATTCGACATAGGAACAACAGTATGTCTATCCGCTCACTGCGTCTGCTTTTCCACTCAATTCGGTGAGATCTATTTTGATGATCCCCCATTCAATTTGTCTGCATTTTCCCCATAAACCTTGTGTGAAAATCAGTCTGCCTCAATCCTAAAGATATTTAATGAGCCAGCCTCAACAGCCCACAGAATTTTCTAAAAGGATTTCCCTCTCACTGATGTGAGACTTGGTGGTCTTTAACCCCATGCGGTATTTCTAGCACTCTGTTTGAAAGACGTATCAATATTAGATGTTATCCTGCCCTATCACACCTTCTCTGTGGCCAGACGCAAAACAAAAATGAAAAGTTAAGAGATTGTAATCTCCTCACGTCAGCCTAATATACAGCTCATCCTGGTCTGTGCATTTGCCTACTCTCTATCCCGCAAAAACTTCCAATTCTTTGTCAGCTTCTGTATCAATTCACTCAAGGATCACACGGTCAATCTCCTTGAATCCAGGAACTCCTTCTTCAAAGTGAAGACCGAAAGAAAGTAACTGTTTAACATATTCTCTGGCTCCGTGCACAGGCTGCCCTCTTGGTCCCTAATACTCCCCATTCTCTCCCGCGTTATCCTCTTCCCCTTATTAACCCGAAAGAAAGTCTTTGAATTCTTGCTAATCTCTACCCTCGAATGTTTTAACTCCCCGCCACCACTTCTGCTCTTCTACTGACTTTTTATGTTTGGCCCTACACTTTCTATATTATTTTCGGATCTCCATTGACCTGCTTAGTTTGTAACTGCTTTAAGCTTCTTTTTCCTTTTTAATTCTGTTCGGAATTTGTGTCGACATTTGAGGTTCTCTGGGCTTGTGTTCCTAAAATTCATCTTCGGTGTAACATGCTGGGCCGACACTGTCATCAATGACATTTTGATCAAGTGACCCCCTAACTCGCGCCCCACGCTGTTCTGCTACAGTTGCACCCAGAAGCATCTGCATTTTGGCCAGATCCTGTCATATTTTTTCATAAAATCGGTCTCTCAAATCCAAAAAGTTTTTATTTTTCAAACATTTTTGGGTCTTTTCCTTAGCAAACCCAAGACATAGGAGTCACGGTTACTGGTCCTTTCATGCTCAACCCAATCCTGCCTGCAACATCTGACTGGCTTCCTACCCCACGGTGAGGCCAGCACAGCCCCGCCCATTGTTGTATCTGCTACACGTTGACATAAGAAGCTCCCTGGAATACATTTCAAGGCATCTGTCCCCTCTTAAAAATGTTATCACTGCCCGAATAAATGTTTGGAATTGAAATGCCTGAATATAATGATCCTATATTTGTATTAACACACCTCAGTAAATTGGTTTTATATCAGCTCCTGTACTTTCTTTTATCTGGGAGTCTACAATATATCCTCAGCGGTGTGTCTGTCATGGTTTTGATCCCGAACTCTAACCACCAAGCCTCATTAGAAGATCCTTCTTACTGCAGTAACTGACTCCATAATTAATAATGCAACCCCACTTACTCTTTTACAACCTCTCCTGTCGTCACCGATAGATCTTGTACCACGGGATATTGTGTTGTCAGCCCTGATTTCCCTCAAACACATTTCTGTGATGGCAAAAATGTCACACTTACCCATTTCATCTTGTTCCCTTATCATATCTTTCTGTCGGATAATATTCCCAGCATTAAGGTAGAGGACATCCAGCCTGGAATATAACACCTGGAATACTCTATAACGTGGAGTTCTTCAGTCATTCATTGTTTGTTCTCAAGCTGCCCAATTCATAAACAAAACTGTTACTCTGGGAATGAAAGAATATTTATTGCATTGAAATTTCTCTTTGAATAAATGTGTTCATCAAATACAACTTTCCAGAACTAAACAGTCAGCTCCACATGCAATGAGTTTCTGCTGATTAATTCTCTGTTCAGTGTGCAGAGGGGACAGCTCTAAGTAATGGAGAAAGTGAGAACTGCAGATGCTGGGGATCAGAGTCGAAACGTTTGGCGCTGGTAAAGCACAGCCAGTCGGGCAGCATCTAAGGAACAAGAGAGTCAAAACTTTGGACATCAGCCCTTCATCAGGAAGGCATTGGTGCCTTCCCATGTTTTCCATTCCATGATTGACAGGATATTGGGAACCATACGTGTTCCAGAAGGCAGCACTGTATATATACCTGAAATGGAAAGCAGTCAATCATTTGTTTGGACAGGGAGTAGACATTTTGAGGTGAAGTACAGATTGATTGAAGTACAAACGCAAGAACAGATAAATCCCTTGGGCCAGACGGAAAAAACCCGAGGTTACTACAGGAAGACAGGGAAGAGATTCCTGCGCCTTTGGCGATCTTTTCATCCTCACTGTCGACTGGAGTAGTGCCAGATGATTGGAGGGCGGTAAGTGTTACGCCTTGTTCAAGGAAGGTACTAGGGATTATCCTGAGAATGACAGACCAGTCAGTCTTACATCAGTATTGGGCAAAGTATTGGAGGGGTTTATGAGATACAGCATTTTTGATTACTTGAAAAATCATAGTTTGATTAGAAATAGTCAGCATGGCTTTGTGAGGGGCAGGTAATGCCTCACAAAACTTATTAAAATCTTTGAGGATGGGATCAAACACATTGAAGAAGGTAGATCAGTGGGTCTGGTGTGCATGGATTTTAACAAGGCGTTTGATAATATTCCCCAAGGCAGGTTCATTCGGAAAGGAAGGAGGGATGGGATACAAGGAAACCTGTCTGTCTGGATACAGAATTGGCTGGCACATAGAAGACACAAAGTGGTGTTAAATGGGAAGTATTCAGTCTGGAGCTCAGTGGATCAGTGGTGTTCCGTTAGGATCAGTTCTGGGACCTCTGCTGTTTTTGATTTTTATAACTGACTTGGATCAGGAAGCGGAAGGGTAGGTTAGTAAGTCTGTCGATATAACAACTGTTGTTGATGTTGTGGATTGTGTGGAGGGCTGTTGTATTTTACAATGGGACATTAACAGGATGCAGAACGGGGCTGATAAGTGGCAGATGGAGTTCAATCTGGAAATGTGTGAAGCAATTCATTTTGGAAGGTCGAATTTGAATGCAGAAAAATAGGCAGGATTCTTGCATTGTGGAGGAACACGGTGATCTTGTGGTCCATGCCATAGCTCCCTAAGAGTTGCCACCCAGTTTGATAAGGTTGTGAAGAAGGCTTACGATGTTTTCATTAGCAGGGGAATAGAGTTTAAGAGCTGTAAGGTTATGCTGCAGCTCTATCGAACCCTGGTGAGATCACACATAGAATATTGTGATGAGTTCTGGTCGCCTCATTGTGGGAAGGATGTGGAAACTTGAATGAGGGTGCTGAGGAGATTTATCAGGTTGCTAACAAAGAAGATTTCAGGGCTTTTCTCATTGGAGCAAAGAAGGATGAGGGAGGACTTGATAGAGGTGGACAAGATGCTGAGATGCAAAGATACAGTGGATAGCCAGATACTTTTTCCCATGGTGGAAATATCGATCACGAGGGAGAAAAAAATTAATGTAATTTGGGGAATGTTTAGTGGAGCTGTCAGAGGTAGGATCTTTACACAGAGAATGGTGGATGAGTGGAATGTACTACTCGCAACTGTAGTAGAGTCAGATGCATTGGGGATATATTAAGCGACTATTGGATAGGGAAATGAATGATAGCATAATTAAGGGTATGTCGGTTAGTCTGATCTTAGAGTAGGATAAAAGGTTGCTGGACGTCAAGGGACGAAAGGTCTGCGTTATGCCGTACTGTTCTGTGTTTCATGTTTCACCCAGTTTGTAGATTATTATCAATTGTTGAATGTGTGAGGGAGTGTTGTGTGTGCGATCAGGAAGCTTTGTAGGGGTGTTAGGCCAAGACGTCCACTTATGGTGTGCATTCTTACAGTCACCCGAGTACGAGTACAATATGTGTGTGACGAACTACACCAGACAGAATCCGTCAAGTTCAGCAGCCATTTGCTGCTGTTTTCTTCAGATAGATTCTGTTGGGTGACCCATGTATTAATTTCTGTCCATCATCAGAGTGGGACAATTTTATATTGATACTGGTGAATGTGAAAGTGACATTTATTGGACACGGTTCTAGAGGTTTCTTTGCGAGACACAATGTGCTGCAGAATACTGTCAACTTGTTAACGTCTTCGCCCAGTGTCTGATCGAGGTATCAGATGCTTGGAGTCTGGGAGGCTGGCCAGATGCCATCACCAGAAGTAACGTTTACGATGTGATTCTGACACTCCATGTCCATTCACCTGCCCCCGGGCAATGCTCAGATCGAAGATGGAGTCGAAATAATTTGTTGTGAACTAATGATTGAATGATTGCCCGGACCCATATGGAAGCTCTCTGGATTCATTTAAGAGCAGAACACTGTCTTACCCAATATCAAAGGCAGCTGTGACTGAATTCTAGTCTTTTAAAATCCTTTTTCAATGTCGGTTATGATTGCAAGCTGATCTGAAAAAAATCATATATTTGCTATGTTCACATATTTTTGTGAACACAAAATGTGAAATATCATTATTCAACCAAATAGTAATTGCATCATCTCTGAAAACAATTAGTTTGATATTATATTTATGGAACTAAAATATACTTTCCTTCCAACATTTTAAGATACAAAAATAAAGAATGTATATTTTATTTAATATCGAACAAAGAACATGTTATGTGACTATAGTGCTGATCACAATTACATACTTTTGGATACATGAACACTAACTAACCACAAAAGGACATCATCTTCTCTCACTGGTATCCTCACAAACGGATGAGGAAGGGCACCACTTCGACTGAGACAACACATCCATCCCAGGACACACCAAATAGAGGAACCCATGAGAATTCCTAGAAGCATGGCATTCATTCCAGAACTCTATCCACAAACTCATCGAGTTAGACCTCAACGACCACCCCTGAGAAAAGGAACAGAACGTGACTTCACCACAGGAAATAACATAACCACAGGAAATGACATCACCAATCCAAAGAAACCAAAACATATAAATAAAAAGCAGGAATTTTCAGCATTGGTTCGCCTGACGCCCACTGAAGATGAAGATGGTTAAAAGTCTGGAAATGAACCTCCCAGCTCAACGAACAAGCCTGCATCCAAAACCTCAACCTGAGCTACAAATGTTCTCAAAACTCGGTACAATTACATACTCATTGTCAGTATTCAAAAGAATACATCGTCGCTCCAATATGTGGAAAGTCGTTGGCTTCTGAATGATTGTATTTTTAGAGTGAGAAAACGATTGAACTATCATATAGAAATAGTGTTCTTTCAAATTTATATATAATCAATCAGTTTAATTTCTCACTTAATGTGCAAGCTTTACCAACAATTGAAAAATGACAATAATTCAACATGAACAGAGAATATTAGTTTGAATAAATAATCTGTGTTATTTAGTTGAAGTGAACAATAATTTGAAATCTTGCAATGTTTAGAATGAATGGTATTTAATGTGAAATGTGAAAAAGAACGATGAACATACTTCCTTGTGAGTGAACAGTCAGACATTTTCAAAGAGTTTTGTGGCAAAGCAAAGGAAATATTTGTTTTATTTGTAGGGATACATGATTGAAAATATCCGTGTGCTGAGTACTAATTAGACTTCATCATCAAGCTGACCTTGCAATACTTGCATTTTAAATGGTAATGCTGCAGCAAAATGATCAGATATTTGCCAACATTTACAGCTGGAAATAAACTGATACTGGCTTTGACTTGCATCTGTACATGATAGAGTACAGAACTTTAATGTAAACAAGGAGGCTATTGGGCCACTGTGTGTGCATCAGCTTGTGAAATGTCTCCCAAATCCTTCCATTTGCCACTTTTATCTCTGTTGCACTTTAATTTCGAAACTTTCAAATATATATCCAGTTCCCTCTTGAATCTTCATTCACAAATCTCCCAGGCAGGGCATTCTAAATCCTAACAACTCTCTCAATAAAGAACTTTCGTTATCTCACTCCAAGGTCTTGTGCCGACGCTCTTGATACTGGGATGCTGTAATGCCAGCTAAGAAAAACGAAGTATTCTTATTTTACCCTTTTTGTTCATAATTTTGATCACAACAATAACTTCACATCTTCATCTGTTGTGATTAATAAGGAGTAATTTCATTACTCTAATTTCTCACATCCTACCTTTAACTAATTTCTTCATTCCACTTATCATTCTGATTATTTATAAGGTTACAGGTATTCTTCTTCAAAGTAATGAAGGGTGTGTGTGTGTGTGTGTGTGTGTGTGTGTGTGTGTGTGTGTGTGTGTGTGTGTGTGTGTGTGTGTGTGTGTGTGTGTGTGTGTGTGTGTGTGTGTGTGTGTGTGTGTGTGTGTGTGTGTGTGTGTGTGTGTGTGTGTGAAAACAATTCTCTGTAATGTCTGAATTACACCCAGTGCCTCGTGTAAAAGAGTAAGGATTAGGTAACGATTAACATATGGTAAAAGAGCTAGTTCAGGGGCGACGGTTTCAGATATCTGGATCATTGGGCCCTCCACCAGGATAGGTAGGGGCTTTAAGAAATGGAGAGATTGCATCTTAACTGGATGAGCACCAACATCCTAGTGGGGAGGTTTTCTCGTGCAAATTGTGTGGATTTAAACTAATAAACCAGGAGGCTGGGAAACAAAGCAGTAGGTCAGGAACGGAGCAGAAGGTAGAGGTGAGTCGGATATCAGACACGGCCAGCCTCATGATCATGCTGCGAGAAGGAATCAAATCAGTCCAAAATGTGAGTTGGAGATTGGAATAAATGACAGAGATGTATGTCAGAGATTAGTAAATGAAGATGGAATGTATGGGGTTCGTGAAGGAGTGAGGTGTGTGAGATCAGGAAACTCGTACTCAAGAAAATATTAAAGGGGAAAAACAAATCGAAAAAACTTATTTAAAAACATTAGGCCTAAAAGCACACAATATTTGGAATAAAATTGATGAGCTGGCAGGAGATACAGAGATAAATGGGTATGACCTGGTAAGGGTGATTAAAACATGGTTACAGGAAGATAAGGACTGGACAGTTAACTGTCCATGGTTACTCGGTATTCCGAAAGGATAGACATGAAGGCAAAGGAGGTGGAATTGGTGTATTGGTTAAGGATGATATCAAGGCTATATTAAGAAATGATATTGGCACGAGGGAACAAAATTAATATCAGTCCAGGTGCAAGCAAAAAGCAACTGAAGAAACCTCTTTGGAAGAGCAAGTTTCCGCCACCGTCTCCCCAAAGTACTTCTGAGGTCGGAAATAATGAGGGTTCGTGACAAGGTAACAACGGTGGGATAAACGTGCATATTGAATTAATTAATCAACTTGGCAAAGGGTAGGTTCCAAGTACAAATCGTAGAGTATATGAAGGATTGTTTCTAAGAACACATGTCAGGGAGCCACCCAGAGAGCAGGGTACTTTAGATTTGATATAAGTAAGGAATGAAAAACGATCTTGCAGGAAAGGATCCTCTTGGAAAGAATGAACACAACATACTGTAGTTTCAAATTCAGATTGAAAGAGTGAGAACAGAATCACATACGAGAGTCTTAATGTTGGGTAATAATACTTTCAGTGGCCTAAGGAAGGTGTTGGTGGGGGGTTGGGGAACAGTCAAAGGCAGGACAGATGAAGAAAATTGGCAATTACTTAAGGGGATACTAAATACGTCTCAATTAAAGCATATTTGTGAGAGAAGAGCAATTGGATGACAGAGAAAAAATATCCATGTCTAGATCAGGAATTCAATGACAGCATGAGGGCAAAAACTAGGGCAAATCATACTGCACAAGTTAGTCACACTTAGCGGAATTGGATAAGGCAGTGGCCTAGTGCATTATAGCCGAATTGTTCATCGAGAGCCAGATAATGTTCTGGGGAGCTGGATTCGAATCCTGCCATGGCATATGGTGGAATTTGAATTCACATTTGGGATTAACAAACTGATGGTGAACATGAATAGATTGTCAGGAGAAGCTCACCTGTTTCACTAATGTCCTATGGGGAAGGAAACAGCCATCCTTAGCTGGTCTGACTGATATGTGACTCCATAACCACAGCAATGTAGATAAATCCTAAATACCCTCTGGGAAATCAAGGATGGGCAATAAATTGCGGCCTACGCAGCAATACCCTCTTCCTGCGAATTAATGAAAACAAACAAAAAAAATCAGCAAAGGGTTAACACACAACATTAAAAGAAGCTATGACAGGAAATGAACAGAAACATAAATACTGATACCAGTAGCTTTCACTACTACATAAAAAAGAAGCACAGAGTGAAACTAAGTGATGGCTCTTTGCAGGGTGAAACTGACAAGGTAACGATGAAAAACTCAAAAATGGCAGAGGCACAAAAGCAATGCTTTCTGTTTTCACAGACTACTCCACAAACTGTAGTTCCTACAGAGAAACTTGTTGGAATTACTGCTGTTTGTAATTTTTATAAATGATCTAGATGAGGCCATAAAAAAGATGTGTTAGTAACTTTAATGATGATACTAAGGTTGGTGAAGTGTGGATAGTGCTGAAGGATGTTGCAGGTTACAGAGAGACATAGATAAGCTGCAGAGCTGGGCTCAGAGGTGACAACTTGAGTTGAATGTGCAAGATTGTGAGGTGATTCACGTTGGAAGGAGCAAAAGGAATAAAGATACTGGGCCAACGGTAAGATTCTTGGCAGTGTCGATGAGCAGAGAGATCTCGGTGTCAATGTAAGTAGATCACTGAAAGATGTCAATCTGGTTAATAGGCTTGTTAAGAAGGCGTACAGTATGTTAGCTTTTCTTGGAAGAGGAATAGAATTTTGGAGCCACACGATCATACCGCAGGTGCACAAAACTCCGGTGTGGCCGCACTTAGAGTACTGCATATATTTCTGCTTGCTGCATTACAGAAAGGACGTGGAGCGTTTGGAAAGGGTTCAATAGAGATTTACGAGGATGTTGCCTAATATGGAGGGAAGGTCTTATAAGGAAAGTCTGAGGTAGTTGCTGCTGTTTTCATTCGAGCGATGAAGGTTGAGAGCTGTTTGAATTGATCGATATAAGATAATCAGAGGTTTAGATAGGGTGGACAGTGTTATGATTTTTTAAGTGCACTATACCTTCAAGAGAGTTGAAAGACTGGTCAGAGTACTGGAAAAATTAACAATGCAATATTTGGTAAAACAGCTAACAGTATCTGGGTTGCTATGAGACAAACTCAAATTCAAATTCAGCCAATCAGTTTAAATAATGTGCCAAGATGCCAAATGCTAATCAAGTTTGTAGTGTTTAGACAATATTAAAACCAATGATTCAATCCAATCTTTTGGGGTATAAATATCAAACATTTTGAACAGTTGGCCAGAGCGGAAAAGAGCAGCAAGCTGCCAACAAGTCCAGCTGAGCAACAGAAATATCTGCTCCCTGAAAGGTACCTTTATCAACCAAAGACCTGGGAAGCAGAATCCCCAAGAATAAGAAAAGAAGACAGGAATATGGAGAAGAATCGACAGCTGGCAGGTTTTGAAATAAGATTTTTTTTTAAAATCGTTATCAGGATTTTTTGATCGGACTATTATTATAGAGGTGGAGGTATCAGTGTGCATATCAGTCCATTGTTACGTAAAAACGGCGAACTTGCAAAATTTTGGGCAATACCATGATGACCTTTGAAAGGCTAAACTGTTTTTCGGTGATTAAACAGAAGAATGGATGTCTGTGGGTAAGCAGTTTGCAGGTTCCCAAATTGACAGAATGGATCAAACCCGTTCAGTTAGCAGGCCGAAGCAGCATTTTTACCCAGGCAACAGTTCAAATGCTGCCAATTAACTTGAAACGGCACTTGGAGAATAAGGATCAATTTTAGTGTTAACAATATGAAACCAATCATATAATAAGAATTTCTCGTGTCAAGGAGATATATATAGCAGAGAGGAAAATGGACAGAGGGGGAGAGTCCACTGCTATCTGAAAAAATGATGACAGGGAAGTGTCATCTGTGAAAGAAATATTGGGGTCTCACAAAAAATCTCCATGCTCTGCCTAAAAAGCTCTATCCATCAATAAGCGTGCACAACACGCTGAAACCAGAAAACAACTGAGAAGGCATTTCAGACAGAGAAAGACGATGGAATAAGATACAGAAATTTCAAGAGTGCCCATTCTTGATGAACTTTGAGAAACTAAGTTTAATTGTGTTCTTACTAATCATGGATTTTTGAGTGGAATCCGCATTAGTGAAACTGCATATCAGGAAAATCTTGTTTTATTCCAAAATACGCAGTTATTTGCAGAGAAATTGTTCAGTGTGTTCGTGATTGGTTCACTGTTAAAGTTAGAATCATAGAATAGCTAGAGTAGGGAAACAGCCCCTTCAGACGAACAAGGTCCACACTGACCCTCCAAAGAGTAAACCACTCAGATGCATTCTCTACTCTATTAACTATATTTACCCCTGATTAATGCACCTTACTTACACATCCGTGAACACTATGGGTAATTTAGCATGCCCAATTCAAGTAACCTGGACATCTTTGGATTGTGAGAGGAAATAGGAGCACGTGTTTGAAGCCCACGCAGACACATATGGAATGCTATAACTCCACATAGAGGCTGCAATCGAACCTGGGTTTTTAGCATTGTGAGGCAGCAGTGTAAGCCCCTGAGCCACGGTGATCCTCGTGGTGCGGGGACACTAACTGATACGTTTCAAAGAGAGCCACAGGATTCTGGACAAGTGACAGTGAATGGACAATGATATTCATTCAAACCAGGATGCTGTGTAGCCTTGGAGATTGTGTTCCTCACCGCATGATGTTCACAGCGATGCAAATAGTGGGACAGTCTCTTGCTGTTCTTATTTTTGGGAATTTACAGAGTGATGTAGTTAAGGTCTTTTATGAGGGAGCCAGAAATAGCATTTTGAACACAGAGCTGAACTCTCCTTTTACGTACGCTCTGCCACCGCTGCATGTTTTATTTATAAAGTTTGTGAATAATTTAGGATGGACCAGGATTTGGCACCTTGCCCTGGAACATTTGTATTTTTCGTGACACTGAAGTATGTCCTTTGTAACATTCCCAACAATCGTCAGAGCTGAAACAATTCTGCAGAAATTACGGATTCATTCATTGTTTGTTTGAAGGAGTGAGTATAATGAGGATAAAGATTCAATTAAATTGCACGTAATGGACACACTGCCGGAGTTCAAATCATATTCTCACGTTTTCCTTGCATTGGAAGCAAATTATTAGAACAAACGCCCATTCTTGCACATACTGTAAAACAAAAATAAGAAATGTTGAGACACCACACTAGGCGAGAAAATACATGTCGTCTGCACTTGATGGAGATACAGAAATTCAGAATAGCTGCACAATCTGAACAAGAATCTAGTGATAGAAAAAACATATAACAAGTATTTTCTTAGACCATGACCCCCACCATGGCACATCAAGCCATTGTATCAACTGCGATAACTGATCTAATTTCTGCTGACCCCTCCCCCCCACACACTGCCCTACCAAACACCAGCCAATGGCACCAAGCTAATGGCCCTCTGATAGCACAGGTCGTTTCCATCTCCTCCAGACATCCACAAAGAGTGTGGCCCAGGCAGACACATAGCTTCAATCTTCACCTGCTACAAACAACTCATCTCTTCCTACTTTGACTCAGTAATCCCTCCTGGTCCAGTCCCTGCCCACGTATATCCGTGCTTCATCTGACGCTTTACACCAATTTCAGAATTTCCATTTTGCTGGCTCCATTCACCTCCTCTTTCCCATGGACGTACCATCGCATTACACATCCACCAACACCCCACCCCACCGCCCACCCCCATTAGGAAGGTGTCAAGACTCTCCTATTCTTCCTGGAACAAAGGCCTGGACTGCACCCAAACACCACCGCCATCCTCCAACTGGCTAAGCCCGTCCTCACTCTCAACAAACTTTCATTTTAACGTCTCCATGATCACTCTAACTTTATCTTTCCTACACATCTTTTCTCTCTTCTGGTGTATCTTGTACCCCAGCTCCTGACTACTGTTTGGAGGCCTGTACAAAACTCCAATTATTTTTTTTTCTCCACCTTTTCGATACCTCAATTCTACCCACACAGATTCCCCATCATTTGACCGTACTTAATTTCGTACTATTGATTTAGTTTTATTTCTTACCAATAAGGCAACCGCACCTCCTCCTCCCACCTGCCTATCTTTTCAATAAGTTGTATATCCTTGAATATTCAGCTCCAAATCCTGATACCTTGCAGCCATGGCTCCGTGATTCCCGCCACGTCAGACCTGCCAATTCTGATCTGCGCCACAAGCTCATTTACCCTACTCCTTCCACTGCATACATTCAGACATAACGCCTCCAGTCCTGTATTAACCGTTCCTCTTCACGCTGTCATTCGTTTGTCCAGTGTGCTTGAAGTTTGATTGCTTACACGCTCCATACACTCTGTCATATTTATGTCTGTGTTGGAGATTTTAATAACTTCTCCTGAGTTCAGCACTCTTACCTCCTCCTATAACTCGGGTTTTCTAATTCTGCCAATATCTGACCTTGCCCACCCTCGCTCTATTTAGTTTAAAGCCCTGTCTACAGCCCTGGTTGTGCGATCCCTGAGTACTCTGATCCAAGCAAGGTTTGGATGAAAATCACGCCATTAGATGTCATTCAGCTCTTTTACCCAGCTTTGTTGTTCAATTGGATTGTAGTTATTCTGTTCCTTTCAATGGCGGGGTCTTTTCACACCATCCCGAGTGGGTCACAAAGTGTCCAGTATCTTTGGGTACACGTCCCTGCTTAGGAAGCATCCAGTGCCAGGCGATGAGTTCTGATGAGTCTCAGGAGTGGTTCGAGGAAAGGCTGCATGCAGTGATGGATGGACTGAGGGACTGAGAGGGATAGCTTTGGACCAGTGACACTGCAGTCACACAAGTGGCCAGGCAAGTCTCCTGAACACCCAGGTCAGCCTGAATACCAGGGTCGCTTGTACAAAAATCGGTTGCATTTGCCGCATTTCTTCATCGACCTGAAGCAGAAATACTGACAATGGCATAAACACAGTTAGTGCTCCTAATGCAAACATGAGGAGATTGTACAAACGCCACACAGATAGGTTCCAGAGTTTGGAATTGAACCCGAGTCCCTGGCACTGTGAGGCAACAGAGCTCTGTCATCATGCCACCCAATGATGGCGAACAGGATTAGCCAATAAGGTGGAGAATATGGAACCTATAAGCTAGCTCCCCATATGAAAGGAGACTGCAAGATTTTAGTGTAGATCTATAACAGGAAGAGATGCAAGAGTGAACATTGGACAACTTGAAAACGAGGCCAGCTCCAGAGAAACGGAGAACAAAGAATTGGAGGATGAAATCATTAGGAGCTTTGAATCAGTCCTCACAATGGTTGACAACTGGCAGCATTCCAGAACTTCAAGATAGTCAAGGGCGAGAGATGAGTGTAGTGGTCGGTGCTGATGAGAATGTGCTGTGGAAGCTGCAATGTTTGAAGATGGATAAATCCCCTGCCATTATAAACTTAACTTTATATGAACTAACTAAACCCAAACAAAGCACTTAAATAAATGAAAAAGATGGATAAGAAATAAAAGCCTTACCTTACAAGATATTTTTTCTTCAGGTTAGTGGAGGGGCTTAAGGGAGATATACGTGTAGTATCTCGGTATAGCCACTGCACAGATATAAATTAAGCCCTAACTTTCCCGGCAGCCCTCGCTTCACTCCTCCTTCTCTCCTCGCCGCTCTGGAAAAATAGAGTTCGTTGTCAAACGGGTTTGGTAGAGGTGATAGATATCAGATCCTGTCATCACTGGACTGATTCAGAGGACTCCTCTTTCCCAGTTAATACACTCAAACTTAAGTATTTATTGTCAAGTCTGTCCATTTTAAAGAAAAAGTCTTGCTGGAGTTGTGCTGAAATAACATTTAAGTTTTGGTGTGACAAGACTATTCCATGTGCCAATGAGGTTAGGAATAGGATGGCAGTAGACTTAAATACATGGGCAAAGAACTGGCAGAGGAGGCAGCACTTCCGATATGTGTATCATTGGGATTCCCGAGCTCCTCTCTCAAACAAATCTCTATAATATTAACATAGCAGTTATATATACTCACCCAAGCTCCAAGTTCATCCATCTTGCCTGTCATACTCCTGACATTATCATCAGCGCATTTCAGACTGTCAGGCCCATTGTGTTCAGTAACCTCTGTCTGTTTGCTGTTGGTCTTAGGTGTACTGGGATTAGTCGCCAACCCCGCCTCAGTCGTTAACTTGTGGACCTACTGCTCTGGTTCTCACTGTGCCCCCCACACCCCCCCAACGGCCACACTAGTTTCAACCCTCCTGAGTGACAACAGAAAACCTGCCTGCAAGGATATTGCTGCAAGTTCAGGTCCATCCCTTCCTTCTTACGAACATCTTACAGACCTGCAAATCCCAATGATCCACATATCGGAGATTGCTGCCAATTAATGTCCATCCCGTCCTTCTTGTGTATATCATATCGACTCAGGATCTGATGGCATTGGGCTGAAGTGTGTTTATGTCATCGCAATGATTATTATGGGTAAGGCAGATGAGCTTACGGCCTGATTCAATACATGGGACCAAAAATGTTGCCGCCATTACAGGCAATCAGTTTGGAGAGGGACAGGACTGGACGTTCAACCTTTCAGGGTATTGTTGTGTTACATGAGATAGAAAGGAAGGTAAAAGAGGTGGAGGAGCTGTATTACTAATCAGGGATAATGTTGCATTTGCACTCAGAGAGGTCGTACTGGAGTGCTCATTGATGCAATGACTGTGTTCGGATTATACTATAGTCCGCTCAACAGCCACCGAGACTTGGAGAGCAAATGTGTGGGCCAGTTATAGAAAGGTGCAATAAAAACAGAGTTGTCACAGTGAGTGACTTCAACATCCCCAATATTGACTGGGACTCCCTTACAGCAAGTGGCTTAGACGGGGCACAATTTGTTTGGTGCATCCAAGCGGGTTACTTGAATCGGTATGTGGATAGTCCACCACAGGAAGGGCCATACTGGACCTCGTATTGGCTAATGAGCCTGGAGAGTTGACTGACGTTTCAGGGGGACAGCATTGTGGAATCATTTTGGAAACTCCTTCCGTTTTAAGATTGCTAAGAACATGGATAAGTCAGGACCATTCGAGAAGCTATGGAATTGGAATAAGTCAAGTTACGTCAGTATCAGGCAGGAGCTAGGGAGTGTCAATTGGGAGTAATAGCTATCAGGCAAATCCACAATTTGTGTGTGGCTACTGTTTATTAAATCCTGATTGCAATATCATCCAGCGAACGTCCTCTCGACTGTTCGAATTTCAATCTATTTTAATTGAACAAATATTTCGAAGTCGCTGTATACCAGAGAACAGCAAGAGATAATGGATGATTGTGCCCTGTCTCCTTCACTGAACCAGCTTGTCTCTACAGGCACCTAACGTTTTTATTGTGGGTCAGAGAATCTCAGAATTAATAGAACGCAGACGGAAGCCATTCAGTCCTTCGTACACCCACGAGCTCTCCAACTACATTATCTGAAAGCAGAGAGAGTTATTGGAGATAGACAGAGAAAGAGAGAGAGAATGAAACAGAAAGAAAGAATGCAAAGGGAGATAAACAGAGAGGAGAGAAAACTGAGTGACAGAGTGAGTGAGAAATGAAGAGGTGTGAATCAGGGACGTAATTAGATAGATCAGGAGACAGCATGAGGAGAAATAGAAGATGGAAGATTTATTTAAACATTCCCCTGAACCGCAAGCTCTTTGTCTGGGAGCCATACCCTGCGAGCACCATGCTGATACTGGTTGTGATCCTAAATCATTTATTTCCTATAATATCACAGAGTTGAGTGGCTGACCGCTAAACAGAATACAATAGACCAATTGACCGATTCCAGAGAGAAGGTGGATTAATTTAAATGCACTGTGCCAATAATAGCAGGAACTGATAATCCCCTGAGACACTGTGTGAGAGACTGGGCCAGAGAATCTCAGTGACGGGAATCACTGTCAGAGGAGAAATCAGCATCTCAGCTGTGGGTCAAGTAATGACTGAAAAAAGTTTGCACACTATTTCCATGGTTTAGTAATCCACATTTCACTTCATATAGCTCGATATCATGAGTGTATTTTAACAATCTTATCTTTTTGGACATTTCATATTTTGGTTTGTCGAGAAAATCATTTTGTCGCTGTATTTTGTATTGAATAAACACATTTCATTTCTGGGGAAGGAAGGATTAGTTCTGATGGGACAGCCTTTATCGGATCCATGCTGGGACCAGAGTCCGAATGAAATGTATAACTAGGCCGGTAAAGTGGGATGTAAATGGAATAGGAGTGGTGGTGGTGATGGAGGAAGGAGAATCAGTTATAGGGGTAATTAGAATCCTGAAAGAGGAGGTAAAAGTGCAGAATTCAGGATAGATTATTCAAATCTCCATCACAGACATAAATAGGATAGAGTATCTAGAAATGATTAACAAACAAGCTTCAACCACACTGGAAAACGAATGACAATGAGAGGAGGGATGGTTAATACAGGACTGACAGTGTTATATCTGAATGCATGCAGTATGAGGAAGAGGGTAAATGAATTCTTGACCCAGTTCACAATTGGCAGGTATGGCGTGATGGGCATCACGGAGACAAGGCTGCAAGGGGATCAGGATTGGGAGCTAAATATTCAAGGATATGCACCCTATCCAAAAGATACGCAGGTGGGCTGACGAGGTGGGGTTGCCTTATCAGTAAGAAATGAAATTAAATCAATAGCGAGAAATAACATAGGGTCAGATGGTGTGGTATCTGCATGGGTAAAATTGAGGAAACACAATGTTAAAGCAACATTTGGATTCTTATACAGGCCTCCAAACAGTAGTGAGGAGCTGGGCCATCAGATACATCAGGAGGTAGAAAAGATGTGTAGGAAAGGCAAGGTTACAGTGATCATGGGCGATGTCAATATGCAGGAGGACTGGGAAAATCAGATTGGTAGTGGATTGTAAGAAAAGAAATTCATGGAATGTCTACAAGATTTTGTTTTGAGTATCTTGTAGTGCAGTCCACGAGGAAACAGGCAATACTGGTTTTAGTGTTGTGCAAAGAGGCAAACTAGATAAGGGATCTGAAATTGAAGGAAGCCATCGGAAGCAGCGATCATAACATGGTTGAGTTTATTCTCCAATTTGAGAGGCAGAAGATAGAATCAGAGGCAACAGTACTTCAGCTGAATAAAGGCAACTGCAGAGGCATAAGAGAGAAGCTGGGTAGAATTGACGGGGACAGTAGCCTAGCAGAAAAGACAGTAGAACAGCAATGGCAGGAGGCTCTAAGAGTAACTTAGGAGACACAACAGAGATTCATTGCAAGGAGAAAGAGGCATGGTACAGGGAGGATGCGGCAACAATGGCTGACAAGGGAAGTCAGGGATAGCAACAAAGCAAAAAGGAGAAGTATATAATGTGGTAAAGGAAAGTGTGAAAACAAAGTATTGGGAAGCTTACAAAGACCAAAAGAGGGCAACAAAAATGTATAAGGAGGGAGAAAATTAAATAAGGGGGTAAACTCGCCACTAAGATATATAAAGTGCAAAATAGAGGCAAACGTAGATAATGGAAATGATGCCAGAGAGGTAGTGGTGGGGAACAAAGGAACGGCTGAGGAACTTTGCGTCAGTCTTCACAGTGGTAGACAAGATTAACTCCCCAAACATTCAACAGAGTGAGGGGAAGAACGGAGCATGGTGGTCATCACCAAAGAGAACGGGTTAGAAACCTGAATGGCCAGAATGCAGATAAATCATCTGGTCCGGAGGGACTACACTCAAGCCTTGTAAGGGAGATAGCTGAAGGTGTAGTGCAAGCGTTAGTTGTGATCTTTCAGGAATGACGAGAATCAGGAAAGGGCAAAGTGGACTGCAAAATCGCTAACGTGACACCCCGTTGAACAAGGGATTAAAGCAGAAGACGGAAAATTACAGACTGATTAACCAAACCTCAGTTGTGGGTAAGATCCTGAAATCCATCATGAAGGATGTGATTTCTGAATACTTGGATGTAGATTGTAAAATAGGGAAGAGTTATTATGGTTTCATCAAGGGGCGGTCATGCCTGACAAATCACTAGAATGTTTTGAGGAAGTAATGAGCAGATTAGGAGAACCAATAGATATTATCTAACTGTACCTCAAGACGTCCTTTGACAAATTGCTACACTGGAGGTTATTGAGAGAGGGGACCCATGGTGTCAGAGGCAACGTGCGAGCATTGATCGAAGCTAGCAGACAGTAAGGGTAAAATGTCCTATCTCACGATGGCAGTCAGTGACAAGCATTGTTCCACAAGGCTCAATGTTGGGAGCACCAAACTTCACATTATACAGTTAATGATCTAGATGGAGGAACTGAGGGCACTTTGGCTAATTTTTATTATTAGAATCACTAGAGTGTGGAAACAGGCCTTTTGGCAAAATAAGTCCACACCAACCCTCCGAACAGTAACCCAAGCAGACCCATTCTCTGATGACTAATAACGTTATGTATGGGGAATTTAGCATACCCATTTCACCTAATCTGCGCATGTTTGGACTGCAGGAGGAAACGAGAACACTCGCAGGGAACCCATGCAGATATGTGGAGAATACACAAACTCCAAACTAGCATTGACCCGAAGTGGGAATCGAACCTGTGTCCCTGGCACTGTACTAACCACTGAGCCACCGTCCCACTGACAGCCTGATGTTCAGACAGTACAAAGATATGAAGAGGGTCAGATAGCATTGAAGAGGTGGTGAGCTTGCAGAAAGTTGCTCCACCGATTCTCCTCAGCTTCCCAAACATCTGTACTTGAACTCCACCCTTCCTACCACAACTAGGATATACCGCAATGGTCCTTAACTTCCACCCCACCAACCTCCAGATAGAATCATCATCCTCCACTATTTCTGCCACCTCCAGTCAGACCCTATCACCAGAAATATATTTCCCTCCCCACCCCTATCAGCATTCTGCGGAGACCATTCCCTCCACAACTCCCTCATTAGGTCCACGCCCCAAACCCAAACCAAGCCAGCATCCACTCCCAGCACCTTCCCTTCCCATCCCAAGTTGTGTAAAACACGCGCATACACCTTCCCCCTCACCTCCATCAAAGGCCCCAAAGGATCCTTCCACACCCCGTAGACATTGTACTTTGTCCATTGTTCCCTGTCTCCTGTACATTGAGAAGACAGGATGTCAACTTTTGGAACGTTTCAGGGAGCATCACTGGACACACACACACACACACACACACACACACACACACAAACACATACACACACACACACACACACACACACACACACAAGCGCGCGCACACACACACAAACACACGCGTGCACACACACACACACAAAATGACCCTACCACCCTATGGCCGAAAACTTCAACTCTCCCTCCCAATCCGCCAAAGACATGCCAGTCCTGGGGCTGCTCCACTGCCAAACCCAAGTCACCCAACACCTGGAGGAACAACATCTCATCTTCCACCTTGGGACCGTGCAACGACACGGTATCAATGTCAATTTCACCACTTTCCTCATCTTAACCTCCCCACCTTATCTCACATCAAACACTCCAACTTCGCACTGTCCCTTTGAACTGTCAATCTGTCCATCTTCCCTGACCTTCACGATAACAACCCACCTTCGTCGAACTATCGCCTTCCACGCTACCATCCCCCCAGCCTCACCCTCTCCTATTTATCTTTCAGACCCCTTCCGCCCACCCTCCTTAATCCTGACGAAGGGCTTATGCCTGAAATGTCGCACCTCCTGCTCCTCGGATGTTGCCTGACCGGCTGTGCTTTTCTAGCACCACACTTTTGGGCTGTGATCTCTTGCATTTGCAGTCCTCACCTTCGCCTTCAGAAGGATGTGGGCAGTTTGGGAGATTGGGTAAAGAGCTGGTCGATAGAGTACTGTGTGCAAAAGTGTGTGGTCGTGCTCTTTGCCAGAAAGACAAGAGGCATGGACTATTTTCAATATTAAGAGAAAAATCAGAAGTCTGAAGTGCAAAGAGACTTGAGAGTTCTAGTCCAGGAGTCTCTCAAGGTAGACTTGCAGGTTGTCAGTAGTAAGGAAAGCAAACACAATGATGCCATTCATTTCAAAAGGGTTTGAATATAAAAACAGGCATATACTTCTGAGGCTGTATGAGGCTCTGGTCAGACTACATTTGGAGCATTGTGTGCAGTTTCGGGCCCTGTATCTCAGGAAGGATGCACTGACACTGGAGGATGTTCAGAGAAGATTCATATGAATGGTTTTGGAATGAAAAGCTGAATAAATGTGGAACATTTGAGGACTCTGGGTCAGTATCTGATGGAGTTTAGAATTATCTGGGGCATCTAATGGAAACTTACCAAATATTGAATGACGTGGACAAAGAGCATGTTGGAAAGATGTTTCTATTGAAAGAAGAGACTAGGACTCGAGATCCCAGCATAAAGGGAAGACCTTTTAGAACAGAGATAAGGAGAAACTTCTTCAGCCAGAGAGTCGGGTATCTATGGAATTCACGGCCACAGAAGCTGTAGAGATCAGGTCATTATGTACATTTAAGACTGAGCTCGATAGGTTATTGATTGTCAAGGAGACCAAGGGTTATGGGGAGAAAGCGGGAGAGTGATGTTGAGAAGCTTAACAGATATGATCAAATGGTGGAGCAGACTCAATGGGCAGAAAGGCCACATTTCTGCTCCTATGTCTTCTGTTCTTATGGTTAATGTTGGCTGTCCTCATCCCTCACCAGAAATGCATCATGATTCTGACCTAATGATTTATAAAGAGGCACGTTCCAATACTGATGACTGGCAATATCATTATCTCTCCCTCCAGTCGCAGCAATTTCCTCCAATTCCCTCCAATTCTCTTTAATTTCTGTCTCCTCCCCAATGTCATAATCACACAGTTATTGAAGACCAATAAATGATACTTCATTAGAGTTCATTGGCATCAATAACATCAACAGCATGACCATCACTTGCCCCTTCTGATCCTCAAATAAAAATCTGAATTGCATTTATCACGTACAATTCTCTGTTAACATATCCATGCAGTTTGCCTGTTATAATCCATGTTTTCTTAAGCACATTTTCCCATCAGATTTTGGACTAGAAAAGTTCATTCTTCAATATAATCACTGATCAATAATTTCAGGCTATAAGTTTCCATTTATAAATGGAAAAACTGGTTTATGTTCCAACAATTCTCTGTCATTACTCTCATATCCAAGGCAGATTGAATGATTTCACACAAACAATCTGGCATCTCCAACATCCCTTCCCTCAGTCACTCCAACGTATCCCATGCGGAATGTGTAAATTTTAAACGTTATTTTGAATTTTAATAAAATTAATATTGAATTGAAAGGGATTAACTGGAGCTATTTGTTCATCGACTGTGATTATTGTCAATCTCTGTGGATTCTAATTATCCCAGTGGAGGGTTTCCATCGTTAAATGATAAATGGGCTCTGTCAATGTATTATCCCATCGTGTGAGAGGGAGTATCGCCGACAGCACAAACAGGGATCAGCAGCTCCAAAGGGAAGGGAGGAGAGATTGGAATCTGAGAACATTACACTCGAATATTCCAACAATGGATCAGAATCTGTGAATATTAGACTTGAATGTTCCAACAATGAACAGGAATTTATCCTTGGGTCTTGACTTTCTTTCTCAGCCTTGGATATCATTAGCATGGCTGATCCAGGAAATCCTTTGGATTATTCATGGTGGTTACTATCCCATCCTCGCTATAGTTGGTGTTCCTAGTAAGTCATTCTCTTTGACTATTAAACTGAGTTGAACTGAATTTCTGCTCATGATATGTAAATATTAGGAAATGGAAATCAATGTCTTCAGTTCCAATCAAAAATTCCTTTCCTTATAAAATATATAAAGCAAATTACTATTTACAAATTACTCACTAATATGCGAAAAGGAACCGGACTCCATAATCCTTTCTGTCCTGCACAAATTTACATTTCCATATCCTCCCTACCCACCAATCCTGTCGAATACCACCATTATGGTATCGCAGTCGTCTCCTCAGCCTCAGTGCAATTCTTCAGTGAACCATCGTTTGTGTTTTTGTTAAATCCGATACAGCTGTTTCTTCAAGTCTCTTCAAACCACGTGTCTGTTATAAAGTAATTGCATTTGAGATGTTTAACTTGTTCTCTGCACAGAACCTGTCAGATGTAAGACAGTATAGTGCTCAAGTCATTGACTCTTAACCTACTGCCATCAATAATAATCCATTGATATCACATGAAATAAATTGATATAATTGAAATGAAACCATTATCATTTGTGAGAAAAAGCCCTACCGCTTGCCTCATGTCTTTTTGAGAAGACAATGGGTCATCCTTGCCTGGTCAGGTCCCCGTGTGACTGCAATCCCACAGCAATGTAGTTTACTCTTTACTGTCCTGTGGAACAGCTGAACCAGCCACCCAGTTTTAGATCGGTATAACATGCCGGCCTGACCAGGGCTGCACACATCCCGTGAGGGAAGAACAATGGAAAGATAGCTCCTTCCTCTGCCTGTTTACCATATTCCGACAGCTCATTTCCATTCAGGTAGGTGACCATTCCTTGTTTTAGGTGTATTCTATATCTTTGAAATTCTTCACAAGAGTGATGTTCATCTCCATCTTTGGTGTTGGCTTTATTGATGTTGGTGTACAGACGCAAGGAATTTGTAAATTTCACGTCAGTCTCAGGGCATAGAGAAGGAATGGCTTTTTTACACCACAGGAAAGAAACAGAGACGGTAAAGTGAGGGAATTGAATTATTGTGATAATCTCTGAGAGTGTTGTTGAGGCATTATTTCGGGTATTATGGGCAGATTTTCTCTCCTTTATAAGGAATGATCTCCTCGATACAGAGAGAATGTGAAAGAGTGTCAACAAACTAATCACTGGGATCATGGTACCATGAGGAGTGAGTAAAGCTTAATCTGTAGCGCTGTGAGAGAATAAGAGGTGATTACATTGAAACTTGAGGGGAATGGACAATCAAACATTATGTTCTAAACAGATACTAAGAACGGGGTAAATTCCATTGTTTCTTTTTTTACGCGGGTTATAAATCTCGGTAGTTTAACTGCCTCTGAGAACGTTTCTCCTACTTCAGCCCCACTCTCCATGTCGATTGACAGAGACAGGTTCAGGCTTTGCATACAGACTCCCCACATTAATACAGTGCATTCGGTGTGTGTGATTATGCACAGAACTTCATGTCATCCACAATCCCGACAGCATCCACAATACCTTCACTCTAAAACAGTTAACTATTCCCAACAGCTTCTGTCCTCGATGGAGAACATGGGTCTGTCTTCTCGGAGGGGGAAGATTCCTCCTTGAGACTTCGCACAAAATATTTGGTTTCTCTCCTCACTGCCAGGAAACTATGTCAAAATGGCACACGTTCCACATGCAATGGGGCTACGAGGAACATTATGGAGCCGTCTCTGAGTGCAGTCTCTGCTCCTTTGGTTTGTCACGTTGGAGCATCAATGACGTCCTCCTGTTTCTGCAAAAGCCCTTGAGGGGATGAATGTTCTCGTCCTGGTCGCATGGAACACGTTCAAGGTCTGATTGGACGTTTCACGTTCCTGTTTAGCAGTTAGATGCACTGACGAGACTGCTTCTTTTCCTGTGGAACAGGCAGGAGGGTTGAATGGTTTGTCCCTCTTCTTGTTCATTCCTTTCGACGGCCTGAATTACTTCCTCATATCCGGGTGCAACCAACTTGAGATGCTGAATGAGCTCCTCTTTTAACTGTGGAAATGTGCATTGTCTGGCCGTGCTGTATCATTAATGTTACCGACACTTTAACAGCACAAGCCTGAATGTTTTCCGGGTCTTGCTGCATATGGACACAGAATGGTTCAGGAGCTGACAGTGTACAAAATGTTCTGAATATTGCCTAATCTTCAGTGACCATCACAACTTCTGATCTTATGGTGGAGGAAAGGATAGATGCAGCAGCTGGAACTGTTTGTGCTCAGGAAGCTCCCTGAGGATCTCCGGAAGTGATGTCCTGGGACTGAAAGGATTGATGTTCAAAAACCAAACATATCTTCCGTTGTGCTATGGATGACCCCAACCAGAAGAGATATTGTTACTGATGCCCACTAAATTTAATTTAGTCAGCGTTCATTGATACCATCCTGAGTCAACTCCGGCCTTGATATTAGGGTCTGCCACTCTTAGCTAGGCTCCTGTGTTCACCTCTTTTGAACTCATCAATCGGTCATTGTGTCTGTGTGGGGAGTGTTTTATTCTCACAGAGGGTAATGAATGTCAGCAACTATCTGGATGAGAGAGTTCGGGGATCTAGATCACTGAACGTAGTTACACTGGAGGTAGATTGTTTTTGCCCACTATCATTGAGTTGAAGGGTGTGAGAATTGGGAATTGAATGGAATTGTTACCAACAGTGGATCAGCCATCATGGTATACAATGGCACAGCAGGATTGACTGGCCGAATTAACTCATCCTGTTCCTTATGTTCTCATGTCCTGTATCTGGAAAGTTAATGGTTGTAATTTTGTTGAATGTTGCAGTCAGAGAGCGCAAATTATTTTGTGGATTATCTCTAAGTGATGTTTTTGGGCTGTATTCACAGTGAATCTGGGTCCACTACATGACCAACAAATGAACCACTGGTTGCAGAGCGGAAACACTCTGTAAAGAGACCAGAGGCGTCTTTCGAACCCAGCTTGGATTTCCCAATAATATTTTCCAACCCACATCATACTGTGTGTGTCAGTCTGGAGGAACTGAATGATATCCTATGTAACTTGGAACCAGGTATTTGGCGCAAGTGGCCTCCATCTGCTCCTGTGCGGGGCTGAATAGAACATTGGAACATTTGAGTGAGGAGCACGAGTGGGTCATTAACCACTTTGCCACTGCTGTACCAGGTAGTAAGTTCGTAGCTGATCTGGTTGTGGTCTTAGCAGCACTTTTCTGGATGCACCATTTCCATTCATTCATTTCTCTGTTCAATACAAACACCTAGACATCACATACTTTTGGGAAAGGGAATTCCCACTTTTACAGCTCTTTCAGAATTTCTCATACGTGTTCCAACCAATGTTACAGGGTCACTGATTCATTTTGCAGTCACAATCCTCCACTGTTTACAAGAAATTTCAAAGTTTAGTGATAAGGCCAATGATATAAGTGTCAGCCTGGCTCATCTTCTAGAAAAATGTGACAAACACACAAACGTGCAGCTGCATGCACACATGAACACACACATTTTAAGACAAAACAAAAAAAAATGAAAGCTTTCCAGAGTTCTTTAATAGCTAAACTCTTAACAAATGGAAAGATGACAGAATGTCCCAAATGTTATTCGGTCCTCTGAAGTTCTTCCGCTCACACAAGCGGCTGGTAATGGGCTATCTCCCCGGAACAGTTGGATTTGTTTCAATTCACTTTACGTCAGATAGTGGAAATATGCCAAAGAATCTTTCATCAGGAAACCTACACGATTGGTAAAGATGACGCAGGATTTTTTTCTCTTGTCAGGTGGAAGAAAATGAGAGAGGGGGGCACCAGGCTGCTGCTTCTGTGGCAGGTAACATTTTAATCCCTCCCCGTGTTAAAATATGCAATAATGCCAACTGAACACCAAAAAGGACCACGTGTGATTTCCTTGAAAATTCTCTGCAATGGATGATAAGATCTTATATACAAATGCATCATTACTGCTGTTGTACACAGTGCCTTTTCTGAGCAAAAAAAACAAAATCCCAGCTGCTTAATTTCATGGCATGTTTACATGTGTCTGCATAATTTTAAGAAATCGGTTGATGTCTTCATTATATCTGCGTTAAAATCAATGTTACGACAGAGTGAGAAGCCCTTCTGCTAATTTAAACCAGACACACAGAAAAAAAATCACCTCACCTCATAGTCTGTAAAAGTGTGAGTGACAAAGAACGACCAAATCCCACTAACTATAGAAAGCAATAATAGTTTATTCTTTAACTCCAAGAAAACAAAGAGAACATTAAACAACAACTTTCTACACTGTACTCATCCTGGTCTGATCAGTTTATCTACTTCCCGCTCTGATCCAATAAAACCACCCGATTAACATTTACAAAAAAAATGTTTTCAAAAAAAATGTTTTCAAAAAAACCCAGCGAGTTATGTCGATTTTCCTGTGAATCTTCATCTGTAGGTTTTCCCGGGTCTTTTCTTCGGTCTTCTACTGCACAAATTTCATAGAAACAGGTACCTTTCAAAGAGCGATTCTGCAGGCAGTCTGCATTTATTAGTGCTTTTTGCTGCCCTGGCTAACTGTTCAAAATGCCCGATTTTATACCACAAGACACCAGATTGTCTCATTGGTTTTATAGCATTAAAATTCAAATTCGTTTGGATTTTGGTTTCTTGGGGCGTAAGTTAAACTCATTGGCCTAAATCGAATTTGTTGTATACCATAGCACTCAGCTCAAGTGTTTCTTTCAGTCAAATGTTACTTTTTAAAACAAAATTCAGCACGCTCTGTGTTTGTTAAGTCCTTGCCAACTTTTACTCTCTTTAAAAGGTGCAGTACACGCCTATGCATTTTTATCAATCAACACATTTTATTCTTAGCATTTATTCTGTAGTTTCAAACACCCTAACAAGATAAAATCGGTATCCAACGACTTATTCACAAAATCGTGTATGGTTCAAAAAGATTTGGCATCCAATACCTAAACTAGTAATGCTTCGTATCAAAAGGCCTCCCAGGAACGTGTGTACAGGGAGAAGGAGAGGCATGTTTCGGGCACATGCCTGATGATGTAAGCCCGAAACATTGACTTCGCTGCTCCTCGGATGCTGCCTGACCTGCTGTGGTTTTCCAGGGCAATACGTTTCGACTCTGACCTGCTGTATCTGCAGTCTCGCTGTCCAGATGCAGTAAAACATTGCTACGATTAAACCCGCTACCCTTTCCCAGAAACAACATCATTTCATACCACTTGCTACATCTGCAGACTAACTCAATGGATCGGAGCAGAAGATGGCCATTCGGCTGTACCATTCAGAATGCTCATGGCTGATCCGAATGTTCTGACCATCTGTCTCCGGTCTGTTCCCAATAAACATTGACGCTCCTGTCCAGGAAAGATCACTCGAGGTCAGCCTTGAATATCTTAAAAAACTGCGTCTTTACTGCTCCCTGAGGAAAAGGGCACCACAGATAGCACAACACGAAAGGGAAAGGGACATCCTTATTTCATTGCAGGACCCATTATTTTAAAACTGTGTTAAACTAACAACAAATTGTCAACTTTTTTGAAACATAAGGACAGAATAATTAGGAATAGACTTATACAGCCCCCTAAACCTGTCCAATATTACCACTTCCTCTTTCCAATCAAATATGTATTAAACTCATCCTCTGCTCCTGTCCCAGGAAGAGAATACGAGATAGCATAACACCACACGAGCATTAAAAAAAAGGAGCAGAATTAGGCAATTCGGCCCATCGAGTCTGAATGTCATTTAATATTGGCTTAGAGGTTTCTCAACATCATTCTAGTGACTTCTCCCGGTATTCCTTGGTACCCTTATTCATCAAAAACCTGCCTATCTCTGGTTTATAGACACAAGTGCCTGCGTTTCTGTGTATCTGCATGCGTGCGTGTGTGTTTGTTCATGTGTTTGTGTGTCTGTGTATTTGTGTGTATACATTTGTTCTTCCGTGTATTAGCCTCATCAGATGCTGAAGTGATATTTGGTTTAAAGCCTTCGCACTGTAAATCTTCTTCTTCTAATGCCCGGTAAATCCATTGATAAAGGAAAAACAGAAGCAATTGAAAGTCCAGAAAGGAAAGATAATAAGATGCAAGAGCAGAAGTCGTCAATTCAACCTGTGCAGTCTGCTCTCACCATTCAGTGAGATTACAGCTGATCTGATAATCCTCAGATTCACGTTCCTGCAATAGCACCTAACCTTTGAATATCTTGCTGACTAAAATCTGTTTCTCACAGTCTTAGAACATAATACATAGAACAATACAGCACAGAATAGGCCCTTCGGCCGACAATGTTGTGCCGAACATTTGTCCTAGCTAAAGCACATATCCATGTACCTATCCAATTGCCACTTAAAGGTTACCAATGATTCTGACTCTGCCACTCCCACAGGCGCGTATTCTATGCCCCCACCACTCTCTGGGTAAACAACCTACCCCTGAGATCCCCTCTAGGCATTCCACCCTTCACCTTAAATTTATGTCCCCTTGTAACACTCTGTTGTACCCGGGGGAAAAGTCTCTGACTGTCTACTCTACCTATTCCCCTGATCATCATATAAACCTCTATCAAGTCACCCCTCATCCTTCGCCTTTCCAATGAGAAAAGGTCCGGCACTCTCAACCTATCCTCGTACGACCTATTCTCCATTCCAGGCAACATCCTGGTAAATCTTCTCTGCACCCTCTCCAAGCTTCCATATCTTTCCTAAAGTGAGGCGACCAGAACTGCACACAGTACTCCAAATGTGACCTTACCACGTTCCTGTACAGCTGCAACATCACCTCACGACTCTTGAAGTCAATCCCTCTGCTAATAAACGCTAATACACCATAGGCCTTCTTACAAACTCTATCCACTGAGTGGCAACTTTCAAAGATCTATGAACATAGACCCCAAGATCCCTCTGCTCCTCCACCTTACTAAGAACCCTACCGTTAACCCTAAATTCCACATTCGTATTTGTCTTTCCAAAATGGACAACCTCACACTTGACAGGGTTGAACTCCATCTGCCATTCCTCAGACCAGCTCTGCATCATATCTAAGTCCCTTTGCAGCCGACAACAGCCCTCCTCACAATCCACAACTCCACCAATCTTCGTATTGTCTGCAAATTTAATGACCCACACTTCGATTCCCTCTTCCAAGTCATTAATAAAAATTACAAACAACAGAGGACCCAGAACTGATCCCTGCGGAACTCCACTTGTAACTGGGCTCCAGGCGGAATATTTACCATCTACCACCACTCTCTGACTTTGACCGGTTAGCCAGTTCTCTATCCAACTCGCCAAATTTCCCACTATCCCATGCCTCCTGAAATTCCGCATAAGCCTACAATGGGGAACATTATCAAATGCCTTACTAAAAACCATGTACACTAAATCCACTGCTTAACACCCATCCACATTCTTGGTCACCTCCTCAAAGAATTCAATAAGACTCGTAAGGCAAGACCTACCCCTCACAAATACGTGCTGGCTGTCCCTAATCGAGCAGTGTCTTTCCAGATACTCATAAATCCTATCCCTCAGTACCCTTTCCATTACTTTACCTACCACCGAAGTAAGACTAACTGGCCTGTAATTCCCGGGGTTATCCCTATTCCCTTTTTTGAACAGGGCCACAATATTCGCCACTCTCCACTCCCCTGGTACCACCCCCATTGACCGTGAAGACGAAAAGATAATTGCCAACGGCTCTGCAATTTAATGTCTTGCTTTCCACATAATCCTAGGATATATCCCGTCAGGCCCGCGGGACTTGTCTGTCCTCAAGTTTTTCCAAATGCCCAACACATCTTCCTTCCTAACAAGTATCTCCTCTAGCTTACCAGTCCATTTCATACTCTCCTCTTGAACAATACGGTCCCTCTCATTTGTAAATATTGAAGTAAAATATTCATTCAAAACCTCTCATGTCTCTTCCGACTCAATACACAGTCTCCCACTACTGTTCTTGATCGGACCTACCCTCGTTCTCATCATTCTCATGTTTCTCACATACACATGAAAGGCCTTGGGGTTATCCTTGATCCAAAGATTCTTCATGCCCTCTCTTAGCTCTTCTAATCCCTTTCTTCAGCTCCCTTATGGCTATCCTGTATCCCTCCAACGCTCTGAGTGAACGTTGTTTCCTCAGCCTTATGGAAGCCTCCTTCTTCCTCTTTACTAGATATTCAACCTCCCTCGTCTCCAAGGTTCCCTCACACCACCATCTCTTTCCTGCCTGACAGGTACGTACATATCAAGGACACGTCGTATCTGTTCCTTGAAAAGTTCCACACTTCAATGACATCCTTCCCTGACATCCTATGCTCCCAACTTATGCTCCTCAGATCCTGTCTTGCATAATCGCATTTACCCTTCCGCCAAATGAAAAACCTACCCTGTTGCATGCACCTATCTCTCTCCATAACCAATGTGAAAGTCACAGAATTGTGGTCACCATCACCAAAATGCTCACCCACTAACAAGACCATCACTTGTCCCGGTTCGTTACCGAATACCAAATCCAACATGGCCTCCCATTCTGCTCGGACAATGTACATACTGAGTTAGAAAAGCTTCCTGGACGCACTGCCAAAACACCCACCCGTCCAATCTATTTGATCTAAAGAGCTTCCAATCAATATTTGGGAAGTTGAAATCGCCCATGACTAATACCCTGTGGCTTCTGTACTTTTCCAAAATCTGTTTCCCAATCTGTTTCTCCACATCTCTGCTGCTATTGGTGGGCCTATAGTAAACACCCAACAAGGTGTCTGTTCCTTTCCTATTTCTGACTTCAGCCCATACTACCTCCAAAGGCAGATCCCCCTCGAACTGCCTTTCTGCAGCCATTATACCATTTCTAATTAGCAACGCCACACCCCCTCCTTTTTTACCACCCTCCCTAATCTCAGTGTAATCTTGAATGCACTGAGCTGCCAATTTCTACAGCGGCCTGCAGTAAATACTTTCACATATTCAGTCGGCTCGAAGAGAAAGAAATTCCTCCACATCTTTCTTAAATAGGTTATGACTTACTCTGAGATTATGTTCTCTGCTCTTCGATTCTCAGACAATGCGTATCATTCTCTCCTAAATTATCCTATCATGTCCCTCATAATCTAATGTGTCTCAGTAATGTCTTGTTACATTATTCTGCACTCCAATGAGTACAGGGGCAATATTCTCAGTTTCATCTCCCGAGAATATCCTACCATATCGAGGGTGATTTGTGTTAAATTTCCCTGAACTCCTATTCCTAAAATAGGGGGACTAAATTTGTTCACATTAATCCAGCTCTGATCTGACCAATGCCATTCCATTTAAATAAAGTGAAACAAAATTATTTGACTTCCCGATTACCTGCTGAAACTGGATGATAACTTTTCATATTTCATGTACAAGGAAGTGAAGTACTCTGTATGCTGATGCTTTGTGCTGGGTATTTCCCCACTTAATATTTATATCTGCCAAAACGCATAAATCTCTTTTTTGCATGTTATATGCTGCTACGTTTTTGTCCACTTGTTTATCCTGATTCTGTCCATCCACAATGTTGCGGTGCCGCCCTCATTACTTGCATCCATATCTATTTTGTGTCATCTCCAAACTGAGCAACAGTACATTGACTTATGTTGTACAGGTGATTAGTACATGTTGTCAACAGCTGTGGCACCAATATTGTTGGCTCCGGGAATCTGCAAGTTACAATTTACTATCATGAAAATGTCCTCATTACCTCGCCTCTCCATTCATTCCCCAATCCTCAACTTATACATACCCCCAACTGTGTTGGTTCATGCTTCTCTGCTTGTGAAGTGCATATAAAACCGTATAAAACACCGTTCTGAATAATTTTAGAAATTCAGATATATTCCATTTACTGCATTCCCCTTTATGTATTGTGCTTGTTACGATCTGAAAATACTTGTAAACGTGTTAGGTCTGATTTCGTCTGCACAAAGCTATGCGGAATCCATTTTATTCTGTAATGCATTTCTAATGCTCTGTTATTCCAACTTTAATAACAGACGAACATTTTCCCAGTGGCAGATATGCTGTCTACCTGAGCTGAATTTGTCAGGCTGGGCACTCACAAGACGTGACCATTGTTGAAAAAAAGGTGTTGAGGAACAAATCAAAACGAAAGATTATCCCATATCAGACAGACAACAGGGCTCAAGTGAATTTCTTGTAGGGACTTCAATAAAGTGCAGACCAGGAAGGAAAGAGGGAATATAAAATAATTTAATCTGGCAGGGCTGAAGATAATCCAAAGACGATCTATACGTACATATCTGGCAAGAGAACGACGCGAGAAATATTACCTGAACGATCAAGGAGGTTGACATTGCGTTTGAGCTCAGCAGGTGGAAGAGGCATTAAACGATTTTTTCACGTCATTTTTTATTATGGAGACAGTGAGACCAAATGTTCACTCTCCATATGTGACGAGGACGATACCTTTTCCGAAACTATTTGACCAAGCATCAAGAATTTGAGGTTCGGTGATGTTTCTAGCTGTTGGATTACATTCGACTCTGTCTGGCCTCATGCAACAAAGAGTCTACATGTTCTCAGGACTGGATTTTTAATATAACGAGCAGAGACTGTGTAGGCTTTGCCTTGTCGTACTGCAGCATCCGAGGACGAAGATGACTTTATAGAGATTCATAATATCAAGAGTGCTCTCGATTAGGCGAACAGCAAAGTTCGTTTTCCCTTGGATCCGGGAGTCCAGACCTCGTAAGATTTACACCAAATGACAAGACATCCTTTTCACACAGAGGATGGCTTGCACATGGAATCAACTGCTAGAGCAACTGGTACGTAGAGGTACTGTTCCATTATTTTATAAGACATTTGGACGTATAGACGAAGAGAAAGTGTTTGGAGGGATTCAAGCAAGGTGAAACAGCTCAGTTTGGAAAGTCGGTTCGCAAAGGATATGTTAGACTTAAGGAGGCGACAGAAATCATGGAAATACATACTGATAAACATTTCATATTACAGGAAAATAATTGCTGGACATCTCAGAAAATGTAAAAGGCGTAAGAAACACCAGACCCTGGACGAGTGTATTGTTATGGACGTGGTGTGAAAAATAGAGTTGAAAAGCTTACAAGGACACAGAACAACCTGTTCTGACCAAGGGAACAATGTGACATTTGTTCGAAACAGCCAGCAGAGCTGAATTGCCATCAGCTTAAATTATGGATCAAGATCCGAAATCAAAATCAGGTGTGAACTTCACATATTGATACTACTAAAGCCAATGAAATAATCCGATGTTTTGGGGGTATAAATCCGGACATTTTCAACAGCTAGGACTGCGTCAGAGACGTCCAGCTCAAGAGATCCGAGAAATGTACCTTCCTGGAAATGTGTTTGCATGGCAGAACATCAAGGAAAACCTGGAGAGAATCTTCCCAGAAAAATCCACAAAATGAGACTTGAAAACGTTGAGTGGTTTCGAACCATGATTACTTTTTAAATCATTATTGGGAATCTTTTAGAATCGGATTATAATTGCGGAGTGGAAGGTAAAAGATGGGTTTCAGAGAAACTAGTTGTAAATAGTTGTTAGTTTTCATACTCTGTTAGACATAAAGAAAAAAGTTGATATTTTCCATTTAAATCGTGACCTTTGCGAAACGATTTGACTATCGAATTTTCACAGATTACAGCACAGTGCTGCTGGTTTCAATTAGTATCGAGGTATACCCTGTGTTTGTACTGAATTCCAAAGCATTATGGGAGGTAAGCGCGGAAATTGCAAGACTCCTTGCTGAAATAATTGCGTCATCTCTAAATATGGGTGTGATTTAAAATGACTGGACATTGACGAACCTTGTTGATGAATGGATACAGGTAAAAGATTGGAATCTCCAGGCTTGTGAGTTTGAAATTGGTGGTTCGCAAGTTTTTTGAGGTGGTTTTGGAAGATAGCATTTTCAGAGTCCAGGAAATATAGGGGATCGTTGGCATGGTTTAGTGATGTGGAAACTGCGTCTCACAAAATTGTGAGGTTTTGATCAAGTAGGCAAGAGGATTGATGAGGCAAGAACAAATATCTTTGCTTACTTAGGCTTTAGGAAAGCGTTTAACTAGATTCAACAAGGAAGACTAACGAGTAAATTTAGATCAGATGTGGTTCACAGTGAGTTTTCAAATTGGATACAAAATTCAATTAATAACAAGACAAAGGGTGAGGTTTTGGTGTGTTGTTTATCAGACTGGAGGCTTGTGACCAGCAGTGTTCCACAGGGATCAGTGATGGTTCCTTTGCTTGTGACTGATGTAAATGTTTTCGATGACAATATGGAAGGCAGGGATCATCAGTTTGTGGTTGACACGAACAAGAGCGACATGCATTTCATGAGATGACAGCATAAGTCTTTGTGTGTACATGAAGAACATTTAAAAAGGCTTTTGGACAAATACATGGATAGCAAAGGATTAGAATGATATGGTCCAAGTGCAGAGAAATGCGGTTAATGTGGACCGGCATTTTGATCACTGTGTACCAGTTTGCACCAAACGACCTGTTTCTGTGCTGAGGGACGCTACAACTCTCCATGGTGGTACAGTCGACAGGGAAGAAGGTTATCTGAGATTATAGAAGATTAAAAGAGACATTGATCATTCGGGTATATGATTAAATGAATGGTAAAGAGAAATTATCTTGAACAAATGTAACGTACTGCAGTTTGAGTTATAAAGGGATAACTGGTACAATTACAAGTACTGCTTTGAATAGTCCTGCGCAATAGACATGTGATTAGGTCACGGAATGGACTTTGGAAGTCGTGTCACATCTCGTCAGCTTCGTTAAAATGCTGTGAGAACGCTTTCATGCGTTGCTCAGTTTTTAGTGTTGAAGTTGGGACGTTATCCTGAGGTTGTACAGGATATTGGCGAGGCATCTTCTGTAGTATTGTGTCTATGTTCTGGTTTCCAAGTCAGACAAAGAAGAATATTAAGATGGACAGAGTTAAGAAGAGATTTACCAGTATGTTGCTAGGAATGAAGGGATTGAGCTGTAAGGGGAGGCTGGATAAGCTGGGACTTCTTTCAAAGGAGCATAGGAGGTTGACGTTTACCGTATAAATGCTTTTTTAAAAATCCTGAGGGGTACAGATTAGATCAACTGCAACGGTGCTTTCCTTCTTTGGGGTATTTCAGGACTAGTGGGCGTATTTTTAAGGTATGAGAACAAAAGTGAATAAAAGACATGAGGTTCACTTTGTTTTACTTTACACGGTATGTTTCCTGTGCAAAGTTCTAGAGGAAGTAGGAATGTGGATAATGTTACAACATTTAAAAGACACTTAGATAAGTGCAGGAATAGGACATGTTAAGAGAGATATGGGCCCAGTTCACGTAGTTGGGACTACGTTAGTTTCGGTAAATGGTAGCATGCACTGTTTGGAACAGCGGTCTGTTTCAATGATGTCTGAATCAATGACTCAATTTATTTGAAATTTACAGAGTGCTGAGAGGCCTGTGCAGAGCCAATGTGGCAAAGATGTTTCAACCACTATGACACACTAGAACCCGAGGGCACAGAGACAAAGTGAAGCGATAACAATTTGGAAATGAGACGTGGAGGAATATCTTCAGTCAGAGAGTGGTGATTCTTTGGAGATAGTTGCTGTAGAGGGCTGCGGGCGCCAATTCAGTGAGCAAATGTGTGGCACGGTGGCTCATTGGTTCACATGGCTGCCTCATAGCACCAGGTCCTAGGTCTGATTCCAACCTCGGGCGACTGTCTGTGTGGAGTTTACACGTTCTCCCTGTGTCTGTATGTGTTTCGTCCGTGTACTCCGGTACCCCCCACAATCTAAGAGATATGCACATCACGTGAATTGGCCATGCTAAATTGTCCATAATGTTAGGTGCCTTAGGCAGGGGTAAACATAGGGTTGGGATGGGTTGATCTTCGGAGGGTTGTAGTGAACATGTTGGTCCGAAGGACCTGTTTTCATCCTGCAGGGAATCTAATCTAATCATTTCAATTCTGTTTAAAATATCTCAGGATCTTTTCCCACGACCCAATGCCCTCTGCGCCATGTCAACAGAAGTGTCACCGAGCGAGTTTGGATCTCCCAGCCTCGGCGTTTCACGCGCCTCTCTACCTTCACAGTGGGACTGCATGCTCATGGATTTTGTCACTGGCAGGCAAAGTAGATATCCACTCGGTCATTCCACTCTCAATTTCAAATCGGATCTTCGCCACTGCGTACACAGTTTCACTGAGTCCAGACCTGGGAACCGGTGTGATATGAGTGTGCAATAATAGTTTCTTCCTTGTTACGATGTGAAACTTCATATTTATTGAAACTGATATTTCAACAATATTTGTGAACTCTCGACTGTACATTTCATCTTTTATTGAAATCTATCGAATTCAGTCTTCAACATTCTCAATGATGGAATCTCCACAGCCACTGGGGACATCGAAGGTGACGATTCAAGCCAATCTCAGTGGGCTTTCCTGTTGTGCATGTGATGCGGTTCCTCGACTGTCTCTGCCATTGCATTAAATGCTTTTTTGTATTGTGCTTTTTCATGCATTCGAATAATGGTTCGTCCTCAAGCTACCTCCATTCAAATCCGAGTATCTGTAATAAGCATTTATTCCATGTTACTCCACATAACCTGTGCAAAACAAACGCAGAAAGGACACAATCAATTTTAAGATGAAAATACTCACTCAGGTGTTGGTTTTAATGCTTCAAGCCGCCAGTCTCAGCACCTAATCTCGGAGATTTTACTCCCTTTAACAATCACTATTCCCCCATTCCATCCCTTCTCCCATGTCACTGGGGCATTGGAAAAAATAACATTCAGTTTCACATTGACACCGTTAAGTCTGTGCTGTAGCTGTCACTCTTGTGAGGTGAACGTGACCCAATATCACCATCAGGACCATTAAGCCACTTAATGCTATCAGACAATGTGGTTGGGTTTTGAATCCTCACGTATAGTGTTTTATTTGCATGGATCAGAGATCATTGGAGCATTGGGTTCATGAAAAGGGCACAGAACCGTATCGAGGGAATGACTTTATTGGAAAAGACCAATGTCCCTGGTCTCCCCACATTTATTTCAAGTCATCATTTCTCTCTCGCTAGTGTATTGTGTATAATTTTGCAATTCACATTATAGCAGTGATATGACAACTGTGGAAACGATGCAGAAGTTATTTGCCAATATATTATCTGGATTGAAGAACTTCAACTATTAAAGAGTTTAGACAGACTGGCGTTGTTTTTCTGAAAGCAGGGGAAATTGAGATGAGACAGTATTGAGATGTAGGAAATGATGAGCGATATGGATTATGTACACTTAACGAAACATTTGATGGAGGGATCAATCACCAAGGAGCCATAGATTTAAGATAAGAGTAAAAAGGTTTCGGTAGCTGCACATAAAAAAACGTTATCAGACAACGAGTGGTTGGAATCTGGAACTCACTGTCGCTAAGTGTTGGAACGGCAGAAATTCTCAGAAAATTCAGAGATATTCAGATGTAAATTTGTAATGCAAAAAGCACACAACGTCAAACGATGAAAAATTGGATGAGGAGAATCAAACAGTTATTTTGACAAGAGCACGCACAAGTAGCTTGCAAGAGCAGTTCGCTCTGACGACCACTGGAGTATGGCGTTTCGTATCCTCAGCTGTCATGTGGGATGCAAGGGTTCATTTTCCCGCTGGGGCGGCCCTGACTGTTTCAGGGTTTCAAGGTTTGTGTAAAGATTTGTAGTTCCAGTGAAGTTTGCAGATGGTGTGTGGATGTTCGATAGTGTTGGGAAGTTGGTTTGCAGCAGTTTCTTGCCCTTTCTCGGTGACATCCTCAAGGCTGATGAGACTGTTATGAAGCTCTGCTGTCCTGTAGCGTTTCGAATTGGTGTGATTTCCTTCCCACTGCTTTTCGTTGCTGCTTCTTGTCGTTCATTGCAGGTCCCGGTATGTTATATCCAGGTCAACACGTACTTTGATGGAGTCATTGGATGAGTCTTGTCATTCTAAAAAATCTCTGGCTGCCCACTATTGTCCAATTATTGTTGTGTCGTTCTGGTCGAATTTGTTGACCTCGTCATGTCTGTGCATTGCCACTCCGTACAACTGATTGTGGTGTTTGCTAGATCCTCCAGAAAAGCTTTGCAACAACAGATATTCCCGCAAATTCCTTGCAGACAAACAACGTTAGGAGGGCATGCCAAGACCCAAAACATCAAGGAAAAAAGTCTCGGAACGGACAGCCTTTGACTACTCGGATTAGAGAATATAATCCGGAAGCCACAGTTCGACAACACCAGAACATTGGACCCAATACCCATCATGTACAATACAAATATGGTCAAACAATGTTGCACGTAGTGAGAGCAGGGAACATTATACAGGACAGACAATTCACGACACGCATTCATGAAGATCTACTTGACACTAAACACCACTGCCAGGTGTCCTCAATAGGTTGACTCAAAACACTGAGTGTTGCTGATTCTGCGACTGGAAGCTTGGATTGTATGACAGTATGCAGCAATGGAGACGGTGTTTCTGGAAAAGTACAGCAGGTTAGGCAGCATCCAAGAAGCAGGAGAATGGACGTTTCTGGCATGAGAAAGTCATCAGACACATGCCCAAAACATCGATTCTCCTGCTCCTCAGATGCTGTCTGACCTGCTGTGTTTTCCAGCACCGCACTCTAGACTCTGATGTCCAGTATGTAAAGTCCTCATTTTCACCTCCGTTTGCAGCAGTTGTTGGTTCCTTGAATGAGGGATCAGTTGATATAACCAATGTAAAATTCGATTGCTTATTGAGAAATATAACCAGGTCCGTAGCTCAAAAGCGTGTTTCTGTTGTTTCTCAGGTGCCGTTCCTGGCACGGCCTCTGGCACTGTAATTATTTTGAGTTTCCTGGCTGTTCAATGTGTGCTTCTGTGACCACACAGTTGCCAGTACTCTGGGGAGCGGCTGCAGTATCTGCGCTCGCAGCCTCGATGCAATTGATGCGGTTTGGGTCGTTCTTGATTTGTGCAACAGGAGCACAGTAATGAATCAATTGGTATTGCAAGAAGGCAGACAGGCGTGGAAAATGTCGAGGTTCTGGTGATCTTTGCACAGTGTTTAGAGATTACCTAGATTCAGGAGAAAAGAATGTTGAATTCTTATGAGTCGTGTTGAAGAACTGTCTGGGAAACAAGTCACCAGCGGTGTGGTTTACAAGCGCACTCACAGTAACCACAATGAAAAATATAACATACAAAACAATGAGGAAGACAGACGAAGGATGACAGTAATCATGGGTGACCTGAATTTCACTCCCCAGCTCCCCCAATTCAAATTTTAAGCTCCATTATAAACAAATTTTAGAGAGCCATAAGCATCAAAGTTGTCTACTGGAACGACTCAATTCTTTCCTTTGTTTTCGATTAGGCTATTTGTTTCAGGTTTTTTTACTTTCCTTGGAAACCATCTCTTTCATTGTGAGCATACGGAAAGGGAGCCATCCATCTTGCTAGGGAAAGAATATGATACTAAACATGTTTGTGTCAGGCCTGAGATTCGTCTGTCTCACACGTTTCTTCTACTTTCTCTCGGTTTTAATAGTGTTCTTTCTTTTGACTTCTCCGACCAAAGTGCATGACCTCATAATGCCAACATGAAACTGCATCTGACAAGTTATTCCCCATTCATTCAACCTATCTATATGCCTGTGCGAAATGCCACGTTCTCAACATAATATGCACTCCCACGAGTGTGAATTGTCAGCACATTTGTGCACATTTCACTCTGCCACTCGCTCCATGCTATTAATAAAGAGATAATTGAAGGCTTAAATATACTGACTCTTGCCAGACATCTGCTGTAAATAATTGTACATACTTGCTACCGTCTGAACGTGAGAACATCCTCCTCATCTGTGTCTTAGTGGGTAACACCTTCCCCTGAGATTAGAACCTCCTGTTCTGCACTATTCTGGATATAGACCAGAGAGGAACAAACGCTTAAAGTAAAGCATAATCTCACTGGAGTCTCCAGGGCCAGTTCTGAGTGCTCTTTTTTGACCTCTGGTTGAACAAACTGCCCTGATTCGCACTTTAGTTTTGACAATGACACATCTACTTCAAAGTTACTTCAGTGCCTGTGATTGAAGTGGTGCTGAAAGGCTCTGTAAAAGTCCAAGAACTTCTTTGTTACTCGACCATTGGCGTATTGTTAATCTCTCTGCTCATGGAAATGGATCCTTCCCATCCACCCTATCTCTCATAAATGTGAGTTATCCCTGCAACTCCAGAAAACCCGTCTCAACAACTTGACATTTTCTCAGGTCTGCTCAATTGTTGACATGCAGGAAACTTGTGTTCTGAACGTGAAACGGATCTGACTCAAAACGTTAGCTCTGTTCCTCTATCCACAGATAATAATAAACACATGGTGTATAAGTAGGTTTTACTGAGTTTATTTGATACAAGTTGTGTTTTCCATTAAACGTCTTCACTCCTCGTCCTTTGGTCAGTTGCCCTGGTCAGGGGCAGCAGTTCCTCCTGACCATCAACGCGCCCATCCGCACCGCTTTCGCCCACATCATTATAAACATTCCCAAGAAATCTCCCATTAAACGTCTTTGCTCCAGTCAAAACAGTCCCAGAGTCGGGAATCTCACCACAAAGTGAGATTTATTTATCTCTGGACATAGTGCAAAGCAGAGGGTTGTGAAGAGGTTCTTGGAAAGTGTTGCCAATTGGCAGGTGGGGAAACTGTCAAGAAGCAAAGCAGAAATCCGCGTCTCGAGTTTTTTGAATCTTTATATATTCCTTGGGAAGGGGATCCAGAAGCGAATGAACGATGAACTGTTCGACTGAGCAGAGACAGGTTAGAAATCTTTCCGTGCTTGCGGAGGCCAGTGCTTTGACTCTGATGCTCTCCGGACATGAACTGATCTGTGACATTGAAAAGATTCTCGTTCCTGCACGTCAGGACGCCAAATCTCATTTCAGCTCCGGGACAATGAGAAAACACGGTCACAGACAAGACACTGAAAGGCTAGAAGAGACACGGTCCCGGTTGGAGAACTGGTTCCTGGAGTCATGGTTGTGTCTTTCGAGGGTGGAAGCAGACTATTCCCATGTTTTCAGAATGAATTTCCAAGGATTTATTTACGTAAGGTAAAGCTAATTAAGGAGTATTTTCCATGGGGGAGGAGTAGACTAAAGCTTGCATTCGGAGATCATTGACGCCGTTGGCTCATCAGTCTCTGTGGCGATGTTAGTCAGTGCGTTCGGCTCTTCCCTAACAGGTGCTGTTCTCCCATGACCCAGGAAGGGAGTGACAATCACACCATCCTTTTTTCTTCAGCTGCACAGTTCCGGGGTTTTACCATGGTCAGGAATATGTTCGTCATGAGGTACGAAGCGAGTAGGTCCCGGTTTTAGGAGAGCTGGTTCCCGGTGACATGACTGTGTCCGCAAGGCCTGGGAGCAGACTGTTCCCAGTTTCCACAACGAAAGCCCCAGAATTCATTTTGGAAACATCAAACCAATCGAGGGCAATTGTCATTCTATGAAGGGCAGGCGAACTCTTGAATTCGCTAAAAGTCTTCTTTATTAGATCCTGCAAGGGGCTTGCTACAAAGAACTCCCCAGTCTCTGTGGAGCAATTAATTCTATAGTTCGGCTGTTAACCGATAGGGTGTTCCCATGCATGGAGCAGTCGCTGTTCTTATCCATCCAAATCATTTGCTGTGCAGTTTCGTGTTTTTAGTAGGTTCGGGAATATGCTCCCAATCGGAAAAGCTATCCAGTGAGGAACGACAAATGTGTTTCATTATTGTTTAATGGCTAGTAAAGTGTTGCGGATGCTGGGAATCTCTGACAAAAAAACAAAAATTGCTGAAGGAACTCGGCAGGAATGGAAGACCCTGTGAGAAAAACAGAGTTCTGAGAAACTCCTGAAGAATCTCTGAATCGTTGTCTCTATTTCTCTATCTGCAGATGCTGCCAGATATGCTTAGTTTCTCCTGAAATCTCTGTCTTTGCTTCTAAATGAATGATAATTTGAAATATCGAGATTGATGACACAGACCAAACATATCCTGACATTTTACCCTGTCGAAGCTGTCGTGATTCAGTTCAAACAAACCTAACAATGATTGCCTGTCCCTCAGCTCCACAGGGAGGGAGAACTTGAAACCAGTTTAATAGCGTAATTGGCAGGTGTGGCCAAGTGATTGAGGCGATGGGCGTTAAATCCACTGTGAGTTCCTCATGCAGTTAAGCATTTTGCTGACTGTGATTGAGAGTCGAGAGTGAACTAGAAGTGTGTTTGCTCTCTGCTTTTTTGTTTGAAATTCAAATCGCAGGATGAAGTAAAATGCATTTAACCCAGATAAGGAAGCTTGGGAAACTGCAACCAATCGTCTGTCATGATTGAAAAGGCAGAAACCTCCAAAGCATGAAAGACCCATATAGTCGAATACTTACAGTACTGAATTCGTTTGAGCCTTTGAGCAAAGTGCTGCCAAATGAGGTAAGAACAGTTAGGGGATTGTATTGGAATGTGCAGACTTAGTGGGCCAAATGGCATTTTCTGTGCTTGACGCATCCATGGCCAGCTGAGAAAAACTCAGTTTGTGAAGGAACAGGACATTGTTTGCAAAATGCCCCTCGGCGAGGAAGGGGTTGAAACTACTTCCTGTCAGTCACGGTATTCATTGGAAGATTTTAATTGGTAATATCTGATATGGTGCCCATTGGTGGAATCAGTCTATACGATTATCAGGACACGAAACAGTGGTGCCTTATTGCCCTGTCGTGAGCAAGCCCTCGCAGCTTACATTCCCTGATTCTGCTTTTGAAAGAAAGATCACTTTCTCAATGTGTCTGTATTTGTCTCAAACAGCTCATTGCTCTCGGGACGAGACATGAAGAGGAATCTGGAGGTGTGACAGGGACAGAAACAGAACGAGACGAGACGAGACGTGAAAGTATCTAGAGTTTGCCGTGTGTCAGTAGTTTTAGTGAGGAATGTTTGCTAGGCGCTATCCTCTCAGATCCCAGGAGCAAGATGCCTTGATTTGGTGGGATTTGTGTTACTGAAAGTTACACATGCGAAGCGTATGGGACTATTAATCAGCTCAGTATCCACTTCATATCGCAGCGCACAGCAACGGTTCACATTTTTTTGGAGAAGTGGCTTGTATTCCACTTAAAACCGCCTTTCACCAGAGAAACTTGCGGACGTAAAGCACATGGAGTGCGTATAATGATGAAGACTCTGTCACTGTCGGGGAATGTCTCTGCGTGTCTGCCTCTGTGTGTGAACATGAGAATACGTTTCTCAAAGGTGTTGCAACCCAATCAACCGTCAGTACCATTGTTGTGTCATTTAAGCTCACAGAGCGAATCTCATTGACATTTTCCCTGGAAAGTCAGAACACTCAAAGTTATGGGGCAAATGCTGCAAACTGGGACGAGAATAGATGGACGTCTGATAACCTGCTCTGTACGATGGACGGATGGCCCTTCACTGTCCCGCCCCAACCCCACTCCCCCACGCTTTACAATCTCGAGGACAGAGAGAGGAATTGACCTGATGAGAAAATCTCTTCACAATCTTCCATCACCATTTTATTGTCCATTTTCCGACAAATTTTGCAAATTACTTACCATGCTTTTTATATTCTCACCTAAATCATTTATTTAAATGAAAAAATGAATGTGGGCTCAGCATCGATCCTTGTGGGACACCATCGGTAATAGTCCTCCAGTATGAAAGCTACTTTCCACGGCTATCCCCAGCCACCTGCTGTTTATCTAATTTTATATCGAATTGGAAATCTCACCAAACTCTCTGTGATTTCACTTTTTGAATGAGGCAAACATGTGGAACCTTGAAAAAGGTTTTATTAAAGTTCAAGTGAGCAATATCTACCACTTTGTCCGGATCAATCATATCAGTTGTGCCCTCGAAAACTCAGCCATGTTTGTGAGATACAACTTCCCTCGCGCAATAACATTCAGGTTATTCCCATTTATTCCTTGTATTTCCAAATGCATTTAAATCCTATCGTTTATAATTGCATCCAACAACTTACTTAAGACCACTGTCAGAAACACAGGTCTATCGTTTCCAGGATTCTCCATGTAACCCTTTCTTAACAAATGCACAAAATTAGCTACTCCCCATTTTTTCGGCGCCTCACTCATAGTAATAGCTTACACAATTATTTCTACGAAAGGCCCAACAGTTTCATTCCCTAACTTGCCAAAACGTTCGGGAAACATGAGATCAAATCCCAGAGAAATATCCATCTTCATATTTTCCAAGTCCTCCAGCACTTGCCCTTTACAATGGAAACGACTTTATAAACATCAATATTTAGTTGTAGGGTCCATTTCGTTCTCCACGAAGTGAACATTATATATCTCTCCATCTGCTGAGGTTAAAAACAAAAGTGAGCTCTTTCATCTTAAAGTGGTCCTATTTCGTCTCTAGTTCTTAATGTACTTATGGAATCTCTTTAGATTATATCCTTATCTTTACGTGCTAAGGTGATCTGACATTCTCGCTAGACCTTTATGATGTCCTCTTTAAGAATGCCCCTCCCCTCCTTATATCGTTCAACAGATTCAATTGAAATCATATGTTTATATGTAAATTATGTCAATTTTTTAAAAAAAGAAATTCATATGACAAAAGCCTTAATCCCTGCGATCAACCTTGTCCTAATATAATACCTACAATGTGGAAACAGGCCATTCGGCCCAGGAAGATTCCTTTAATCCTGCAACGGACATCACACCCAAACTCACACCTCTCCCCAATTCCTGTAACTCTGCATTCCCCATGGCCAAAGAAGGTCACCGACGCATCTTTCGTCTGGGGCGGAAATCCAGGCAGAAACGGAGAGGATGTGGAAACTCCAAACAAACCGTTGTCTAAAGTTGAAGTTGCCCATTATTGAGCAGTTTGTCATACTGCACCTCGCCAAAAGCCTTTTGGAAATTCCAGCTGGTCACCTCTACAGGGTAGACTTCGTCTTACTTGCTCATTATCTCCTCACAGATGTCTAATATATTTGTCAGACATTATTTCCCCTTGGGAACCTGTGCTGATGCTTCAGGTTATCGGTAAACCCATGCTTCCAATGACATTTTACAATGAATTTAATACAAAACTGATTTATTTGATTTTTATCCAGAATATCAAAACTTTGCTTTCAGATCTGAATATGATGAACAACAAGTTTAAATCGCTGTTGAGATATGTAGTCTGTGCACTGTCTCAGCAGGGTCGATGAGTGAGTGAATTCTTTCCCTTAGTGGGATCCCTCTTTTGTCTCAGCAGGGTCGATGAGTGAGCTAACTATGTTTCTCACATGGAGCAAGTAAAGGCTTTCTGCCCACTGCAAACCTGCTGGTGTACTGAGAGTTGAGATGAACGCTTGAACCTATTCCTAGAATAACTAAACTTGAAACGTCTTGCACATTGTGAAAATGTCGAAGGGACATCAGTTCTACAGAGACTGTTAAGCACATCCCACAGACTATACATTTAATAGTTCTCTCTTCAATGTGAACACATCAATGATAAACTGCCCCCTGGAACTTTTAGAGTGAATAATGTCTTTCTGCAGTGAGAACAGGTTGATGACACGTTCGTCTCCAGGAACTTATGCAGCACTTCCTGTAGTCAGGGCATTTAGAAAGACACGTTAATATTGTGAGAAAGTTGATGAGCCATCCGGTCACTCGGACCTTTACAGCAGGTCCCATCGATTTAGAAACAAAGATGTCTCTCCTCCCGGGTGAGCACGTAGATCAGACGTCACGTCTCCAGAATTCTTAAAGGTCTCTCATTCATGTGAGCATATTTCTCAGAGATTAAGCAAACAGAGGTTTGATAACTTTTTCCAAAGTCTGGCGAGATGAAAGGTTTCGAATTAGTATGAGCGTTGTGCTGGACGTTTTGAAGCATTTTCGGCAGTCCAGACTTTGAAATGGTTTCTCCTCATTTTGAACGAGCAGGTGCTGCAGCAGGTCAGAGACAAAGTGAATCCATTTCCACACTCTGAGCAGGTGAATCACTTTTTCCTGGAATCTTTGTGTCCATGGGAATTCAGCTCAGACAAGGAAATGAATACGCACATTTCCATAGACTTTTCTTAGTATAACTGCATTTATGGTTTGTGAGCTCTGATGATGGGTAGAACCATTGTCCACATATACAATAAGAGAACGATTTCTCTCTCACTGTAACCAGAGGGTTATTTTTTTTCCCTTTCATGTTCTCTATCTGATCAAATTCTACTTGTGATAAAATGTGCGACTTTATCAGATCACGGCGAAGAGATTGGTTTGTAAATCTTCCCCTTCTAATACCCTGCGAAATTGATGTTATCCAAAAATGAGAGTGGGAAAGCAACGTTCACAAGACTCTGGATACTTTCTAAGATATGGTCTGAGAGTGAGGGAGTTTCGACGCTTAGAACGTGACCAGAATTTCGTCAGAATCTTTCATGCACACAGCATCCAACACAGAGAACAAATAGATCTACAAGTGGATATAAACACGATTACCTCCCTGTTCCTTCCAGGTCAAACGCTGTCCTGCCTTGTCTGACATGCAGTTCTGTTGGAGCAGACATTTCTTACAATTGCATCATGGCAAAGCTGAGGCCTCTGTCTTCAGTCCCGAAATCAAAATCCACTGACTCGCTCCTGAGTCGAAAGTGTGCTGCTGGAAAAGCACAGCAGGTCAGGCAGCATTCAATGAGTAGGAGAATCGACGTTTTGGGCAAGAGCCATCATCAGGAAATAAGCTTGTAAACCGAGGGGGTAGAGAGACAAATTGGTGTGGATGGGGCTGGGGCAAGGTAGCGGAGAGTGCGATAGGTGGCTGAAGGTGGGTCTGGTGGTAATTGGTCGCAGAGCAGTGCGGAGCGGATAGGTGAGAAGGAAGATTGATACATAGGACAGTTCATGAGAGCAATGGAAGCCCAGGACCTGCATGAACTTGGCTGATTTGGAGGGAGAGTTGAAGTGTTCGGCCACTGGTCAGTGATGTTTGTTACGGGTGTCCTGGGGTGTTTTCTGAAGCGAACTGTAATTAGGTATCCTGTTTCTGCAATATAGGTAGACTGCATCAGGAGCAATGGATACATTCAATGACATGCGTGGAAGTGCAGGTAAAACTCTAATGGATTTGGAAGGCTACTTTGGGGCCTGCGACAGAGTGGAGGTATGGGTGGAGGTTTTGCAAATCCCGTGTTGGAATGAAAATGGGGCGGGAGGGGAGAGTGGTTTGGTGAGGGGTGTGCACTTGACAAGGGAGTCGTAGAGGGAAAGATCTTTATAGAAAGCGGATAGGGGTGGGGAGGGAAACACATCTTAGTTGGTGGGGTTCATTTTCAGGTGGTGGAAATGTCAGAGAATGATATGATGTCTGTGGAGGTTGCTGGAATTTAAAGTGATGAATAAGGGAGCTCTGTCTTTGTTGGAGGGATGGGTTTTGAGAGTGGAGTTGCGGCAAATGGATGAGATGAGCTAGAAAGCATCATTGACCATGTGCGAGGAGAAAATGCCTCGCCACTGACTCAATCTTCTCCCTCGCAACTGTCTGAGTTTGAACGAGTCACGTCATAACCATAGTGACATCCTTCACCGCGTTTTGTGCTTTCAACCACATATTGCCATCGTCACCATGTCAGCCTACTTGCACCTCATTAACATCATTAACTCTTCCACGTCTCCGCTCTTCTGCAGCTCAAACTCTCATCCATTCGTTTGGATTAAACGGTGGTATCACACTTCCATCCGTCCTCTCAAATTCCCCCTCTGCTCTGGCCTAACTCCCTCTGCCTCTATTCAAGGGTGCACTTGCGTTCTGTTCAGTGTTCCATTGTTCCTGTCCTGAATGATATTTTTATCACTGCACATTTTCCCAAACGTGCAATGCGGCCTTCACAGCTTTATCTTTCCACACGGGCTGCCACATGCTGGAAGGGCAGGGATTGCGGGTTATTCACCCAAAGATGTAGTGCTGAGATCTTTCAACAACTCTGCTGCACGTGGGAGTATTAACAACAAGGGTTGTTCACCCATTACCGGGCAGCTGACTTCCAAAGTTTTTATCATTTCTGCAAATCTCTTGACTGTCTTCGCTCTGTCTATCACTGTCATGTTCTCCAGCCCAGTCAAGAGCAATTAGTGTTGTTCAATAAATGCCAACCCAGCCAGTGAACACGACACCCAAGACCTTATTTTAAAACGCACTCTCAGATACCTGCATTGCCTGCAATTCCAATCTCCGGAGTATGTTCGACTTGAACTGTTCCACATTTAGTGCCTAAACTTCATCTACAAAGGTCATAAATTGTGAAATCTCTTCACTACGTAAATCGCACAATGCTATAGGAAACGAATTAGTCAACAACGGAAGAAGAAAGCTGTAATCTTTTTTGAAATGAAGGGCAATTAATTGCTATCAATAGTACATCGTGCCTTTCACATAATGGAAACTTCAAAGCTGTTCCTCTGGAGGGAGTTTAAACTAATTTTGATCCCAGTCACATTATGAAATATTGGGAAGCTGACAAAGTGTTATATCAAACAAGTGATCAAAGGAATGGGTTTCAAGTCATATTTTAAAACAGAAAACGAAGCTTGCATCACGAACATCGGACGATGGAATTTGCTGTGCTAGAGTTCATCATTTTCTGCTAGTCAGAAAAAACATTTTCTTTGCCGGTGGCTCCAAAGCTCAGAGGCTAGAGCATTGGTCTTATCAACCATTGGTCGTGTATTCGAGTCTCGCTTGGGCATTGCTGAATTTGGTTGCAACAAACATTCACAGAAGCATTTTCCGTGTTGCTTGGAATTATTTCTGAGGGAACATCATGAAGTGATTTTCCCCATGGACCAGGCCTCATCTGCTTGAATTTCGAAATCCCCATCTGTGTTTCTACTTCTAGGAACATTCGGACGACAAGCATCTGGTGCCAAGATGCTCTAGTTTAGCGGGAAGAACAACGTGATACAGTCGAAGCAGTAAAGTAACGGTGAAATAGTGGGGGAGGAAAACATACAGCGAAGCGGCTGAATGCTTCCATTCCTTATGTAGAGGCAGGAATCTGCTGGAATCCAAATGAAACAGGTAGGGGGCTGGAAGAGCACAGCGAGCCAGGCTACCTCAACAGGTGGAGAATTCAACGATTAGCATGGACCAATTATTCACGACTGTGCCAGTCCTCGACGGACAGTCGCCTGCCTGTTTACCCCTTTGCCTATGCAAACAGAATCACGTTTTAAAGCCCGAAGTGAAGAAAGAAGAGGCAAGCAGTTCAATTCCTCATTTTCTGAATGTTGGCCTCTCCTAAGGCCTTTGTCATTCTCACAAGATGTGTCTGTATATTTCCCTCTTTGGTTGAAAATGCGGTTCAGTTCCCCCGCAGATCATGATCAAATTCAATGGTATCTGACTTCAGTCTCATTCGCTTCTTCATTTGAGATCAAACCTTTGCAGGGAACGTCTCTTTGAGATGAACACTTCAGAAGTCAGGCTGCGGGCTACTGGAAGCTGGAAATGAGAATGGATGGATGTTTGATGGACTGGCATTGACATAGTGCATTATTCAGTGCTGTAAAATCTCAGTGTCACGAATAGTATTTTGGAAGAAACGTCTCATCGCAGGAAAAAACCTATGCTGTTAAGAGAAGATGCAATTGCACCTGCCGTCCTAAATGTCAGCTAGTGGTTAAAATTCAGCACTATCACCGCTGTGGTTTGGTTTCAATGCCTGGTCAGGGAAGCAGGATTATTGTTCCTGATAAGGACAACAACAAAATCGGAGCATCTTTGACAGGAAACGCATTTTACACGCGTCCGCATGTGCCTTGAAATATTGCTGCAGGGCCGCAAGGTGGCTTACTGGTTAGCACTGCTGCCTCACAGAGCCTGAGACATGGCATGAATCCAAATGGGTCGACTGTCAGTAAGGTGCCTTATTGAGGAACTGTGTTATTTTAGCACATGTTCAGAGAGGGGAGAAAAGTGAAGAAAAACAGTCATTTCCCAGTCAGTGGTTGATCCATTGTGTGACAACCAACCGATTCACCTGTGACTGAACTAGCTCCCATCTTCCCTTTACTGGTAATGACAGTATACACCATTCGAGCGGGTTTTCATGTGTTGCATTGGAACAGCATTCTTTCTCAAGATCGACTTCCCTGGGATATAAAAGAGATGATAAAAGACATGGATGCCGATGACTGGAATCAAAAGACGTCAGGAAGAATGGACAACGTCTATTGGGAAACAAAGAAGAATGGAAAGGAAGCCAACGAAGTACTGGGGCATAAAGGCATCAGAAAAGTCAAGGCGGGGTTTCATGGGATGGTGAACAGATGAATAGATCATGTGGCGTGAAACCAGGTAAACTGAGTTGCGTCCATATGGAAGTTTCCCTGATGATGTGAATTTGCTGAGAGTAAACAGGAGGGAAAATCCTTCATTCAGATGGATCTATAAGTAGATTTTCGAACTTCAAAACCAGCGATGAATGATAAGGAAAAGTTTTGGAGCACTTTTGTTTTCATTCTACAGTAATTGAAATCGAAAATGATTATTTTTTCCGGAAAAATGTGTCAGAAGCTGATTCTAAAGTATTTGTAAAAATGCGTTCAGAAACATAATGAGTGAATTTCACCAAGACAGGGAGTCTGGTCGGCCGGGTCGGGTAAGCATTAGGTGCACAATTTCTAATTGGTTAACGTTAAATGGAAATATACCACATATCACCTCCAACCGAGTACGACTAAGTGTAGAAAGTGCTGGTTGTGAAGAAAGGTTTGGCAGCTTGTTCTACGTGAACTTCCGTAAATTGTAAAAGAACTGAGCTGTTTCTGTTAGCTCAGCATTAAAGGGAAATCGGTAAGCTCAGTCTGCTGCATAATTGGTTTATGATATAAAGTGATGCCAACAGTATGGGATCAATTATCGCAATGTCTCAGCTTACCACCAGAATCCCGATCTCCCCATTCACCTAACCCTTTATACGATGGCAACAATCAAAGCGAAATTATACTATAGTGAGTGGGAACTGACCTGTCGATGGAATGCACAATTTTCTTTTCATCTATTGCCTTGGACATTTGGCTGCAATCACAGAGAAAGGAGTGAGACCATTTGCTGCTCACCCTCTCCCCCCAACATACCCAGTGACAAGACTCGAAAAATGTTCCTGTTTGAAACCTATAATCTTTAAAGCAGTACTTGAAACATCTTTATCATTTCGGTTCCAGTTCTGCCGACAACATTGTCCAATGAGAGAAATCTAATAATTTTTGGATTGTTTTAATGACCTGTGCGACAAAATAAGTAACATGAAACGAACTAAACATCCTTTCCAGAATTAAACCCAGCACAGGATCAGCGATATGAGAAACGTCAACATCTTCAAACGTCACTTCTGTATCTCTATTGAGAGATGGATATTCACTCAGGGAGTATTTCTGCTGGTTGTAAGTAACTGAGGTATTTCCCAAGGACAGAATACTCCACAAAATCATTTTTGTAAAAAATAAATGACGTTTCAATCAACTTTCTTTTGCAAATTTTAAATATATATGCGCACACGCAAATATGCAAGTGCACGCACATTTTTATATACATGTATATATGTTCGTGTATATATTATATATATATATATATATATATATATATATATATATATATATATATGTGCGTGTGTGTGTGTGTGTATGTGTGTGTGTGAGTGTATGCGGACAATATTAGGAATGGATTGCCGGACATTTGAAATTTCTTTCTGTAGAATGTGAGAGGTAAGGGTCTTCAATAATGTCCCAGATATCCACATCTGCGGGAAGTGCACCCAACTCCAGCTCCTTGGCAACTGCGTTCGGGAACTGTAGTTTGATGTCAGATCATTTGGAGACTGAGTGGAATTGAGCGAAGTTATAGAGAGGCAGTAACACTTCAGGTACAAGAAATAGATAGATGGGATACAGTCTGGAGCCGAAACGCTAACAGGCAGACAGTGCAGGCATCTGCTGTAGCCGTGCCCCTCAATAACATGTATACCATATTTGTTATTTTGGGCGGAATGACTTACGAGGTGAAAGCCATTAGGTATAAGTCTTTGGCACAGAATTTGCTCATCTTTCTCAGAAGGGTGGGGGAGAGAGGAGGAGAGCATTTGTTATTGGGGACTCCATATCGATGGGAACAGATTGAGATTCTGTGGATATAGCGAAGACTCATGATTGGTGTGTTGTCTCCCAGCTTTCTGATGTCTCGCATCGTGTTTTCAGGATCCTTAAGGAAGAGGGTGGGCAACCCCAAGTCATTGTCCACATGTGCAATAACAACATCACAAATAAAAGTGATGTGGATGTATGGCAGAATTTCAGGGATCGAGGGTAACATCTTAAATCTAGAACAAACAGAGTTGTTCTCTGATTTGTTGCCTATTCTACATCGTAGTGAGGTGAAGTATAGAGAGAGAGCATTTGAAAATGTTGTTGAAAGGATGGTGCAGGAGGGAGAGATTCCGATTCCTGGATAGTTGGGGCTCATACTGGAGTCGATGAACCTTTACAAACAGGATTGTCTTCACCTGAACTAGAAGAGTACAAATACTTTGAAGGGATAATTTGCCAAAGCTCTTCATGAGGGTTTGAACGAATTCAGCCGCGGAGTGGGAAGCTGAATTGTAGCTCCAGTTTGCAGGTGTTTGTGAGTGGTTTTGTCATAAATAGGGATTCAGGTTTACAAGAGTGTACTGGCAAGGATAAAGGTGGCTTGAAGTGTGTTTACTTCAACGTCAGAAGCATCTGGGATAAGGTAGGTGCCATGGGTTGTTACCTGGGACTTCGATGTTGTGGCCATTTCAGAGACATCAGTCAGAACAGGACACGACTGAATCTGCAGAGGTAGAATGGACTGAGATTAGAATCAGGAGTGGAGAGGTCACCACAAAAATGTTCTAGATATATGGAGGAAAAGATTGCAAAGATGTTTCTGGATAGGAACAAAAGTGACAGGGTAGTTGTTATGGGGAGCTTTAACTTTCCAAATATTGATTGGAAATGTTATCGGTTCAGCACCTCGGATCGATCAGTTTTTGCCCAATGTGTGCAGGAGGGTTTCCTGATGCAGCATGTAGACAGGCCAACAAGACACAAAGCCACATTGGATTTGCTTATGGGTAATGAACGCAGCCAGCTGTTCTCTTTGGAGGTAAGTGAGCACTTTGTTGATAGTGACCACAATTCGGTTATGTTTATTTAGTGATGGATAGGAATAGGTATTTATTGCAGAGCATGAGGTATCGCGGGGAGAACGACCATTATGATGCGATTAGGCAAGATTTAAGATGCACCGCATGTGGAAAGTAACTTCAAGGGTTGTGCACACCTGAAATATGGAGCTTGTTCAAGGAAAAAGCTACTGCATGTCCTTGGTAAGTATGCAGGCGTCATACAGAGATTATGAGGTCGACACAGGGAGCTGGGTTTACCGAAGAAGTTGAATCTCTTGAGAAGGAGAAGGAGGCGTATGTAAACATGAGGTATGAAGGCTGAGGTAGGACGCTTGGGAATTAAAAGCTAACCAGGAAGGGCCTAAAGAAAGAGCTACTTCGAGAGAAAAGGAGGCATGAGAAGTCTTTGTCTGGAAGGAACAATCCTGAAGCTTTCAATTGATAGTTCAAGAATAAAAGAATGTCGAGGATATGATTATGGCCTGTCAAGAACAGAAGTACGAAGTTGTCAGCGGTGTCCAAGGATAGCAGAGACTCTGAATGTATTTTTTTATCGCATCAAAAATGAAAAAGACAATGTTGTCGAAGAGAGTATTGAGATGCAACATATTAGAATAAATGGAATTGACATTCATAAAGAGGAGTTGTTAGCAATTCATGAAAGTCTAAAAATATGTTTGTGCCCTGGACTTGATGGGATGTATCCGAGGATTCTCTGCGAATCGTGGGAGGAGATTGCAGAACTTTTGACTGTAAGCTTTATATCGTCAGTGTTTATGTCATTAGTGCTAGAAGACCCGAGTTTAGCAAATATTGTCCCCTTCTTCACGAAGGGGAATAGAGACAATGCTGGTAATTATAGAACAGTGATCCTTAGCTTTCTTGCAGCTAACTTTTTGGAACAGATTATAAGAGATAGGATTTATGATCATCGAAAAAGGAAGAAGTTGATTCGGGATAGTGAGTACGATTTTATGAATAGCAGGTTGTGCCTCACAAACCTTATTGAGATCTTTGAGAAGGTGAGCAAACAGGTGGATGAGAGTAAAGTGGTTGATGTGGTGGATATGGTTTTCAGTAAGGCGCTGTCGGCTGTTGCATGAAATACAGAGTCATGGGATTGAGGATGGTTTAGCGGTTTGGATCAGAAATTGGCTTGCTGAAAGAAGACAGAGTGTGGCAGTTCATGGGAAATGATAATCCTGGAGTTCAGTAAGTGATGGTGTACTACAAGGTTCCTTTTTGTGTCCGCTGTTGTTTGTCATTTTTATAAATGACCTGGATTAAGGCATGGAATGATGGATTCGTAAATTTGCAGATGACATTAAGATCGACGATGTTGTCAACAGTGCCAATATCTGCTGACGGTTACAGAGGGGCATGAGAAATTTGGAGAGCTCACATCAGAAGTGGCAAATGGATTTTAATGTGGAAAAGTGTAAGATAATTTACTTCGGAAGGAGCAACAAGAATAAAGAGTTCTTGGCTAATTGTAATATTCTTGGAAGTGTAGATGTGCAGAGCGATCTCGGTGCCAATGTATATAAATTTCGGAAAGTTACCACCCACGTTGACAGGTTTGATTGGGAGTGTTAGTTGTTCTTGGGAGAGTGATTCAGTTTCAGAGTGAAATTATCACTTTGCAGTTCCACAAATTAACTGGTGTGGCCGCACTCGTAGAGTTGCGTGCATCGCCACATTATACGATGGATGTGAAAGCATTGGAAAGGGTGCAGAGGACATTTTCAAGGATGTTGCCTTCTATGGACAGATGGTCTTAGAAGGAAAGAATGAGGGACTTGAGGCAGTTTTTGATAGCGACAAGAAGTTTGAGGGGTGAATGTAGAGAGACATAGAAGATGATCAGACGTTGCCATAAGGTGGACAGTGAAGGCATTTTTCTTCAAATGGTAATTTTGGCACAAGGGCACATCGATGTAAATTGAGGGTGATAGATACCGAGGTAGGTTCCTTTATCACTGAGTAGTAAGGGTACTGAACGCCGTGCCTTCAACACTCGTAGACTCAACAATTTTCAGGGCAATGAAATGGTCATTGTATAAACTTGCGGAGTATGATGGTAAAATACTAGTCAGATTGGTATCACAGGTCGGTGCAACGTTAGGGCCAAAATGAACTTTATTGCGGTGTAATATTCGGTGTTTGAAATGTTCTTCAGCTTGAAGTTGCAATCATCTCTGGTCACTATCAGTCAAGCCAACACCTGGCGAGAACGGAATGTGCGACGTTGGCACCTTACGCACTTCCATTCTGTCGTGCATAAACAGCAAACTGACGAATTGCACGACTGGAGCTGCTGTGTACTGATGACCAATGGCTACTGATCTTACCACTGGGCCCCTCAAACCAATTACTCCTTTTTTGCTGAAGATATGAAATGAAACACAGCGCAGAGGAGGTTATATTGATGATGGATCATCGATTATGGAGCATCAGGTTCATATTAAATGTGATGAAAATAGGCATAATAGAATTCTGTGTTCGTTAACCGTGGCTTCCTGCGTTGATCACAGGCAATGTTATGTCGCCACTGTACTGGGATTTTCCTTCTATCTGTATCAATTCGTCAGAGAATTCGATTCACTGGTACTTCACCAGCATCCTTTGGAATGTTCATACGGCACAATGACCCACACTGTACACAACGTCAACAATCTTCTGCATTACTACATCCAAGGGCACGTGGCATGGTTTTTTATAAATTGTGAAAAAATGTTATGCAAGGGCAAATTGAATTTTAGTTTAATTAGTAAAGTCGCAAGAATCCAGAGGTAGTTTGAAAATGTCAGAAATTCACGTTCATTACCTTGGCCAGAATTCTAGCCCAGAAAAAGGGAAATCTGCCCCTGAATCCCCAGCATCCATGTAGTCGCTTGCTCCATGTGTCCACTTGGAAACCTATGTGAAGGGATGTTCAGTCTGACAGAGAACTTGTGAGAATCCTCCGCTGTCTGACCTAAAGCTGAAACAGGAGCTATCTATTCCAGCTTGGAGGGTATCGAAGTGGAGGTGAGACAGAAAATATTAATTGGTGTAGATTCACATTGTTCTCATTGTGATTGTTTAAAAACCGGGGCCAGAAAAGACACAAGCAGAAAGGAGCAGAAGTAGGCCATTCTTAACACCGCTCCTGCCCCGCCACGCCATTCTGTATCATTATAGCTCACACAGCACTTATATGTCTTTTCCCAGCGTATCCATATCATCGTGTTGCCAAGTGCTAACACATGTTTATCGATCTCTACCATAAATAGACATCGAAGTTATTCATCGCTGAGAGAAAAATGTTGCATTTCGAGACAGTTGGGTTTCTGCATGAACGTTATAGTTTTTGCAGTTGAGCAGTCGAGTCTGGTCTGAACACCTTTCAAACCTAAAACTCGACTCTGATGAGATTTGCATCCACAACTTTTGAATGGCAGTATTAAGAAAGGCGTAGAAATTCAACGCGCTTTCCATTGCACCACAGATTCGCGGCCTCACCCAGTTTTCAGCACAAAAGTTTGCCTTAGAAGGATTTCGTTCGGGACACCCATCTCACGTCTGTCTGACCTCGTCACACTTTCCAGAATCTGGTCCTTATCCACGTGTGCTCTGGATCTTCAATTGTTCGGCTCCATACTGCTGAAACATCCTCATAACACTGAGCATTACCACACGTTCAAATAAGAAATTCCAGATGAACAACACTCTATGGGTGAAAGCGTTCTTCCTAAATCTCCTCTAAACCGCTTTTCTCTTGCTTTTCATCTCTGTCACTGGTTATTATTCCTTCCCGAAAAGCCTCATCCTTGTCATACATATCTTTCCTCTTCATAATACGTGCATGTTAATCAGTTTCTCACTCAGCCTTCTCTGTGCTTAGTTACACAGCCCCAGCTTAGCTCATCAACCTTCACAATGGGAAGGGTCCAGCCCTTGGCATTATTTTCATCTCCTGTGAACTTCTCCTCCTGCAATCAGACGGTTCCTGCAGTCTTGCGATTACAACGGAAAAAGAAATGTTCTTTGAAGAAATGCCAAAATGTCTGAACAAAATCAGCAGCTCGTGTCCATCTATGAGGAGAAAGGACAGATAACGTTTCGAGACCAATGATTCGTGTTCGGAACTGATGGGATGTGTGGGTAGGTGAAAAATGTGGAAGATGGCGGACAGGATCCAAAATGATTAAACTCGATGTTGGGTCCTGAAAGCTGCATGGTCTTTCAGTAGAAAATGAGTTGCCGATCTTCCAGCTTGCGCTGTGCCTTGAAGAAGAACTGCAGCAGACCAGAGACTGGTATGATGGCTTGGGTACACAATGCAATGTTAAAGTGACAGGACACTGGAAGACCTGGGTAATTTTTGTTGATTCTGGACAGAACTTAAGTGATCTCAGCTTTGTCACCGACTCTGTTTTCCTCTCTCCATTGTAGAGAGATCACATTCTCAGCAGGAACTACAGTTTTCTGGATTGAATGAAGTGCAGACAAATCACTGGAAGATGTGCCTGGAAATTTCCACAGTGAGTAGAGACATCGGAAACCAGCAGGAAATGTATCTTACAACATAGAACGTTACAGTGCAGTACAGGCACTTCGGCCCTCGATATTGCACCGACTTGTGAAAATAATGTGATGTCCCTTGCAATGGAAAATTAACATTTCTTTTGAAACCAATAAAAGCACAGGGAAACAAAAATGTAAGGGCCTGACTTTGCAGTGGGCAAGTGTTGCAGTCAGAAAGAAAATCTATGTATATTCAAACCGAGCTAATAGCAGACTTACAAGGCCAGCAAACTACCATATCAACAGCCAAGGAATTAGAAAAAAACAACTTCTTAACTGGAAAGGAACTCGAATGTTTCAGGCCACTGACCTTGAAGTGTTGATAAGAAGAAGCGAATTGTACTTTAAAGGGAATATGTGAAAGCTATCAGGCGCCCATTACATGAGGCGTCTTGCCAATGTATTACCTGGGATACGGGAAACCTGAATTTGATGGAACTCCACGCGCTACATGCTGAAAACATTCTGGCCCAAGAGAAGGAAAAATGGAAATTAAAGATGGAACAGCAAACACATAAAACTCAGCTGACTATGATGCAAATGGTCGCCCAGCCGTTGGAAGGAGGTGCTGCGTGAAAAGAAGGGCTGGCAGAGGTAAATCTGGCGGGTGCTTTGTTTGCAGAGCAATGGACCACTGAGTGAGGCAGTGCACGCCCAGACAGCCTCAATCGGCCCTGCAGGCTGTGCAGCAGGGTGACTAATCGAGGAAGGCTGAAGTGGCGGTGGGCAGGCACAAAGTTACAGGTAAACCTCTTTGCTTTATGCTTGGCAACGAATACTCGCTTGTGCTCATCACTACTACTAACCTTATGGGCACTGAAACATGTCCCACCTCTACACTGAGCACTGAGTTTGCGAAGCGTGAACTATATTTTCAGTACAACGATGATGTAATGGGGAAACATTCCAATTTTCATTTCTGTTATCGGAATTCTGTTCTTTAAATCTGATGTCTCGGGATCTCATAGTGAGACTGGGGTCGGATTTGCGCAGTACCCCGACGGGCTTGCAGGCAATACAAAAAGAAGATTTAATAGTGCAGGCTGGAAAATATAAATCACGATCCCTGATGCATGTCAGAGAGCGATAGGTTCCATGAGCGATTCACTCACCCAGAAAGCAAGTAGCCATGTTAATCCCATTAACACCGATTTTCTTGCTGGAGATATGCTGCACTGCACAGCACACATACACCGCGATGGTCCTGACAAATCATAAGAGAAGGATTGGTTCAGGAGATTGGTTAAACCAGATCAGTTGTTATTGTGCGAATTTTATTGGAATGATCTCAGATGTGCTGTCACTTTAAAATTTTTTAAGTATCTGTGACGGTACGTAGACCCTGTTTTTTTTTTATGCGGAAGGCTCTTTTCCTCACGGATCATTGGCGAAGGCATCCAGCGACAGATCTTAGAATTTGGGACCATGGGCACGACAGGCACAAAAAACGAAAGATTGTATCTTCAGGGTCGATGTGGGTATCTGCTTCAATGCATTTATAAGGACGTATAGGAAGAAACTAAATTGGCTAACTCAGGCAGACAGGGCAGTCCAGGTAATCCCCGCCAGGAGTGTCGTCTGGCGTTTACCTTTGGTAGATGTCTCGGACCCAAGATTAAGAAAGGTCCCAACTGATTTCAGGGCAAAAGGCAAACAAGATGTGTGGCTCATACGAACCCTTAAGAATAACCCCGAAGTCTGAGTATTGTCCTGGCAAAGCAAAAGAGCCGTTAAAACCCGAAGCTGTGCAAGGAATTACCCCAGTCTTTGAATATCTCTTATAGGCTGGTGTGATAATCCCCCGTGAACAATCACTGGTGAGAACACTCATTTTTTTTCGTTCAAAAAGGCAAACATTCCAGGTGAATCGGGAGAATGGAGGTTTGTTCATGACCTGCAGTTTATCAATAACGCTGTTGTTCCGCACACCCCAAATGTTCCCAACCCCTCTATTATATTGGCTCAAATTCCACCGGAAGTAAATGGCTCTCTATTATGCACTTAGCAAATGCCTTGTTTTGTGTACCGTTACACGCCGACAGTCAATTCTGGTTCACTTTTCCATTCAAAGGCCAATAGTATACTTTCACGTGACATTTTCAAGATTACTGTGAGTCCCCACCATAATTAACGAGGCTCTACACAGGAGGCTGGAGACTCTTGTTTTAACCGGGGTGGGGGTGGGTATCAGCGCTTCTGCAGTATGTAAGCGAATGCTTAATCGCAGCATCAACAGAGAAACAATGTGAGAAAGGTAGGCTTGCGATGCTCTGCCATCTAGTCTCGCAAAACTAAAACTTGTGGAACAACAGTTGAAGTTCTTAGGTTTGAAGACCGAGACCAGACGTGTAGGATTCACCAATTTAGAATCTGGATACGGCGTTCTATTGTGGATAGGTCAGCATTCAGAAGCAAAGAGATAGGCCAGTATCTGGTATGTTGTATCAACTACCCACGAGGTAGTCAAAGCGGGATCACTTCCTTCTCATCTGTCAGCGCAAGCAGCAGAGCTGATTGCCTTGATTGAGGCATGTAAATTGGCCGAAGGAAGAACAGTGAATATTTACCTCGACAGCAGATATGCATTCGGGGTTGTACATAATTTTGGATCCCTGTTGAAAAACAAGGGCTTCTTGACCTCCACTGGAAAGCCAATCACATAACATGACCTGATCTCTGACCTCCTGAAAGCAGTTCGATTGCCGAAATCAATCACTGTGTTGTCAAATGTGTATGTCAAATATTTGGAATCCAAAGCAGACTTATGGGAGTTACAGTCGCAGGCCACATTGAAGGAGAAGCGTGAATTGACAAGGGCAGGGTGCAGAATGAGGGAATGGGTGTAGTGTGGCCCCAATGGTAAACCCTGTCTACCACTATCTTTCTTCCCTTTCTATGCCGAAGTGACACACGGTAAGGACCATGTGTCAAACGTGGGGATGTACGACAATATTTCAGCACGCTGGTACAGAAAGGGATTTACTCATTAATCATAAAAAATGTGAATAATGTGTTATCTATGCCACTAATAATGTGGGGAGGAGAATACAAATGAATCAGGAAGAACACCCCCAATCCCAAAGACCCTTTGAACATTTACAGATGGATTTTTTTGAACTAACACCCAGCGAAGGGAAAAGGCATTGTCTGGTAATAGTTGATGTTTTCCCAAAGGGTGGAAGTGCTCCCATGTCTAAACAGGATGCCAGTGCGGTCGCCAAGGCTTTGCTAACTGAAATAATTCCAAGATGGGGCATTCCTGAAAGGCTAAGCAGCAACAATGGAAAGCCGTATATAAATATTGCCCTACAGCAGATCAGTGATTATTTGGGAATAAAGGTGAGACAACTACCCTTAAAAATAAATTGGCAAAATGTTTTGAGGAACTAGAGGTGACATGGACAAAGGCATTTCCAATTGTGCTAATGTATATGAAGGAGAGGAAGAGTAAATCTTCGGACGTTTGAGATTTTGTTTGGAAGGTGGCCCAATACAGGAATTGGCCCAAGACCGATTGTCAGACAGATAACAGACCACTGTGAGGACGACATGTTATGTTACGGCATAAAACTCTCCACACTTCTGTCTCAAATACAGAATCAAAAGAAAGGCAGCACTACCCCAACCAGCAGAAGGGAAGATGCACAATCTAGAACCTGAAGACTGGATAGTGGTGAAAGACTTCAGGAGCAAGAGCATGAAGGCGAAGAGCTGGCTGGGACCGTTCCAAGGGCTCCCTACAACACAGACAGACAGCTGATAAGATCACCGAAAGAGCCAAGTTGATACACGCCAACCATTGCAAACGTGTAGCTGACCTTGAGGAGACATCGGACAACACCGGATCCAAATAAGTGTAAGTAGTGATTAGAAGACTCATAGAAATATGGGGCTGCATGGCAGGACGAGTCGTGAAGGCAGGGGTGTCTGGGATACAACCGCAGACGGTAATCTTAACCAAGGATGTTAAGTTGACCATTACATGCCACCCATGCCCGTTTGGTTTCCAGGACGACTATAAATAAGGCAATAAATATTTACGCAGAGATCCTTGTGTATTCAGTTACTGACACTGAGTAGTATCCACCACGGCTACAGGTACACCTGACACGGGATATCGGTTTCCTGTTATTAAAGAAGGAGGTGCCATGGCAAGGGTAATAATAACCAAGATTCAGAAGAGCGATGAGGAAGCCTGGTGGTGTGGAATAGATAGACCCTTCTCCAATATCTATAGATAGGTGAATATAGTGGTACAGCCTCGCACCCACCCCACCCGAGATGCAGTGCAGAAGGTCCTCCAAGAAATTGTAGCTCCTGGACTCGAAAAGATGAATGTCCAATGACCCGCACTGCAGATGGGCGGAAAGGCCTTTTCCAAGCTGACAGAAATTGAAAAAAGAAAGAAACTGATGTGCAGCTAAAATGATCACAAATGAAAAAAGTAAAAGTGGATTCATTGAGAAAACTTAATAGCGCCATAATTCAATTTCCGTGGAAGTCTATTGTTAAGGACTCAGTGCTCTCACTGCTGTAGCAATGGGGGATTTCCTCTAACCGTTTATGTTGTTGACAACCTTCCCAAAGCAGGGAATTTTGTATGGAACTGTCAATTAATCGAGTATTGTCACAAACAGGATTCAGACTAGCATAAAACAAAGAAGTGCGAATCCTGGAAATCTGAATCAACAACAGGAATTGACAGAGCACCTCTGCAGGCCTGACAGCATCTGTGCAGACAAAGAGATTTAATGTATCATTTCACAGATTCAGGCTACTTATGCTTTTTATTGTTTTATTGCCTGGGTAATTGTCAATTTCACTTCGCGAAACAGCATACTTACCAGAATCTCTCATTAGCTGACAGACGTCATCTGTAAAAATGCAAAATTCCTTTATCGGCTGTAATATTGTTGCTGTTGCCCTGAAGCACCAGTCCTTGCCGTGGGTGGTGAAGGAGCTAACTACTGCCTTGCAAAACAACCGTTGGGTCAGAGACCCGATCGATCTGTCATGCAGCGGGGATTGCATTGCTCAGAACAGACGTGTTTGCTGTGTGGGACTGAAATTGAGCTCGATCACACACAGATACGTTGTAACAGCTGCCAACAGATGTGGAGATGGTTGGGACGGTTTCATTCGCACTCTGGGAAAAAGACTGGATCCTAAATTCAGGGGAGCTAAGTGTCACAGATAGAAGGCTGAAAATTGGTTTGGGAACGATATGAGTCATGATCGAATGGCGGGCAGACCAGATGGACTGAAAGCTCTAACTGTCCTCCGATGCCTTCTGGTCTCTGGCCATCCAATATCTAAGGAAATAGAAAGAGTTAATCGTGCATTTCGAAGTCCTCCTCTCATTACTCGGCGAGGTGAGAGATGGAACAGATCTGTTATTAAATTTTGAGACTGGTAGAATGTTTGGAGACGGAGTAATAAAAGACAAACTGAGTATAAAGTTGAGAGTCATGAGATATTCAATAAAAAGGTAGACGGAGATGGACATGAAGAAATAAGTGTCACTGGTCTTGAAGACTTTACTCGGTTTTCCATTCCAAGATTCTTGCAGACCTGCTGAGATTTTCCCGCAATTTCTTTTGTTGGTACTGAAACAGAAGGGAGAAGTATGATCCTGGACCAATCAGCTATGTCTGCTCTGTGGACATTTGAATTGCCTGTTCGAACAAATCACTTCTGACCCACACAGAAACCTCACTATCCTGCATCACCCACATCTCTGTTACTGACAATAAGCTGTTCATTACGTTAACCCATATGGGTACACAACAGCATCATTAACCGAGTGAATTGGGAAAATTTCAGGGAGAGTTCCATTCGGTTTCCATCACAGCATTCTCATTCAGTTAATTCTATTACAGCACCATTTGACACGCAGCTGACACTGTCATGTGGCCATTCTCATTCGACGTCTCTGGTCATTTTGGTTGGGGCACGTTTGGAATGGTACCTCACGTTTTGGAAGGGACATCGTTTATAGCATATTCGGCTGAACTGATAACCTGTCTCTTGCACCTGCAGCACAGTGGAGACAGTTTTCACTCAGAAACCAAGAGATGATCAAAAACGGAGGAAAAAATGTGTCAACAAAACCTGCCTCAGCAAGCGAATTCGCTCTTGCAACATTAATGGAGAGCGGCAAACCTATTAGCAAACAACAGCGCCCTGCGTGGGTCTCTCCCCACATCATTGAGATTAAAGTTCTCAAGCTCTACCGACTGAGCGAACCAGGTCAGGATTGGTGTTGGTTAATTTATGATTTCATACTGAGTTTAATTCAGCTGACACGGCAATTTTCAAAAATCTCGTTCATTCCTCCCCATTGCAAATGACATTATTCAAGTCTTTCAAATCTCAGATTTATTCCTTCAGACCATTACAATCCATTTAGGCCTTGCCCCGGGATATACGATTCTCTGTTAATATGTTCATATTTTGACCCTGATCCTTAGGTCGCCGAACTGATTCCCAGACACTCTGGCAGACTGCCAGTCAATCTGGAAAATACCTCAGGAAACCAAAGCATTTCTGATCAGAGTGTAGGGAATCCCAACTGCTGAAGAGACAGAGTCCTCACAATTCAACACTTTCTTTGTTCTACCTGCCTACAAAGTTTACCACTTCTAATATTCGAGACAGGATTTCTGATTATAAAATGTTTTAAAAACAGGAACAATCTTCTGAAGCCATTTCCAATTTGAATTATAATTTTTTACCATTTCACACGGTAACAGCCGTTCCTGAGGAAGGAGTTTCCATGAGGTGTGTCCCAGGGCTGGGCAGGAAGCCGCTGATTGAAACTGCAGTGGCCCCTTTCTGGTGGCAGCAGGGGTTTGTAGAGAGTGGGGTCACATTCTGCTGCACGTGACCGTCTCACTCACTGTGGACTCAGGGTCAATTATGGATGTGTTCTCGTGGTTGTATTGTCGGTCACAATACTTGATGTGAAATATTTGAGGCTCTGTGCTCTTTTTGGGCTAGGACAACCAACATTTCAGCCAAATGCTCTGACCATTTGAGACACAGCAACTGGCAGCAAAATTGTGCGTCTACATATCCAAACGCACAGTGCTCGAGAGGAAGTGGACAGCAGTAGTTCTCATTATTTTAAGAATCAGTTGCTCATGTTCCCGTATTTATCGCAGAGAGGGTGAGAGACCCGAGGAGTAACAAACACACCCATAAAGCAATATCAGTACCTGTGTAGTTCTGTCATAAGAAGCTGCCTGCAGTTGTTCTATTGCAAAGAGTGGTTTCAAACCCATGACGCAATAGAGACTGGACCCGAAACCCAGCACATTAAACCTCTCTGGATTAGTGGTGCTGGAAGAGCACAGCAGCTCAGGCAGCATCCGTGGTACAGTAAAATCGACGTTTCAGGCAAAAGCCCTTCATCAGGAATACAGGGTTCTTCAGCACCACTAATCCTCAATCTGGTCTCCAGTATCTGCATTCATTGTTTTTACCTACATTAAACCACTCGGCGACGCTCCCTGGCGATAACTAAGCGCCAAACCTGTCAAGATTAATGTTTCAGCATCGCTTCACTTCAGGCAATTTCCCCTGGCACTTTCTATGAATACCTTCGCATAATTAACAAAATATTTACAACGATTTGAAAGGTGTGCAAGGTGTGGACATTAGTGAGAAGCTGAATATTCTTCGACAGTTTTCCCCGGAGCTACAGGCCTGAGGGATGTCTTTGGAAAAGTTTACAAGATCATGAGGTAGACTAGCAGAGAACATAGTCAATCTACTCTTTTTCAGAAGTCACGTGAGTTTAAACCGAGATAGCATAGGTTTTATGTGAGAGCAGTACAATTTGAAAGGGATGTGAGCGACAGTTGTTTTTAATACAGACATTTTTGTGCGTATGGAATAAATTGCCACATTTAGTGGCAGATTTCGGTGCACTCACAACACTTCAAAGGCATCTAAATGGGTATGCAGACAGGAAGTGTTCGGAGAGATAAGGGACAAATATTGGCAAATATGTTTAGATTAGTTACGGTCATCTGTTCAGCAGGTGCAAGTTGGATAGGAAGGTTTGCAATTCTGTGACACTCCAGTACCTGACATTAGTTTGAATAGACCACTTGCAAAAACGCATGCTGTTTGTTACTAAGTCAGCGTGTTTGAATTGTATTTTTTCTTGAGGCGTAACGTTTTGAAATGACACAGAGAGGAATGTTTTCCAGGCATTTACAGACAACGACCATTCTCCTTGATACATTCCCAAGTTCTCCATCAAATAATTTCTTTGACTAAAAAAAACCTCACAAATCGTGTTATCCCCTCAACTCTCCAGAGAATCCAAAACTGACAGCTCTTAACGTGGACAAGGTGCAAACTCAAAAGGCAGAGTCATCATCAGACACACAAACTCATTACTTCTGTCTGTGAGGCAGTGCGAGACGTGTATGTCCAGAACTGCTCACACAAATAGCACCGAAACAATTCCAAACGGAGCTTCCAGACATTCTGGAGATTGAGTGCATTGCCAAGTAACAGAAAGTGTTCAAGTAACATAAAACATAACAGAAAAATGTACCATGCAAAGTGAATATTATCAATTATGTTCTCGATTAAATTAGGTCAACAATGCGCTGGTGCCTCCATCTGATCGAGCGAGCCAATCTCGATCCTCCCTCACCAGGACAGTAATTAAGGAAATGAGAGAAATATAACAAAGTTTCACGTTGCGATTGCCCACCTTTTAGCCACAACAACAAAAAACGAGGGAGCAGATTCAGTGCAGGATCTGGCTTCACAACAGCGGTGAAATAACGACGTCCACTCACTTTCAGGGAAAACTGTGAACAACTCACATTGTCCAAATATGAATACACAGCGCGGGCTGTTAAGTTCCCATATTCTACTGCTGCCCCGACATTCATACGAAAATGTACCTTTCAAAGAGAGCGTTTGTAGCTGTGGAATGACAGTGTCAGCTATTTCCCCTCGCTCTTACTGCCGCCTTTGGTAGTGTAGGGGCTGGTATTTTCATCTTACACGCGGTAGTTGAGTGTGCAATTCTCTGTTTTGGAAAAGCAAGTGTTTTGGAGCAGAAAGATGTGAAGTTCGGATGCTTCTGGAGTTCTTGTTGAAAAGTTCGGTGACGCTAGGAAGATGGTTTGCAGACTTTTCCTCGCCTGTCTGGGTGACATTCTCAGCGCTGCAGAGGTTCCTGTGAAACGCTGCTCTCGTGTTTTGGTACGAATTCATTTGGTTTCATTACCGCTGCTTCCGCTTGTTGCGATTGCAGATTGGGTCCAATGGATGGAATCCGTGGATGAGTGCCCTGCTTCCAGGAATTGCCTGGCTGCCTTCTGCTTGCCCTGTCCTATTATTGTTGTGCTATTCTAGTCGAATGTGTGGCCCTTGCCGTTTGTACGTTTTGCGACTAGGAACTGCTGGACTGATGCCCACACAAATTCTTTGCCAAGAACCAATATCCACACACCTTCATTCGCAGATGCATGGCACACAAAGTTCGCAGCGAGGATATGCTTTGAGGTAATTTTTAAATCATGCTTCCCTGTATTAAAAACAAATTCTGGAAAACGATATCCAGACTCCTCCGAACACTCGGACTTATGACAGCACAGAAACCGAGAACCTCACTCAGACAACAACTCACGAGAAAACAAGGCCCAATACCCATCATGTGCAGGTCAAACGTGGTTGACGAGATTCCACGCAGGGACTGCACGAAACACGACATAGGAGAAAGACGCTGACAACTGGAGAGCTGCATTCGTAATTTTATCTGGACTGTAAACGCCTCGGACAGCTGTTCCTTGCAGTTATGCACAGAATATTGAATGTCTCTGATTCCAGGGCTTGGAACTCGGATGATATGACCGTCTCAAGCACTGGTTACTTCCTTGTGTGAGGTAACTCCAAATGGAACACACGTAACGCTCTATTGCTCATTTAGAAATATATCCAAAATAGGAGCTCAGATAAGCATTTCTGTTGTATTTGTGGTGCTGTACCAGACATGCTCTGTGGCACTGCACTTATTCTGTGTTTCCTGAGGGTTCGGCACATGCTTCCACGATCGTATTATGGGCAGTAATCTGCATTTTCGCTTCAATAACGGGTGTGTGAAGCGGAGGTCCACCATTCTCTATTCTATTTTTCTCTTCTTATGCACAACTGCAATACAGTAAAGGATCAATTAATATTGTAAGGTAATATACAGAGGCGTGTGAAATACCGAAGTTTTAATGACATTTATGCAATGGTTAGAGATTACCTTGATTCAGGAAGTAAGGATGTAAAGTCTGTTTGGCTGGAGTTGAGGAACACTGAGGAATGAACTCACAACCATGTGTAGTTTACAAGCCCACTCGCAGTAACCACAAAGCGAAATAAATCATACAAGGAAAAACAATTGTGTGTGAGTGACAAAAATGGCAATAGTCATGCGTGATCTTAACTGCCCATCTAAAACTCTCCGTTCCATTGTAAAAACGTTTGGAGAACCATAATCAAAAAAATCCCACATGTCCCATAAAACATCACGAGGGATATCTTGGTAATTGATTACTCTACTGGTGACTTTATTTTGCTATTTTCTTGGAAACCATCTCTTTAATTGTGAGCATCAGAAAAGGCTTTTTATTTGCCAGCAAGAAATAAATATGTGATTAACCTTTGTTCGTTTCATGTATAAGAATACTGAGACTCCTCTGCACTGCACATCTTTTGCGTTTCTATCGATTTTAATAGTAGTGTGCCTTTTTATTCATCCCAACAAAGTATATGACCTCGCATTCCTTACATGAAACTGCATCTGCCAAGAATACTCCAATTGTTGGAGGGAATCCTGAGGAACAGAATGTACATGTATTTGGAAAGGCAAGGACTGATTCGGGATAGTTAACATGGCTTTGTGCGTCGGAAATCATGTCTCACAAACTTGATTGAGTTTTTTGAAGAAGTAACAAAGAAGATTGATGAGAGCAGAGCAGTAAATGTGATCTATATGGACTTCAGTAAGGCGTTCAACAATTTTCCCCATGGGAGGCTGATTGGCAAGATTAGATCTCACGGGTAATAGCAGTGGACCGAACGCCGTCAGTACCTGGACACCAAGAAGAACATGTTCCATCAACTACAACACTGTTTTCTATTGGCAAGCCAATTGCTGATCAAAGCTGCAATCCTCCCACAATTCCATTCCTCCGCATTTTACCTATTGTGGGGAACCTTATCGAACAACTTGCTGATACCCATATACACCACATCAACCGGTTTACTGTCATCTACCTGTTTGGTCACTTTGTCAAAAAAGTCAATAAGATTCGTTAGGCAAGGCCTACCCATCACAAAACCGTGCTGACTGTCCCTGATCCGATTTTTCATTTCTAGATGGTCATAAATCCTATCTATAATAACCTTTTCCAACAAGTTACCAACAACTGCAGTGAGACTCACTGGTCTGTAATTACCAGGGTTGTCTCTCAGACACTTTTTGAACAAGGAACAACATATGCTCTGCCCCATTCCACAGGCACTATTCCTGTAGACAACGATGATTTGACGATCAATGCCAAACGCTCATCAATCTCTTCCCTTGCTTACCAGAGGATCCTAGGACAGATCCCATCCTGCCCAGCTGACTTATCTATTTTCACACTCTGCAGTATTTCTAATATCTCTTCCTTGTGAACCTCAATCTCTTCTAGTCTAGACGCAAGTATCTTTATATCTTCCTCGCCAACATTTTCATTTTCTATAGCGAACACTGTCGAAAAATATTTATTTAGTGCTTCCCCTATCTCCTCTGACTCCACACTCAACTTTCCACCATTATCCTTGATTGTCCCAAATTTCACTCTCGTCATTCTTTTATTCCTGACATACCAATGGAAAGCCTTAGGCAGAACCCTGATCCTAACTGCCAGTAATTTCTCATGTCTCCTCCTGGCTCTTCACAGCTCTCTTTTTAGGTCTTTCCTGATATCGTTGGAACCCTCGAGCGCTCTAACTGAGTTTTCACATTTTTTTCCTAACATAAGACTTCTTGTTCTTCTTGACCAGGGATTCCACTTCCTTAGTAAACCATGGCTCACGCATTCTATATCTTCCTCCCTGCCTGACAGGTACAAACACAGGAGCTTTTCCTTGAATAAGCTCCACGTTTTTAATGTACTCACCCCCTGCAGTTTCCTATCCAATTCTACGCTTCCTAAATCTTACCTCATTGATCGTAATTTCCCTTCCACCAGCTGATACTCTTGCTCCATGGAGTACACCGATCCCTTTCCATCATGAAAGTAAACCTGAGAGAATTGTGATTGCTGTCTCCAAAGTGCTCACCTACTTCCGAATCTAAAACCTGGCCAGGCTCGTTACCCAGTACTAAATCGAAAGTGGCTTCGTCCCTTGAAGGCATGTCTACATATTGTGTCAGGAAGCCGTCCTGCACACAGTGGACAAAAACTGACCCATCTATAGTACTCGTACTGTAGTGATCCCAGTCAATATTTGGATATTGTCTTGAGTGTTCCAGAGTTTTTCATTGTCCCACAGTCCAGATGAAGTTTGCATTTCTCACGTACGGGAGCGAGAATTCTTTCACTGTCTCAGATCAGTTCCTGTCCTGAGAACATCAGAGTCAATGTCCCGTCCTCTACTCGAACCGACAGTTCACACTTCTTAATCCTCCTCTGATTCCATTTCCCAAAGTGTTTCTCAAGATTTCCAAAGCTGGAGTCTAAATTATATGGTTTGCTTCTTAAACATTTTTCCAACTGCCAACTGACAATATTTTCCACAGTATCTCTTCACAATCCTCTAGCTTGCACCATATCCAGGGATGACAAATCCCGTTTGGTGGAGAGATTCCCGAGGCTGGTGAGTTTCACTTTGGAACAAAGATGGTTAAGTGGCAATTTCCTGCGGTTGTTTGTAATGATGGGAGAGGGAGCGGTGGGGAATGAGCACTTTGACGAGCAGGAGGAAGTGTTGCCACTGATCCGAGTCAGAGAACAGAGGGCAGGGATTAAAGGAATCTAATGAAAAGCAGCACTTCTGCTCAGGACGTTCAATAACAACTGCAGAAACCCGATGTATCGAGCAGTGTATCGGGACAGAGAAACAGAGATAATGTTTTAAATATGGGACATTTCTGATGAAGAACTCGAGTTTCCCAAGTCTAATCAAATTACCGGCCTGTTTTGCAAAATAGGTTTTCTGAACTTTGAGCGAGAATTGTTCCAGCAGGAAAGCATTCATAACGTAGTCAGCAGGATTCGAACCTACGTGGGGAAACCCCAATGGATTTCTCATCCATCGCCTTAACTACTCGGCCATGACTACAGACAGTGGAACAGGGTTGAGCATTGACCAAATCAGCCGTGATCTCATTGAATGCTCTCGCTGACTTGATGAGCTAAATGCTTCTATCTCCTTTCATACCTTTGCTGTCATTTGTAAGGTGCGAGACACCAATGTAAAAGAAGAAAAGCACAAAGGTAGGAAAAGATATTTGCAGGCAAACTGAGTCAAAATTATTTATTGAAAGGAAAATCATACTTGGCAATTTGCTAGATCTCTTTCCGAACATGACCAGCAGAGGTAAGCAAGGGAGCTATTGATCTGAGTATTCTTGGACCTGAAGCAAACAAAGGTTAGTGACATATTCATTTCTTTTTCTGGCGAACGAAATGTTCTTTCCTGATGGTTACAATGAAAGAGATGGTTCCCAATAAAAGACAGAGATTAAGTCGCATCTAGATATATTTCAATGTGACACGATTCATTTTCAGTCCCTAATTACCCCAGAGATGGAGGGGGTGAGTTACTTTTCTTCACGCTTCATCTCCTCAGCTCGGAGGTACAGACATGAAACCGCTAGAGATGGAGTTCTTGAATTGGGAACCAGCGACACTAGGCAAAAGTGAGGACTGCAGATGCTGGAAACCAGATTTTAGATCAGAGTGATGCTGGAAAAGCACAGCAGGTCAGGCAGCATCCGAAGAGCAGGCAAGTCGACCTTTCTATTGCCAGTCCTGCTGCGTTCTGCAAACAATTTTCGTTTTTGGCTCAGATTTCCAGAAACTGCAGCTATTTGTTTTATGTTAACCTTCATAATGTTTTGGACAAAACCAATGACCTGCCAGCACCGGAAAATCGGCAGAAGTACTGGTACACCGATATGTTTGCTGAACAATACAACCATTCCATGAACGGGAATACGATCCGGGCCACGGTGCTGAGAGTACCGAGTCCTCACATGTAAATCCTCACAAGAACATTTTCGTTGCAGATTGTTTTCAACTTGTCTTCGAAGATTTACAAAGTGGGAAAAGGCCATTCCGCCCTTTGTGCATTGCGGCTAATCAGAGAGCCATCTATTCTAGTCGCAGTTTCCAACTTTGGCCCAAAGTTTGGTCATGGTGTCATGCAGAAACTCAGCGAGTTCACTCAGACATTTTTGTGTGTGCAGAATGATTTGCCACATTTAAGGCAAATTCAATGGCATCCGAATGGGTATATAGACAGGAAGCGTTCGGAGAGTTAAGGAACACATTTTGGCAAATATGGTTCAATTAATTTCGGTTATCTGTTCAGCAGGGACAGGTTCGATAGTCGGGTCTTTTTCCGTGCTCGGCATCTTTGATGTGCTCCCGCAGCTGACACCAGTTTTAATGGACCATTTGCAAAAAATGCACTCTGTTTGTTAGGCAGTCAGCGCGTTTGCCTATATTTCTGGAGGGTGGATGGGACCAGTTGACCCAGCGATGAGGGTCTTTCTGGACTTTTGCTGCCAATGACCGTTCGTTTGGCACCTTCCCAACTTCGCCATCAAAGAGTTTGCTGAAGAATAATACCGCACTGATAATGTTACCCCCTCAGCTCTCCAACGAATCCAGAAACTGACAGCTCTTCATGTGGAACAGAAGCAAAACAGAAAGGGTGGACCATTGCCAGGCACACCGAAGCATGCATGCTGCCTTTGTTGCGAAGCTCGTGTGCTTCATGGAGATGTTGTTGGAATGTTTTGCGGAGCTGGGAAGTGGGATCCACACAGTTCTATGTAACATCCTCAGGGTTGCAGAGCCTGCTGTGAAGCCTACTGTCCTGTGGCGTTTGGAATTGATTTAGTTTCATTGCCGCTGGGTCCGGTTGTTGGTGTTGCAGATTGGATCCTGATCAATGTGTTTATTGATGGAATCCATGGATGGGTGCCCTGCTTCTAGAAAATCTCTGGCTGCCTTCTGATTGCCATGTTCTATTACTGTTGTGCTGTTCTCCAGGATGCTTGCTGTCTGTACGTATAGCTACTCGGGACAGCTGGCCGTGGCAATTACTGACGGCCACACAAATTCTTTACCACGAATATGTATCCCACAACTGCATTCCCAGATGTCTGGCACACTAAATTGTCAACTAGGATATGCCATAAAGCAATTGAAACACCCATGCTTCCCTTTTTTAAAATAAATTTCTGGAAACTGATAGCCAGACTCCTCTGAACACATGGACTTAGGACAGCACATAAACCAACAGCCTCGCTGAGGGAAAGCTCACCAGAAAACAATATCCAATGCCCATCTTGTGCAGGACAAATGTGGTTGTCAAGATTCCACGCAGGGACTGCACAAAACACTATATCGGAGAAACAGTCAGACAAATAGCGAGCTGCAATCATGAACTTCAGCCAGCCCGTAAACGCCACGGGCAGATGTTCTTGTAGTTGTATGTTGGGCATTGATTGTTTCTGATTCAGGGGCTTGGACCGTCTGCAGCACTGGTTAATTCCTTGTGTTGTAATTACTGTTGGAACATATGTAATACTCGATTGCTCATTGAGATGTACATCCAAAATATTAGCGGAGAGAAGTATTTTGGTGGTTTTTCTGGTGCTGTTCCTGTCATGCCCTCTGGAACTGGACTTATTGTGTGCTTCCTGACGGTTCGGTGCATGCTTCCATGATCGTATTTTGGGCAGAAACCTGCGTTTTAGCTTCAATGACGTGCGGTTGCAAACCTGGTACACCTCCCTGTATTTTGTTATCTCTTATTGTGTGCAATTGCAACCCGGCAAATTATTAATTTACATTGGAAGGTGACAAACGGAGGCGTGTGAAATGCCAAGGTATTAGTGACATTTATCAATTGGTTGCATATTACTTTTATTCAGGAGATAAGGATGTAAAACGTGTTTGTGTAGAAATGAGAAACGGTGAGGAAAGAAGTCATCCGCAGGTGTAGTTTCCAAGTGCACTCGCAGTAACCACTACGTACAAGAAAAAAAACTACATGTGAGTGATAAAAGATGGCCATAGTTACGGGTGATCTTAGTTTCCCATCTCCCACTCACGGTTCAATGGAAAGAAAAAAGGTTGGATGACAATAATCAATAAATCATATATGTCCCAGAAAACAACGTGAGCCATATTTTGGTCATCGATTAGTTTACAGCTGACTTAGTCTCTGTCTTTTCTTGGAAACCATCTCCTTTGTTGTGACCATCAGGAAAAATATTACTTTGACATAAATAAAATGAAGATTATGTCACTACTCTTTGTTTGTTTCATGCCCAAGTACAATGAAACGACCTTGATCAACTCTGCTAGTCATGCTAGCAAAGAAATCTGGAAACATGCCAAGTGTGATTTTTCGCTCAATAAATAATTTTGATTCAGTTTCACTGAAACCACCTCTCCCTAAAGTTGTGCTTTTCTTCTTTTAAAATGGTGTCCGGTATCTTCCAAATGACGGCAAAGATACGAGAGGAGATGGAAGCAATTTAGCCTATCAAGTCTGCGACAAAATTCAATGAGATCATGGCTGGTTTGGTTAATTCTCAATCCCCGTTTTTATCCTCATCTCCGTGATGCTCCATGTCTGTCTATCACAGCCTTGAATACACCTCGCCTTCACAGCCCTCTGTTGTTAGGAAACCTACGGATTTGCTACCATCTGAAAGAGTGAATATCCTCCTTATCATTTTCTTAAATGTTCGATCCCTTCAGCTGTGAGAACACACTCTCGTCCCAATTTCTCGGGGTGTACATCAGAGCAGAATAAGTCCCTGAAGGTAGGTCTGCACTCTCCAGTGCCGCTCCGTGTATTTGAAACATTTTCATATTTTGACCTCTGATTAAAAATAGGAGACCTCATTTGCACATCAGATTGGCCAGTGGTGAATTTTTTCAAGAAGACTTCAATGAGCGTAATTCTACTGGCAGTGAATAGGGCTAGACAAATTAGATTACTTACAGTGGGGAAACAGGCCCTTCGGACCAACAAGTCCACACCGCCGCGCCGAAGGACAACCCACCCATACCCCTACATTTACCCCTTACTTAACAGTACGGGCAATTTAGCATGGCCAATTCGCCTGACCTGACCTGCACATCGTTGGACTGTGGGAGGAAACCGGAGCACCCGGAGGAAACACACACAGACACGGTGAGTGCGTGCAAACTCCACACAGTCAGTCGCCTGAGGCGGCAATTGAACGCGGGTCTCTGGCGCTGTCAGCCAGCAGTATTAACCACTGTGCCACCATGCCGCACTAATGCGAGGACATTTTTCTTTCGCGATCCAGTGCTGTGTTTATTCACCTCTCTGCGCATGAAAATGGTTCTTACCCATCCACTTTATCTCTCATCAATATGTGTGCAATTCAAATTGATGAGGCCATGACTACACGCGCGCAATGCTGTCTTAGTATGTCTTATGTAATGGAAAGTTCCAACCTGAAACACCAGAATTTGGCTTTTCTTGGCACCCCAGCATCCTCCTCCTTTCGAAATAAAGAGAGTCTGACAGTGAATACTGGGGTACCAGGAAAAGCCAAATCCTGGTGTTTCAGGTTGGAACTTTCCATTACATAAGACATACTAAGGCAGCATTGCACGCGTGTCGTCATGGCCGCGTGATACAGGTGATTGATTAGAAATCCATTGGGGCTTCCCTCCGCAGGTTCGAATTCTGCTGGCTCCGTTTTCAGTGATGTCATGCAGGACGAGTTTTCACTCACAGTTCAGAAATCTCATCTCAACACACAAGACCAGTCAGTTGATTAGACTTAGCAAACTCAAGTTATTAATCAAAAATGCAACACACTTAAAACATTATCTCCGTTTCTCTTTTCACAGATCCTGCCAGACCCATTGAGGTTTTGCAGTATTCTTTGAATGTACTGTGCAGAAGTGCTGCTTTTGAATAGATTCCTTTTACCCCAGTCCTCCGTTCACTAACTCTGGTCAGTGGCAACACTTCTCCCCGCTCGTCGAAGAGCCAATCCCCACCACTAATTTTCCCATAATTATAAATTGCCGCAGGAAAGTGCTGACAAACCATCTTTGCTCCAAAGCGAAACTCACCAACCTCGGGAATCCCTCCAAAAAACGTGACTTCTCATCCCTGGACATGGTGAAATACAGACGATTGTGAACAGAATTTGGGAAAATATTGTCACTTGTCAGGTGAAAAAGTGTTAAGAAGGCAAAACACGTCACCCAGTCTCCAGCTTTGTCAATCTTCAGAAACTCTTTGGGAAAAGGACTCAGAGGAGAATGAAGAAGGGTGAATAGTCAGACTGATCGGAATCAGTCAGGACAACTTTCCATTCTTTAAGAGGACGGGACATTGATTCTGATGTTCTCAGGACAAGAACTGATTGGAGACATTGAAGTAATTCTCGGTCCTGTACATGAGGAATACAAACCTTGTATGGACACTGGGACAACGAAAATACGCGATACCACACAAGATACTGAGAGGTTCGAAGAGAGATGTTCCCGACTGGAGCAGAGCTGGTTCCCAGTGACATGGGTGTGTCTGTTGTGGATGGGATCAGACTGTTCCCATGTCGCCATTATGAATGTCCCAGTCCTTATTTCGGAAAAGTAAAATTGATAGAGGACAGTTGTCGTTCTAGGAATGGCAGCCTGAAGTGGTAGGTCAATCACAGACTGCTTTCGAGGATTGTCCAAGGTGTTAGGTTGGAAGAATCAGCTCATTCGACTGTTAACTGAAATGTTACTGGTTCAATAGCCCCGGGGCGACAGCGATTGATGTTCATAATACATCTGTTTTCTGTGCAGCACCGTTTCATGTTTCTAATGGGGTCAGGAAAATATTTTCGAAACAGAACGATAAAAAAAAAGTTTCTGCATTGCTTTAATGGTTAATGTAAAGAACTGTGCATTCTGGGAATCTGAAGCAAAAACAGAAACTGCTGTCGAAACTAACCAGATTGGCAGTGCCTGTGGGAGATTACCGAGTTCTGATGAAGTTTTGAAATATTTGTCTCTGATTCTCTCTGAATAGACGCTGTAAGATCTGCTGAGATTCTCCTGGTATTTCTGTTCGTGGTTTTAACTGAATGCCTATTCCATTTATAAGGATGATACAACCAAACACATCTCAAACCAAAATTAAGAAATAACACCTCAGCATCTCACTCCACCGCAAGCCCAAGAAGAACGACACAATACTGCACTTCTCCAGCTTCCACCCTAAATATATTAAAGAAGCCATACCGTAAGGACAAGGGCTTCAACTGCACAGGAACCGCTCAGATGAGGAATAATGCGACAGACACCTAAAGATTTTGAAGGATATCTTCATGATGATGGGGTACCTGTTGAACTGATTGATCGCCAATTCCGGTGTGCCACAGTGAAAATCTGCTGTGAACTCGTCAGAAGACAGACAGAGAATGCAAATAATAGAGTATCTTTCATCGTCAGTACTTTCCTGGAGTTCAGCACGTTCTTCACAGGTTACAGCATGTCACTGATGATGATGAGCATCTCACTAAGAACATCCCCATGGCTTCAATTCTCACCTTCAAACACCCAGCAAAGTTATAACATACGACCGTTTACAGTAAACTACTCAACCTTCACATAGCATTAACCACGACACCACAGCACCATGCCTTCGCAACCTTTGCAAGACATGGACACTGCCATGACCCGTTGGTACACCACCCACCACGTACACGACAGGTACTCATGTGACTCAGGCAATGTTGTTTGTCACATATGCAGCAGGCAATGATACAACAAGATACCACAAGATACTCAGTAATGGTATATTGGCGAGACCATGCAGATGGTGTGCCAATGGATGAATGGTAACGGCATAACAATTGCCAGACAGATTATTCACACCCAGTCGGGGAAGAGTTCAGCAATCAAGGACATTTGGTTTTCAACCTTCGACTAAATGTCGGCCAAGGTGGCTTTCGAGATACACAACAACGCAAAATCGCCAAACAGAATCGGGTCGCCAACTGCCTTCGTTTTGGTGATGGCATCAACCATGATATTCGGTTAATGTCACACCACATGTAACCCACCACACTGTTCTGTATCTGTGAAATCTTCCTTAATTGTTCTGTTTTCACACCATCACCGTGACAAGTTGTTATTGTCCTTCTACCTTAATCACTTTGTTCAATATTGGCTAAATGATAATTTGGGTCAGTCTCGTGGCATGTCACTCTGGCCAAAGAAAAATAAGAAAACTGGGAATTTATTAAACCAGGAGCAAGGGCAAGGGTTACTGGGCGGGGTGCGGGAACGAGACTGGGGCATCGTGGCGAAGGGGGGCAGGTGTTTCGCTGCTCTGGGGACATCTGTGGAGGAACATGAGAGTTAATGTTTCGGAGCTGGTGTCCCTTCCTCTGGTGTTTTTGTTGTGGAGCGGTTTTCCAGTTGCTTCTGTTTCTGTTCCATGTCATTCCAGTGCCTTGATTTGTCTCCAGTACAACTTTATTATAACGGTTTGTAATTATCTCTCTGTCTCACTTTGTTGGATCATCGATCAACCATTCTATTGGCACTCAGTTATTGACACATTACTCACACTGTCGGACACTCTTGTTCACTTCTAGAGATTACGTCTTTGACACTCCGCTCCCACAATTTGCCTGATATTTTGATCTGTCTGCCCTTGATCTCTTTTCCCTAAATTCAGTGCTCTGTGTTATTCCCTCCCATTTCACCTAATTAAAGGGCTCTGGTCCGAAATCTTGTTATTTCAAATAAACATGTGCATCTATAACCTGGTGTGATTTCTGAATTGGTCCATCGCAGTCCAAAACCGCAACCTCCACAGCAGCTACACGGAAACACCACTACACGCATTTTCCCTCCACACTATGTTCAAGCTCATTTACTCCTGTTGCCGCATGTAATTCTGAACTTGTTGTTGTTTGTGATGAAAACTTAAGGTTCAAGCGGTTCTCTTGGAATGTATGTACTTTGGAATGTGGTTCAATTTCAAAGAAAAACATACTTCAAGGGACGATATATGCTTCAAAGCTTTGTCTGAGTTGTTTAAATGTCATTTATCTTGAACCCAGTGAGCTGACGGAAGAATAAACGTGCTTTGCACTTCTACCACACGGTGCCAGGGACCCAGTTCAATTCCAGCCTGTGGCGACTGTCTGTATGGTGCTTGTACTCCTCCCATGTGTGCGTGAGTTTTCATCTCACATTATGAAAGCTGTGTAGTTTCGGTGGATTGCCAAATGGAAAATTACCCAACTTGTCCATGTATATGGACTTCAGGCTATTTCGCTGTGAGAAACTTGAAGGGGATCGATTAGGAAGTGGTTTTTGTTGGGATAATCTTCACTGCTTTGGTGTGGGCTTGATAGACCGAACGGCCTACTTCCACACAATTGGGATTTTACGAAAATTATTGCGATCGTGCGATTTTCTAGACAGTCCGAAAGATAAATAATGTTTCTAGGTGTCGTTTTGAATGTCTGCAAACGATATTCCAATTCTCACACAGGAGCTACACCTCGAAGTCTGCACTTATGCAATTTAAAGTTGTGCATTCAGTGTTCACGCTTCGGAAATCACAGCTTTTTACCATTAAGATCAAATCTTGTGTTTTTTAATCTATATCATAAACAGTCGAATTAGTCTCATTTATCTACATTTAATGCATGTACTTCAAACTGATGGGAATGGTAACTTCTCAGATTCAGGTTCATTTTGATGGTGGATAGGTAGATGACGACCACTCTTCCCATCATCCCAAGTGGATTTGCAAGGCATCGATCACCAACGCTGAGCCGTGCTGCTCCCTGGGAGAGAGTGAAGCGCGCGGTGATGGCCTGTTCGGTGACATCATACATGTATTTGTCTCCACTTAGTTTCTGTGGAGTAGGACTGACAATGAGGGAAAGTTCGAAGGCAAGAGCTGATTCTGGGAGGGGAAGACTCCTGAAGAGGTTTTGGCAGTATCTGAGAGACTTTCCAAATTTCAAACAGGCAAAGTCATTGAATAAAATCTCTGGGGATGCCTTCTAACAGGATAATGGTGTAACCGAAAATATATAACATAGCCTAAATGAAGATAAATACCGCAGTCTTAGCAGGACGAATGGTAAGAAGAACATATTTGATTGAGGACTTCCTGCTGCAGTCTTTAAGTAGCGCAGCTTAGTCAGCTGCTCATAAATGATGACAAAACATCTATCCTTTAACTGATCACCTTCAGCCACGTGCTGGAGTATGTCTAGTCTACATATGTCTACCTTTTGCTGCAAAATGGCTATGGAGACGTGGATGTCTTTGATATCAGGCTTATTCGGAAGAATGGCTCCACTAAGGTTTGAAGTTAGCTTTCGTGATTCGTTGGTTAGCACTGCTGCCTTACAGCATGAAGGACCTGGATTCGATTCCAGCCTCAGACGACCATTTAGAGTTCGCATATTCTCCCTGTGCCTGCATGGGTTTCTTCGGGTTGCTCCAGTTTCCTACTACAGTCCAAAGATTTGAAGGTTAGATAAATTGGATATGCTAAATTGTACCTCGTTCTCCAGAATGTGTTGGTCAGGAGCAGTGCAAAGTAATAGGGAAGGGAAATTGCTGTGGGTTGAATACTCCTTAGAGGTTGCGTGTGAACTTGTTGGGCCCAATGACCTGTTTCCACACTGTAGGGATGGTATGATTCTATTTCATTACGTCGGTACTTTAACAGCGTAAGGCATGGTACAACTCAGCAGCTTGCTGGTAAAATGGTGAATGCATCACCAAATTCAACATTTCTATTCATGGCAAGTTGCTGACTCAGCCTATCTCAAATGTATGATAACATGAATCTGCAGCAAGAACACAGGGACACATATTTCCAAACTGCTCCTCTTAACTCTGTAGCTTAAGCGTTACATTTTTTGAAGGTTTTCTCACCTCCCAGTAAGTGTTGACCTTCTAACAATTGAGTTTGACAAAGTTTATTTGAACAGTTCATTAAACTATTTGGATGTTTTGAAGTGGGGGAGGAGGGCAACCCTCTGATCTACTGGGACAGTGAAGGACTGACTGAAGGAATACCTATCCAATTGTGATGATTAGTAGCTTGGAAGGGAACATGCAGATTATTATATTCTCATTCGTTTACTTCCTTTGTCTTTAGGACGAAAGTAGTACTAGAGCTGGAGTGTGCTGTCAACTGGAAATTGTTGATGAATCACAAAGCTGCGACAGTGGTGAATGGTTTGAAATTATACATAAATTGCCAATCGAACTGGCTCAATTGCCATGGAATGGAACGCTCTGAAGAAACTCAGCCGGCCTGGTAGCAACTGTGAAAATTGTCAGAGAAGTAATGTTTCTTGTCCTACATGTCCTCTCTTCAGTACTGTTCTGAAGAAGAGTCATTTTGGCCTCAAAAAGTTACCTGTATTTCACGCCAAGTATGCTGTTAGAGTTGCTGAACTTCTCCAGCACTTTCTGCTTTCATTTCAGTTATTAAATGTCCGCAGCATTATCCTTTTGTACGAATGTTTCATAATGGCGCTGTCCAACATCTTGAGGTATGTTGTCGATATATTTGTTCAGTCAATCGGGGAGTATTCCATCACACACTTGACGTGAGCCTTCTCGGCATTAGAGAAGCGATTGGAGTCAGAAAGCCCATGACTGATGGCAGTTTTCTTGCCATCTGGCCTGCTCTTGTAGCCACATTATTTATGTAGGGAGGACAGTTCATTTTAGGGTTAATAGTAACTCCCACATTGTTGATCGTTGAAGACTAAGTAATGGCAACACCATTGAATTCCAGAGGTGTTGATTAGATTATCTTAATCAGGATGTGTGAAATTCATATCACTTGTCTGCCCAGGCCTTCACATTGCCAGAATTCTGCTGCATTGTGAAATGAAATGCTTCAGGAGTTGAGGTAGTAAGAATGCGGCTGAACTCTGGACATTTATTAACGAACAGAACCTTGAATAATTCCTGAAGTGAGGTCCTGGAGTTTAGATAACTGACCTGCAACAACCAATCCAGTTTCTGTGCGTCTGGAGTCACATGTATCTTGGAGCAAATAAGAATAGCAGCTTTACTTCCCTCAGGGGTAGAGACGAATCGGAAGGGATTTTCCATGGTCAGTTGTAATGGGTTAAAGGCATTAGACATAGAATTTCAACTTAGAATTCATGGCATCTATCGTTGCAGGGTTTGAATTAGGTCTCTGATATCAATTCTGGAATATCTTCACGTGAGCTGATTATCATGTACTGATGAGCAATGCTTCTCCAGAACTGGGATTAAGCTTGCTATTAAGCTTCTTCATTTCTCAGAAATTTGAATTTAAAAAAATGTGAGCAATGCTACAGTCTCAGTCTCCACAAGCTGCTTACACACAGTACCATGCAACACTTTTGGTGATACATCAACTCAGATTTTCAAACAAGGAGCTTGTCAGTTGCCTGAAGGGAGAGATAACATCGCACAGAAAACTGCATCAAACAATTCAAACACGTGGAGAAGGTGATCCTCACTATCCTGGTCTTCATTGGCGTTCCTTATAAGACATTATGACAATTTCACTTGTTTTAGTCTGCTGTTGATCTGCTCTTTGATTTTAACTTTTGAACAATAAAGTCTCCAATTCACTGACAGGTTTCCTTATTTAGACATAGGAAGTGCGATATCAGTTCACTGAGCAGTAGTCTCCTTACAATTCTCCAGCGATAGAGACTTCCGATGTCACTGCAAATGCAGAACTTCCTAATCTCTGTGTTATGTCATCCGTTCCGGTTTCCTACCGTTTGTAGGTATGATAAGAAATCAGACAAGTCAGTTGCAAAGAATGGTAAACGGAAGTGAAACATTAACTCTTGCTATCCACAGATGATGGAAGACATGCTGAGCCATTTCTGTTTCTGATATACAAATGAAGCCTTTTTTTTGCGACAACTTTGAATGTTAAGTGGTGACCTGAGAAAAGTAATGCAAGACACTAAAATGAAGCGATAAACTGTTTCAGTTCGCTATGGATTCTGCAATGAGTCTGACAATGAGGTTCAGATTATTCAGGACAGATGTTAGTGAGCACTTCTACATACAATATTTGGGAGAGGTTTGGAACTCACTTCCACAAATGACAGTAGATGCAGGGTTTTTATTTTGGTTGCCAGAATCAATCCTGTGATTGTTTACATCTATCTCTAAGGACAATAGCAGCAGAAACAAGAGAAAACTGTGACCACAAATCACCTATTAAGGATCTTGCCTTTCTGAGTTGGAAGTATCTGGCTATTCCTAAATCCCTGGAACTCCCTCGCTAACATCATCTTGGCTGTACCTCTATGTTAAGTTCTCTCAAGTTTCTGTACAGTAGCTCATCATCTCAATCACTGGAGTAATTAGGGATGGGCAGTGAATCCAATGCCATTGAGTGACGTCTATATGCCACGAAGAAGGGAGTAGTGGAGCAGGGCGTTTGAGTAAAGTGAAAGGCAATGATGACTGGAGGGCGTGAGGCTGTAAGTGAGAGAGGAATTGGTGATGCAAGGCTCACTGTTGGTATGAATGGGTCAGCCTATATTGGCCACTGTTTACACTGACTTACACAACATTGCTGATCAATTCACCACAATGATACTGTTCTCTTGGCGTTGTATTTCCTCTGTGCATATTAACGTGGTTAATGGGCCCCGAGAGGATGAACGTATCTTCTTTATCCTGTCGACTTAAACATATGAATATATCAGTTTGAAATGAATGCAATACGAGATTGGCTCGTTCTGAGCATTTATAATGGAGAATGTCCGGGTGTGAACGTTTCTTTTGTGTATCAGCGGAGGTTAGTTTAAACTCTTATGGAGCAACTTTCATAAAGTAACAAATGTCCAAGTTACTGTGATTGAACAGCTAATTAAATACACATATGGATATGAACAGCATTGTCTGCGCTGACACCGTTGATGAATTAATTAAAGCGCCTGGTAATAACGAGACGAGTATGGTGTCAAATCCTGGTTTGCATGTCCTGTACTTTGAAAGATCGTTGCTTAAACTTCTTTAAAATGTTGTATTGTTGATCCACCATACCGAACGAGCATGCTTCTTGTGTTTGAGCTCAGCGCATTTTTATTTCGTGTTACCACGTCCTGCCGCCTGCTGTGGCCCCATCAGTCAATACGAGATCCTGCTAATTCAACTGAAAGATTTTTTACTATGTTCCACAAAGACGTTTCAGTTAACAGTTGAATGCGCTGAAACTTCCAACCTAACAAATTCGACGATCCTCTAAAGCGGTCCGTGACTGAATTCCAAATTCAATGTGCCATTCCCTGAACGACTACTGTCCTCTATCTGTTTTACTTTTACAAATGAAAGACTGAACCATTCATTATGGAGACATTTTAACAGTCTGATACCCCCACGACAGACACACCCATGTCACTGGGAACCAGCTCACCTCCATCAGGGATAATCTCCCTTTTTGCCTCTCAGTGTCTTGTGTGTTCTAGAGATTTTCATTGTCGCAGAGTCCAGATGAAGTTTGTATTCCCCATGTACAGGAGTGAGAATTTTTTCAATGTCTCAGACCAGTTCTTGTCCCGACAACATCAGAGTCAATATTCTGGTCTCTGCTCGGTCCGACAGTTTACCCTTCCGCATTCTCCTCTGATTCCACTTCCTAAAGAGTTTCTCAAGATTTCCAAAGCTGGTGCCTGGATTGATTCGGCTCCTTAACATTTTTCCAACTGCCAATTGACAATATTTTCACAGTAAAGCTTCAGAAACCTCTGGCCTGCACCATGTCCAGTGATGAGAAGTCCCGTTTGGTGGAGAGATTCCCGAGGCTGGTGAGTTTCACTTTGGAACAAAGATGGTTAAGTGGCAATTTCCTGCGGTTGTTTGTAATGATGGGAGAGGGAGCGGTGGGGAATGAGCACTTTGGGGAGCAGGAGGAAGTGTTGCCACTGACCCGAATCCGTGAACAGAGGACAGGGATTAAAGGAATCTAATGAAAAGCAGCACTTCTGCTCAGGACGTTCAATAAAAACTGCAGAAACCCGATGTGTCGAGCAGTGTATCTGGAAAGAGAAACAGAGATAATGTTTTAAATATGGAACATTTCTGATGAAGAACTCGAGTTCCAAAGTCGAATTAAATTACCGGCCTGGTTTGCAAAATAGGTTTTTTGAACTTTGAGCGAAACCTCGCCAAGCAGCAAGTCATTCATAGCGGAGTCTGCTGGATTCGGACCTATGCGGGAAACCTGAATGGATTTTTAACCTATCACCTTAACCACTCGGCCATGAGTACTGACTGAAAAGCAGAGTTGAGCATTAATCAAATTAGCCATGATCTCATTGAAAGCTGTCGCTGACTTGATGGGCTAAATGCTTCCATCTCCTCACCGAACTCTGCTGTCAATTGTAAGGTGCGAGACACCAATGTAAAAGAAGAAAAGCGCATAGTTAGGAAAAGATATTTGCAGCCAAACTGAGTCAAAATTATTGATTGAAAGGAAAATCACACTTGGCAATTTGCTAGATCACTTAACAAACATGACCATCAGAGCTGATCAAGGGAGGTATTGATCTGAGTGTTCTTGGGCATGAAAAAATCCAAGGTTGGTGACATATTCATTTCTTTTTCTGGCGAACGAACTGATCTTACCAGATGCTCACAATGAAAGAGATTTTTCCCAATAAAAGACGGCAAAGAATTCCCATCTAACGCTGACACCATCGTGAGCGCTGCTGTTTCACAATGACACAGAGTCAGGATCAATTCCCGCCTCAAGCAACTGAATGTGTGGAGCTTGCACATTCTCCCCGTGGCTGCGTGCGCTTGCTCTGGTTTTCGCCCACAGTCCAAAAATGTACCAGTTAGGTGAAATGGCCGTGCTAAATTGACGGAGTGAATGGAGAGGAATGCATTTGGGCTGGGGCAGGTCGGTGTATAGTTGCTGGGTCGAAGGACCTGTTTCCACATTGTAAGTATTCTAATCTACAGTAATCAATGACCAAGGTATGGCGCACGTTGTTCGATGGGGTATATATGACTTGTTGATTGTTTTTCTTCAAAGTTTCTTTACAATTCAAATGGGAGTGGAAGAAGGGAAATGAATGTCTCCCATAATTCTTGCCTTCTTTTATCATTCACAGGCAGTATTTTTTCCTGGACTTTTTTTACACTGTGGTTGCTGTAAGTGTTCTTGCAAGCTACACCGGCTGGTTTCCTCTTTCCTCAATGTTCCTCATCTCTACCCAAACACATTTCCATCCTTATCTCTTGAATCAATGTAATCTCTAACCATTGCATAATTGCCACGGAAACTGGGCTTTGAACACGCCTGTGTATGTCATTTTCCAATATTAATTGATCGTTTACTGTGTTGCAATTGCACATGAGAAGACGAAAACAGAATAGAGGCAGGTGGTCCTGGGTTTCAAACCCACGTAATTGCAGCTAAAACGCAGATTACTGCACACAAAGCGATTATGGAAGCACGCACTGAACCGTCAGGAAGCACACAATAAGTACAATGCTGGAGGACATGTCAGGAACAGGACCAGAAACACAACAGAAATACGTCTCTTGGGTACTATTTTGGATGTATTTCGCAATGAGCTATTATGTTTTACATATGTTCCATCGGGAGTTACCTCACACAAGGAAGTAACCAGTGCTGCAGACGGTCATATAATCCAAGTTCCAAGTCCCGGAGTCAGAGACACTCAGTGCCCTGTGTGGACCTGCAAGGAACAGCTGTGCATGGGGTTTTCAGGGTAACAGAACTGCATGAATGCAGCTCGATAGTCTTCTGTCTGCTTCTCCTCTATAGTTTTCTGTGCAGTCCCTGCATGCAATCTTGTCAACTATGTTTGTCCAGCACAAGATGGGCATTGGTTACTTGTCTCTGAGAGAGGCTGTTGGTTTATGTGTTGTCATAATTCCGAGTGTAAGGAGGAATCTGGTTGTCAGTTCCCAGAAACTTACTTTAATAAATGGAAGCGTGTTTTTTAACTTGCCGCGTGGCATATCCTCGTTGCGAAGTTCGTGCACTGCGAATCACGTTGCGGGGCAATCCAATTTTGGCAAAGAATGTGTGTGGCAGTCACGAGTTGCCACGACCAGCTATCCCTAGTAGCAATACGGACAAATGGCAAGTACTACAAATTCGATTAGAGTAGCACAAGTTTAATGTGACAGGGCAAACAGAAGGCAGCCAGAAGATTTCTGGGCAATCACCCAAGGTACCTTTTCGTATGAAAGTCTGTGCATCAGTAGAATCAGGGACCCAAGTAGTCTATGTTGGTTATTCATATTCCAGACAACTTGTGTTGTTCCCCGTTTACTCTGAAAGTGAATAGACATAGTTACTTCACCGTTATTTCGAAAGAAGATCCTGCATTGAATCTGTTCGCCGTTTTTTGATGCTGTGGTGAAAATGTGGGCAATCGCGATGTGAAACGTTGCTATACCTTCATTTCCTTCATTACTGTCCTGGTGAGGGAGAAAGGTGATTGGCTCTCTCGATCAGATGGGGGCACCGGCGCATTGATGGCCTAATTTAATCACGGATATAATTGGAAATGTTCACTTTTAATGGTTCGTTGTTGTTCTGTTTTTTTTTTTATGATACTTGAGCACTTTCTGGGACTTGGCAATACACTAAATCTCCAGTAAGTTTGGAATTGCCTCGCTGTTATTTGTGCGAGCAGTTCATGTCAGAGACGACTCACAGTGCCTCACAGACAACACTTAAGCTTCGGTGTGTCTGATCATGGTACTGCCTTTTCAGTTTTGATTCTGTTCCACGTTAAGAGCTGTCAGTTTTGGATTCGCTGGAGAGCAAAGTGGGTAATGCGATATGTGAGATATTTTTCTTCAGCCAAAATCTTTGATGGCGAGCTTGGGAAAGTGTCAAGAAGAATGGTCATTGGCAGCAAATATCCGGAAAACCTTCATCTCTGGATCGGTTGGGCCCATCCATCCTCCAAACAAAATAGCCAAACTCGCAGACTGAGTAACAAACATCATGCGTTTTTTTTTTTGCAAATGATGTATTCAAACCGTTGCCGGTGGCTGGAGCATCTCAGAGTTGTCGAGCATGGAAACAAATCCCGCGAGCCAACTTGCCCTTGCCAAACAGATAACCGAAATTAATCCATACATATCTCACAATATTTGTGTCTTATCTCTCCGAGGTCTTCCTGTCTATACACCCATTCAGATGCCTTTGAAATGTTGTGAGTGCACCAGACTCTGCCACTAAATGTGGCAATTCATTCCACACACAGAAAAGTTCTGTGTGAAAAACATGTGTCCCTCACATCCATTTTAAAATTTTCCTCTCTCACATTAAATGTTTGCTATGTAGATTTGAACTCGCGTGTCTCGTGAAAAAGTGCTCCCTGACTATTTACTTTGTCTGTCTTCCTCATGATTTTATAAGATTCTGAGAGGCCATATCTAAGCCCTGAAGCTCCTGGGAATCTGACGAAGCCTATTCAGTTTCGTTCTCACGTCCAAGCATTGCAAACCTTGCAAATCCTTGTAAAGGTTTTCTAAACGTACACTTGAAAGAAGTGTGTCCAGCTGCAGCACTTGCTTGACCGCGTGGTCACTCTGGAGCTGTGGGTCGACTCACTGTGGAGCATCAGCAATTCTGGAGAGTTATGTTGCCTCTCAGGTGCTCAGGCCAGGGATGTCGCCCATCGGCTGAAGATCATTCGAAATGGGGATCGTGAACAGCCAGTTGTCTTAGTGCATACAGGCACGAGATGAGGACCTGCAGGGAGAATTCAGGGAGCCAGGAGAGAAATTAAAAAGGAGGACCTCAAAGGTAGTAATCTCGGGATTACTGCCGGTGCCATGTGACTGCCAGCGTAGAACTGAATAAAAGAAGGCACGATGAACACATGACTTGAGGAATGGTGCTGCAGGGCGGGTTTCAGATTTGTTGGACTGTGCGACCAGTTCTGGACAATGTGGGACTATAAGAAAATTGACGATCTACACCTGAACCAGACGGGAACGAATGTCCTTTCGGGAGTTTTTGTTACTGCTGTTGGGGAGGTTTTATACTAATGTGGCAGGGCGCTGGGTACCACAAGATTAAACAAGTCGGCAGTGAGGTGGAAACTGGAAAAGCTAAGAATCAGGAAGATAACATTAAAAATGGGAAGAGAAGGCAGAGAGCAGATGAATGCAAAAGAACTGGTGGCCTGAAATGCATCTACTTTAATGCATGGAGTATAGACAGATGAACTAAGGGTTTAGGTTGATGCCGGTGAATATGACATTATTGCGATCACAGAGATTTAGTTGAAGGAAGGGCATGGTTGGCAACCAAATGTTCTAGGATATAGATGCTTAAGATGGGAAAGGGAGGGAAGAAAAAGGGGAAGGAGTTGCATTGCTGGTCAGAGATTATATCATGGCTGTGCGAAAGGAAGACAGCATGTAAGGCTTGGGTCGTGAGACACTATGGATGGAGCAGTGAAATAAGAAGGGTGAGGTTAGATTTTTGGGGCTGTATTACAGTGAGCGTGAGGTGTAAGAAAAACATAGTTAACAGATCATGGAAAGACGTAGAGGCAATTCTTTAGTTTTCATTGGAGATTTCCGTTTTCCCAACATTGTCCGGGATACTCTTAGCATCAGAGGTCTGGATGGTATACCATTTGTGAGAAGCCTCCAGGTGAGTTTTCTGCGGCGGTATATCAATAGTCTGAGGAGGGAATAGGCCATATTGGAACTGATATTGGGGAATAAGCCAGGGCTGGCGATAGCAGTTGCCCTGGGTGATTTCTTTGGGAAGTGTCCAACATTCTGTAAGTTTTAGAATACTCATTGACAAAGATGAGAGTGGTCCTGAGGAAAGAGTACTATCCTGGGTCAAAGCTAATTATATCAAAATTATGCAGGAGGTCGGAAATGTGGATTGGACACAGCTATTTGTAGGAAAGTCCACAGTTCATATGTGGCAGACTTTCATAGATAGGTTAAATATAGTACAGGATAGGCATGTCCCGTTGAAGGCATAGGATTTGAAAGACAATATTCGTGAACTGTTGATGACAGGACAATTGTACGACTCGCCAAGAGGAAAAGGGAAGCGTACATAACGCCTCGGCAGCTAAGAACATAATGGTCCCTCGAGGAACATGAGAAGAGTAGGACAAGTCTTAAATGAGGAATCAAGGGGGTTAAAAGGGGTCATGAAACAACTTCACGCTAGCACAATTAAGGAGAATCCTAAAGCCTATTATTCATATGTAAGAAGCAATCAGGTAACCAGAGAAAGGATTGGTCGACTAAAGGAAAATAAAGGAAGGGTGTATGTCGAATCTGAGAGACTGGGTATGATTCTGAATAATTATTTTGCATCACTGTTCACTGAAGAGAGGAATATGATGAATATTGAGTCGAGAGTAAGACATTTGATTAGTCTGGATCATGTTGACTTAAGTAGGGAAGCTGTGTTGGGCAGGCTAGGGGTAATTAATGTGGACAAATCCCCAGGAACGGATGGGATCTATCCCTGGTTCCTGAGTGAGGTGAGAGAGGAAATAGCTGGGGCCCTGACAGATATCTTCGTGGCGAACTTCAGCACAGGTGAGGTTCTGGCCGACTGGAATGTTACTCATATTGTCCACTGAACAAGAAGGATAATAGGGATATTCCGGATAACTACAGAACAATGGGCCTAACATCAGTGTTGGGAAAGTTGCTGGAGAAGGTACTGAGAGATAAGATCTATTCATATTTAGAAAATAATGTGCATATCAGTGAGAGGCATAGAGTTTTTTGGGAAAGTGCCCAAGTTGATAGATGAAGGAAAGGCTGTTGATGTCATATACATGCACTACAGTAAGGAGTTAGATAAGGTTCCCCATGGTAACCAAATCGAGAACGTAAAGTAACATGGTGTGCAGGGTGTTCTAGACAGGTGGATAAAGAATTAGTTGAGCAATAGGAGATAGAGAGTGGCAGTTGAATGGAGTTTCTGGAAATGGAGAAAGATTACCAGTAGTGCTCCACAGGGGTCAGTGTTGTGGCCACTGTTGTTTGTGATATAGATAAATGTTCTGGAAGAGAGCACTGTTGGAATTATCAGAAAGTTTGCAGATGACACGAACATTTCTGGACTAACAGAAAGTATAAGTGACTGTTAAAGAATACAGGAGGATACTGGAAAGTTGGGCGGAAAAGTGGCAGCTGGAGTTCAAACCAAACAAATGTGAGGTGACGCATTTCGGTCGGTCTAATTCTAGATGGGGTTAGACAATGAAGGAAGAACTTTGGGAAAAAAAGTTGATGGACAGAGAGATCTGTGAGTACAGGTCCATTATACACTGAAGGTCGCTGCACAGGTGGATAGAGTGGTCAAGCAGGCATATAGTATGCTTGGCTTCATTGGATGGGGTATTGAATAAAATGGCTGGCAGGTCATGTTAAAATTGAACAATACATTGGTCTGGCCACACTTAGAATACTGTGCAAATTTCTGGTCGCCACATTACCAAAAGGATGTGGACGCTTTGGAGAGGGCGCGTAAAAGGTTTAAGCGAATGTTGCCTCATATGGAAGGTGCAATCTAGGAAGAGAGGTTGAGTTGTTTTGTTTTCATTAGAAAAAAAGGAGTTTGAGTGGGACCTTTTTGATGTTTACAAAATCATGAAGGGTACAGACAGGATAGATAGAGAAAAGTTTTATGTCCCAGATTGAAGGATTAAATACCGAGAGGTCACGCTTTCAAGATGAGTGGTGAAACGTTTAAGAGGGATACAGTGGGTGGTGGGTGTCTGGAACGCGTTCCCAGCAGAGACGGGAGAGGTAATCACGGTAGATACATTTAAGATGCGTCTGGACAGATGCATGAGTAGGTGGGGAGCAGAGGGATACAGGTGCTTTGGAATTGGGTGACAGGTTTAAACAGTAGATTTGGATCGGCTCAGGCTTGAATGGATGAAGGGCCTGTTCCTTGTCTGTACATTTACTTTGGTCTTTCTTCTTAAATTACGCCAATTTCATTACATAATCTGCGAGGTCTAAGTGCCTGAAGTGAATCGATGCTGAAACACTCGTCATAAAAATTCTGAGTGTGGGCTTTTGTGTGGTAGCGGGATCGAGGGTTTTAAGATGCTGGATTTTAAGCTTCAGTTTCTATCGAATCGTGGCTTCAAATACCAGCATCGTAAGTGAGCTGCTATGTGGAGATGTATGCGAGAGAACTGCGCATGTGTGGATGCCTTTTAATTTGAGTGTTTGCAGCTCCTCAGTGTGCTTACCCTCTCAGTGATAAAATCAGCGACCGTCTCTGAAAACAACACAAGTTCCTGCTGTCCGACGTATCCTCATATCCCGTCGATAGCTTTGCTTTTGGATATCTGCGTTGCCAGTTTCTGTATCTCAAATGGTTAGCGCACTTGGCTGAAATGTTGGTAGTTCGAGCCCACCCAGGGAATAAGCCTCAAATATTTCAGCACAAGCATTCACCCCGATCATGTATTGACATTGGAACCGGGAAAACTCATCCATGATTCACCCCAAGTCCGCAGGGAGTGAGACGTTTACACGCAGCAGAATACGACATCACTTTCTCCAAGCTCCCGATGCCAACAGAGAGCGGCCACTGCAGCTTCAATCAGCGACTTTCTGCCAAGCCATGGGAAACAACTCGTGGAAACTCCTTCCTTAGTAACAGCTCTTTCCGTGAGAAAGGAGAAAAACTTTCACTTTAAATTGGAAAGGGCTTCAGGACATTGGAATGTTGCTCCAGTTCTTGGAACGTGTTATAAATAAAACTCCTGCCTTGAAAATAGGAAGTGATAAAAGGTTTTAGGTAGAAAGAACAAAGAAAGTGTTGATTGAGACGACTCTGTCTCGTCAGCAGATAGGAAATGCCCAACACTGTTAACGGAAATGATTGGATTTCCTTAGGTAACGTCCCGACTGATTTACGGCCTGCCAGAGTGATTGGAAATCACATCAGCGATGTAAAGGTGAGGGTAAAAATATGAAGATATTAAGGTTGAACCTTAAATCCCGGGACAAGTGCTGAATAGATTGTAATGCTTTGAAGGAATAACTGAAGTGAAAGGTGTGAATGATATTGTGATTAAGAGGAATGAACTGGATCCTAACAAAGTGCTGATGAATTATGCTCGCAATGTAATAGCAAACTAATCCACAGTGCACCGTGCTTGGTTAGCTCAGTCGGTGCAGTGTGAGATGCTTAATCTGTGATTGGTGGGTGCAAGCCTCACAATGGGCGCTTTCACCGCTTAATACAATTCCGGCTCTTCGTTCCACGTGCAGTATTGCAACCCTTCACAGGGGAATGTTCTTGCTGCTTTCATTGACACATCTGTCCGCCTGCTTTTGATCACACGTCGGTTTCTGAGTGAACACTGTTTCCATTTTACTGGAGACACCAGAGACAACTTTATCAGTGCAGCCGAAAATACGATGAATAATGTCCGTTTCAAAACGTAAGGTTCCAAACCAACCGTGCACCACCCAAAGTGTTCAAAGGCACGGAAAGCGAATGGCCACTTGCTTGGGGTCTGGCAGAAACGGATCAATGTCACATGGGTACTGAACCAATTTGTAGTGATTCAGATTGTTCTGATGGAAACCGAAGGGAACTCTCCCTCAACGTTTTGCAATTGTTCTTCTTGTGTTTAACGTAATGAACAGTATATTGTCAGTAACGAGGGTGGAGGTGCGGCAGGATCGTGAGGTTTCAGTGTGGGACATAGACACAGTAAGTCAAATATCCCCAGAGCACGGGAGAGCTGTTTGGTACAGGATCACTGCCATCTTCTCTTACTAAACCAACAAATGACATTATTGGAAAATGCTGGTAGCATCTTGGAAATATAAATCGATTTAAGACTTCAGGACTAGTGACACTCCTTTTCCATGTGCATCTCCACCTGCGTTTGCACACTCTTCCTTTTTATTGAATGACTCCTGACTTCCAACTTTATATTCAGCTTCTCTTTTATTACTTCCTCTCCAACCATTTTCCCAGTCTCCGATTTTGTATCAGAACTGTTCCATTTTTCACATTGCCCAGGACTTCGAACTGAACAAATAACTCTGTTTTTATTTCCTTAGATAGCAGATGACCAGAGACTGGAAGGCAGTGTTGTTCCGAAATCTCATCCATGATTCACCCCGAGTCCACAGGGAGCAAGACGTTTACACGCAGGAGAATACGACACCATGTTCTCCAAACCGCCGATGCCAACTGAAAGCGGCCACTGCAGCTTCAATCAGGGCTTCCTGCCAAACCCTGGGACACAGGTCGTGGAAACTCCTTTCTCATTAACTGCTCTTCCCGTGGGAAAGGAACAAAACTTCCATTTTAAATTGAAAATTCAGGAGATTGGAAGGTTGTTCCTGTTCTTGGAACGTGGTATAAACAAAACTCCTGTCTTGAAAATAAGAAGTGGTAAACGTTTTAGGCCGGAAGAACAAAGAAAATGTTGATTGTGAGGACTCTGTCTTGTCAGCAGATGGGAAATTCCCAATACTGTAAACAGGAATGATTGGGTTTCCTAAGGTAATTTTCCGACTGATTTACTGCTGCCAGAGTGAATGGAAATCACTTCATATGAAAATATTCGGGTTGAATCTTAAATGCCGGGACAAGTGCTAAATAGATTGTAATGTTTTGAAGAAATAACAAAAGTGAAAGATGCGAATGATGTTCTTTGTGATTGGGAGGAATGAGCTGGATCTTTGCAAATTGTTGTGCCAGGTGAATTATGCTCAGAATGAAATAGCAAACTAATTCATCGTGTGCCAACCCTGGATATCTCAGTTCGGTGCAATGTGAGGTGTTTAATCAGAGAGCCGTGCGTCCAAGCCCCATAATAGGCGTTTTCACTGTTTAATCGAGTTCCAGCTCTTCGTTCCACATGCGGAATTACAAGCCAACGCTGGTGGAGCATTCTTGTTGCTTTCATAGACACATATGTCCTCCTGCTTTGATCACATGTCGGTTTCTGAGTGAAAACTGTCTGCACTTTACTGGAAGCGCCAGAGACAAGTTTATCAGTGCAGCTGAAAATGCTATGAATGATGTCCATTTTAGAACATGAGATTCCACTACATCCGTGCACCGACCAAAGTGTTCAAAGACACAGAACGCGAATGGCCATTTGTTAGTGGTCTGACAGAGACGGCTTAATGTCTCATGGGCCCTGAACGACAATTAACTGATTCAGAATGTGCTGATGGAACGGAACGGAGCTCTCCCTGTACATTTTGCAATTGTCCTTGTTGTGTGCTCATGTAAGTTTATGTAATGAACAGTTTAGCGCCAGTAACGAGGGTGGGGGTGGGGAAGGATTCTGAGGTTTCAGTGTGGGACAGACGTGATCTGATCGAACGGGTAAGTCAAATATTCCCAGAACATGAGAGAGCTGATTGGTCCAGGATCACTCCCATCTTCTGTTTCAGAATCAACAAATGAAATTGCTGGAAAATCTCAGCAGGTCCGGTCGCATCTTGAAAATGAAAACCGAATGAGATTTCGGGACTGGTGACACTTCTTTTTCCATCTTCATGTCCCTCTGTTTTTCTACAAACTTCCTTCTTATTGAATATGTCCTGACTTCAAACTTTATATTCAGCTTCACTTTCATTGCTTCCTCTCCAAACATTTTCCCAGTCTCTAAAATTGTATCATGCTTGTTCTATCTCTCACTTTGCCCAGGACTTCCAACTGAACAAATAACTCTGTTTCTATTTCTTTAGATACCAGATGGCCAGAGATTGGAAGACATCGGAGGACGGTTCGAGCTTTCAGAATATCTAGTCTTCTCCACCATTCGATCTTGGCTAATATCGTTCTTAACTCCATTCTCCAGTCCTCTACCTGAACACTTACTCCCCAGTCTTAGGATCCAGTCTTTTACCCAGAGTGGGTTCTAATCCGTCCCAAAACCCTCCACATGTGTTGGCAGCTGTTACACCATGTCTACGTGTCATCAATCTCAGTCTCAGTGATTCTGGCAAACACGAACTGTTCTGAGCAGCTCGATCGGCTCTCTGGCCCCACTGTGATCCTGCGGGGGAGCAGTGATCATCTTCATCTCCTCCGGAAAGGATCGGCGCTTCAAAACAAAAAATGGACAGAAAGAAAGATAGGCTTGTGTGTCAAGATATGTGGAGGTAATTGGTTTCTGACCTGGTCAGTAAACCTTACTCTGTATATCCCCGCAAATTCTAGCTGTCGTGATGAAAGGGAATACAAGTCCAATTTATTGCCATCTACACTTTTATTCGATATGTATTCTTCCTTGTTCTGAATATGCAGGGAGTTTCCAGCACTGATGGTCACCATTTCTAAGAGTGTATGCCGCGGGCCCTGATCTTTTCTGGAGAGTAGCAGTATCAGTTTGTGCGAAAGTGCCCCAGTACAAAGCTTAGAAGAAACATTGTTGTTCCCTCTTTCCGGGCGACAGTCTTTCATATCATGATCGATGGGGTTTTATTGCATTCTCATCAGCAAACCTTGTTTTGAATTTAATCGCCCAATACTACTGTAGCGGTGAAAAGAATATAATTCCGAATACCTGCTGCGTGAATTTCATTTTCAAATTTCTATTAGCAGTGGTCCTTCATATGTGGTGATGTCTATATCACTGCTGGCCATCCTGTTTAAGAGTGCCGTTACATATGTTCCTCTGTCTTGGCGCTGCAGGGAAAATTGTCTGCGCCGTTTCAGCCAATATTTCTTGGATATTTCAACATGGTATTCTTTATTTTTTCAATCATGTCCTCTTTAAGGACGCAGTTACCGGGCACTGATCCTTTCTGTAACAACAGTACCGCATTTGCTTGACATGCGAAGGTGGCCTGGATCAGTAACAAGGAGAGCATTCATTTCCTTCTGTCACAGCGAACACTGGATTCATGATGTTAATCTCTGTCAAATGCATCCGAAAAAGTGCTCTGAAAGCTTCATTTGAACGCTGTCTGGCGTTTCTCAACGTGTGTCAACCAAAAGCAGAAATCCTCAATCATAGTTTGGAGCATTTCACATATTCGAGTTTCGAAGCAGCAGACACGCATACAGTTCATTCAGTCAACAACAGGAATGAAAAGATTTACAGGCACAGATGAACTATCGACTCTTGTTCTCATACTGGTAATAATATTACTGTGTGGCCTGAAGTCTAAGCCTTGTTGTCACTGAAAATGAGGAAATCGCAGACAGGCTGCCGAATGACGCAGTATGTATTTTGTTTTCTTGTTCTCACAGAGTTCCAGGAAAGTATGACAGCGAGGGAGAGGAATGCAAGTCAAGTGCAGCTCTGGGGAAACACCTTCTGTCTAATTCAGTCATCAACAAGAAACGTGAATGCGACTAAAGCGGGAAACCTTTTCATAACTCGAACAAAGAGCAATCATGAACAGTGACCACCTCTTTGACATCTCAGATCGCCTTTGACCTTCCCTGAATATGTATAGAAACTAATTTTTGTACACCTCAAAGTGAGAAGTGTTTGATTTACCGACAATAAGTGAGTCGCATGTCCTTGATTGCCACATAGGTTTCCAACTCAGCTTGCAGCCAGGTGGCAGTTCCTCATGGCTCTGCTGGATAATGCACTATTATGAAGAAAGAAAAGGAAAGTTGGAACTCTTATTGGCTCTGGGTTTCGAATAATCTTGCTACGTGTTCTGCCATTCTCGGATTCCAGTGCTAAACCAGTTTTTCAGTTCATCCGAGCAGCAGGAGAGTCGGCGTTTCTGGCAGGAGCAGAATTCATCATCTCCAGTGATCACTTTATCTGAGGAGAGAAAATGAACAAAGTTTCACACAGCGACTAATCGGAATTGCATTCCGTTTCAGCATGGTAGCAGATATCAGCTAGCAAATTCAAAGCCAGATTTGCTGATGAGAACAACAAGCACGACCGCTCAGATAGAGCAATTCCTTCCCACCGCTTATTCTGCAGAACTGGTGCAGTTGCTGTGAGTATGCTGCAGGGTATCATCAGGTACATGCTCTTAGGTTTCCGGTTTTGGCCTGTGTGCTCGCGTGGCTGAGCAACCTGAGACTCTGATTTCAGATTCCACTTCTTAAGAAGTCTTGTGTTTGCATCCCTGCGCGGCCACGTGTGCTAATGGACTAAGCTGGCAACGTTTTGCAGGAATGAGTTTTGATAAAGTTGAACAGAAAAAATGAAGTTATTTCTTCTAAACCGGCTGTGATGTGGCACAGCAGAAAACAACCAACATGTCAGTGCCCATGTTTTCCCCTTGTGCTGTAGTTGTCACGTTCCCCTCCAGCTCGAAAGGCCACCAGCATAATATGCGACTCAAAAACAGGCTGCGCCAATCTTTCATATTCCAGACAATTTGCATTTTTCACCGTTTCTCTGAAAGTGAATGGGATATTTATTTTCCTGTTTATGTGAAATTAGATTCTACATTGAATCTGCTCGCAGTTTTCTGTTATTGTTGCGAAAAGGAGGGAAATTGCGATATGAAACTTGGTTACTTTTCCCTAATTTCCTTAATTTCTGTCCTGATGAGAGAGGCTGGTGATTGGTCCTCTCGATCCGGTGGAGACATCAGCCCAATTGTTAACCTCATCTAATCGAGACTAATTGTTAATGTACACTTTTCATGGTTCATTGTTAGTCAGTTCTGATTCATGTTACTTGAGCACTTTCCTGGAAGTATTGGTGCACGAAGGCGCCAGTACGTTGAAAGCACCATTTGGAATTGCCTCGCTGCAATTTGTGTGAGCAGCTCATGACCCAAACGATTCGCTCTGCCTGACAGACAGCATTCATGAGTCCGTGTGACTGAAAATAGGTTCTCTTTGTCAGTTCTGCTTCTGTTTATGAGTTGTCTGTTTTTGGTTTCGCTGGAGAGCCGCGCAGGCAACATGATTTGTGAGGTATATTCCGCCGCCAAAATCTCCCACTGAGAAGTTGGGAATGTTTCAAGAAGAATGGTCATTGGCAGCCTAAGACCAGAAAAAGTGATTCGTTGCTGGTTTTAACCAAAGCAGCCTGTGGGAGTTATCTCAAATGGGAGAGTACTCGCTTTGCATGCGAGAGATTGCGGGGTGGCCGGCTGCGTTCTCCATCCCCTTTTAGGGCGGCACCGTGGCTCAGTGGTTAGCACTGCTGCCTCACAGTACCAGTGTTCCACGTTTGATTCCTGTGCGTAGTTTGCACATTCTCCCTGCGTCTGCGTGGGTTTCTTCCCACACTCCAAAGATGTGCAGGGCACATGCTAATGTGCCCATAATGGTCGGTGCATTAGTTCGAGGGAAATGGGTCTGGGTGGGCTACTCTTTGGAGTGTTGGTGTGGATTAGTTGCGCTGCAGGGCCTGTTTCCATACTGTAGGGAATCTAATCTAACCATCTTCCAGAAAACTAGCCCAACGCACTGACCAAGTGATGAGAGCCTATTCAAACTGGTGATCGCCACTTCAGCATCTCAGAGGGGCTGAGCCCGTAAACAAACGCTCTATTTGCCAAATTTTCACGTTTATTCTTTTTCAACTTTCCTGTCTGTATACAGATCCATATGTCTTTGAAATGTTGAGAGTATACCAGACTCCACCACGAAATCTGACAAATCATTCCAAACACGCAAACCTTTCTGTGTAAAAAAAAACAATGTCCTTCAGATCCCTTTTAAACTTTACCACTCTCCCCTTAAAACATTGTTCCCTTGTTTTGAACTTGCCTGTCTTGGGAAGAAAAGTCATTGACCATTTACTCTACCGTCTTCTTCATATTGATATAAACCTCTGTAAGCCCATCCCTCAGCCCTCAAGCTCCAGGGAAATTTTTCACATCCTATTCAGCTTTACGCTACAGTCCAAACACTGTATGCCTTGCAACATCCTCATAAATATTATCAAACTTACGCCAAGTTCGCCATTGAAAGTGTGTGGGAGTAAGTGCCTGAAGTGAGGCGATGCTGAAACACTAATCATGAAAAACGTGGTTGCGGGGGTTTGTGTGGCAGCATGGCAGAGGTATCGAAGGAGCTGTCTTTAAACTATAACCTCGATCCAGTCATTGATTTGAATTCCCACCACGACCAGAACCACAGGTGAAGTCGGGAACTCTGTTTTTCATGAAAGACCTATAAACATTGAGATGTCAGGATTTGATCCCATATTCGGCTGTTTTTTCACACGAACTTTCACTAACTAAGGCTGAGGGACTGCCCAAGCTCAACGATTCAAAACCATGCGTGCATCTACTTGACTATTCGAACTCAGGAACTCGGACTCATTTTTTGTGTGTTTCACAGTTGCTCGGTGTAAATTTAAAACAGCCTCTGGTTATGCAGAAAAGTTCAAAGCTGGATATTCTCCACTGAAAATGCACAGAAAGAGGCAATCTCTTATTGCTTTTGTTGTAAACTGATAACTTAGACTGTTTAAACTGACAGGATAACGCGGATCCATCCATCCTCTTGGGCACCTTTAACCGTTTTAATATCCGCAAAGGTAAACTCACACTGAGAGGAATGGGCTCATTGTGGTGAATTGTTAAGGAGTGGTGTGTGGTCAGAGTGAATAGTGGTCAGTACTGACACTGAAATTGAACGTTTCAACACCAGCTCCTCACTCACTTGCTGTCTCATGCCTCCCAGTCATCATTGCCTTTCACATTTTCCTCTCGTCCGTTCCACTTCTCAACTTATTCCCGACAGCTTGCAAGTGTTCCCTTAGAAACTGCAGCTTTAGGAAACGTATTACTGGGAGAAAGTCATTGCTCAATGTGATGGGATGCACCGTCAATCCCTAATTACTCGAGAGATTGAGATTTTGAGTTACTCCGCATAACCCTGGATGTCCTCAGTAGCGGGGTACAGGCATGATGCCATGAGGCAAGGGTTTAGACGTAGTGACATTGAAGGAACAGCGAAATATTTTCAACTGAGAAACGCGAGAACCTTGGAGGGGTAATTGCTGTGATAGCTTTCGCTTGTCTTTGCTGCCATTGTCCTTCCAGACAGATGCTGATCGATCACTGAATTGTTCTGGCAGGATCCGTGTGTGTGTTCTGGGTGCTGCCAGGATTTAGTTTTCATTCGGATAATTCACAAGAAGAGAATTAAATCTGCATCTCCTGACTGGGAATGAAAGCCTGTTCAGGGCAATGCAAAATCAGACTCGTATGCAGGGATGTCCATTGATACTGCAGTAGCCTTTGGGACCTGTACAAACTCTAGTGCCTGCTCTTCACGTCATAATCGTCTTCGTCAGCAGTGTTTCTCTCTCCAAGTTTCCAAGTCGGTTCATATTATCACCCTTGGTTTCAATGTGAAGAAGGCAACGCTGTGATAATCTGATGTTGTTCAGCCGATATACTGCAGCAAGTTAAGTAAAGACTGATGCAAACACGAGCTCGTTTTGAGCTGCGCTGATGTTTTGGCAGCAAGAAAGGCATCGTTCAACTCGCCTCATTCCGAATGACGGGCTCGAAATGACCAGTGGTTTCTCGCTGAATTAGTTCAGGCTCTGGAATGTAAAAAACTTCAAATATGAAAGTACAGTGAAAGGAAATGGTTCACAGAGTGGGGAACTCCAATTTAAACAGTGACGCTGATTATGTTTGCTGATTTTTCACCTTGTGAATGCTGTTTCCCTGATGTGGACGTATACATTACCTATAGACAAATTATCACAGCCAAACCTGGTCTTTGGGTCAGTGACAGAATTGGTAACAAGCCTGACGTCGAGTTAGGGGATTATCAGTTCGCATTTAAAATCACGAGGATGCAGCGTGCCAGTCCATTCCTGTTATCTGTCAGGAACGGAAGGGTTTGGGTTTTCGAATTTACAGTTTCTTTCGCCCACTTCAAATTCTAGCTCAGATCAACGTCTCTCATTGTCTGTAGGACTGTCTTTGGTTTAACTAAAAGCTGCCTTTTGGTGGTTGAACTTGCATGTTGGAGCGGACAGCTGAAGTGAAGCACAAGGAGCTGGTCAAATCCTGAGAACTCTGCCACTCTCGGGGAATGTGTCTGTGTGTCTCTTTCTGTGGGAGACACGACGTGGGTAATAACACAGTGTGACTATGTCAAACTTCAATCCCATTCTTGTGTCATCTAAGATCAAAGCGAGAACCTCACTGCCATTTGCACTGGAAACATCAGAACACAGAAGGTTATGGACCAAAGCTGGAAACTGGGAATGGAATAGATGAATGTCTTTAAACCAGACTGCACCATGGACCAAATGGGCTTTCCCATTCTGCAAAACTTGAAGACGAGTAGAAAAACAATCTGCAGTGAAACTGATCAGAAATGAAAGGGAAAAGCCATTTCATTGAGAATAAGTGCAAGATCGTCTGTCTTCATTCAGTGTAATGTCGCAGTTAGGATTTGGAACTAGAACTGCCATGGCATTAGTTCTGTTTTCGGACAGGGAATGCACGTTTTATTGTGCAAGTATATCGTGGTACCAGTATTTCTGACCACTGGTCCGAACCTGGTAATGCTTGGTTTTGTGCCAGGTTATCAAAAATCAGAAAGATGCAGGTTTTGGAAAGCTGAACTAAAAACGAGAATTGATAGAGAAACCCGCTACACCTGGCAACATCTGTGGAGAGAAACAGATTTTTCTTTTAGATGGACAGGAAACAGGTTAGTTATAGATTTCTAGATTATACTGTTGGGAAAATGATAATCTTACCTGTCGAATCAGGATATTTATCAAAATCACACTTGAGCTTACAAACGTCGAATTTACAATCTTAAAAGGACTTAATCAGCTGTCGTGCTTCTTTCATTTTCCTGAGCTGGTGGAAGGCTATGTTTTAATGGCTACATTTCCTTTGCTTTCTGTTATTTAGCAGTCACGCCGTAAGGAGAATTGTTTCTTTTAGCGTCTGCCTCAATATGTGTCTTTGTTCTTTCTATATTTGTCTCTGTATCCTCCTGGGCCTTTTCCGCATTCTCAGTCTCTCTGGCTGTCCATATCCCTCATTTCCCATTACTGCTCTTGAAAAGCCTGACATTCAGAGACAGTTTGAGATTCGAACTGCTGAGTGGCTTTCTGACGCCTGGCTGGAGTCGGTCGAAGTAGTCTCAGATTTCTGGATAATGCGTCTGTCACTTCGACCTGAGGCAAGGAGACATTTCTCCCTCAAAATCTAAAGACCCTTTCGAAGTTAAAGTTCCTTATCCAACAGAAAAAGAAAGTAATTACATGATAGCTGAAGAAGAACAAGGATGTATTTACTGTTGGTGTACAACCAATGAATGGTGACAGCAGAGAATGAGGTTGATCATGTCGTGGTGTCAGTGCCATTACCCCAACATTCCCCGGGAATGCTGCAGTGTCTCCTGCCTCACCAATTAATTTCCACAAAACTGGGAATGAAGGAATGAGAATAAGAGGATGAGAAGCAGAAGTGCTTGTGGAACTGCGGGAAGAATCTCCAGGTTAAAAAAATAGTTAGAAAGAGCAACATACACTACTGGATTTAAACCTGGAAAATGAAGCCGGAACTCGAAATCAGAATATAAAGCAATTCAAACAGGACACTGAGTTTCTCGATCAGCAACACAATACTTGTGAGAAATAACGACTTTCAATACAATGAGCAGGCACCAGTGTGATGGGAGGTGCTTTCACCAGCGAAGCCACGGCGCCACGTTAAAAGCCAGATTTGTCGTCCATATGTGCAATGTCTGAACCAGTTGATCACAGGAATTCGAAAACGCGTTTTCTGTAGTGGCGTTGCTCAGTATGAATGGCAATCAAACTCTGCTTGTGCAAAAACAGACATTTCAATGCTGAGCATGCCACACTGAAATGGCACAGAAAAAGACAGTATCCTCTTGCATTGGCATCCAACAGATATTTTCGTCTGTTTAAACTGACAGAATAAAAAGGATGTGCTCATCTCCTCTCGCGTCCCATTAACCACGTTAATACACACGCAGGGATTTTCAAACCGAGATGAACAGGCTGATTGTTGTGAATTGACAGCAGTGATGTGTGAGTCATTGCGAACAGTGAGAAATAAATAGCACTGACACTGAGCCTTGCACCATCAGCATAACACTCACATCTTGTGTCATGTCTCCTCGGCATCAGTGCATTTGACTTTCATTATTCTACCCTGCACCTCTCCTCAAATTATTCCCGACCGCTTGCAGTGTCGAATTAGTACATGCAATTATTAGAAATGCATTTCTGGGACACAGTTGCCTTTCAATGAGATAAGATTCACTGCCCATCCCTACTTATCCCAAAGATGTAGGGGACGAGTTACTTTTGTCAACTCCTCAAAGACGCCACTCCTGACGCATCTCTGTCAATGTAACTCACTGAGGGAAGACCAAACTGACGCCACTCACTCAGTGTTACTCACCCAGGGAAGGGAAGACTGACCCCACACTCTCAGTGTAACTCAGCAGACTGATCCCACACTGTCAATATAAGTCATTCTCTGAAGAGCAGTCTGACCCCACTCTATAAATATAATTCCCTCAGGGAAGAGCAGACTGATCCCATTCTGTCTCTGACACTCACCCAATGAATGAACACGAAACCCACTCTACCAATGTAACTCGCCAGGAAAGAGCAGACGGAAGCCAGACTGTCAACATAAATTATCGAGGGAAGAGAATACTGACCACGCTCTTTCGATTTCACTCAGGCAGGGAAGAGCAGACTGTCACCACTCTGTGAAAGAAATTCGCCCAGGGAAGGGCAGACTGACCCTACTGTATCTGCGTGACTGACACAGGTAAGAGAAACTAACCCAACTCTGTCAACGTATCTCCCTCAGGGAAGAAGACCCTGACCCCTCTCTGTCTATGTAGCTCACCCAGGAAACAGCAGACTAACCCCACTCTGTCTATTTAAGCGCAAAAAAATCCTCTGCAGTACGTCCTATCCAGACACTCCTATTACAGAGATATCACTGTCTCTGTAACCGTGTGCGTTCAATGGCGATTCCAAATAACCTGCAAATGTTTAGAATGTGGCAGCAAACCAGAGCAACCACAAAGAAATTGGACGAATGCGCAAACTTCCATCAGGCTGTCACCTAAGCCTGGAATGGAATCCAAACCCGACAGCAGTCGTGATTATAAAATGGCAGAACAGAAACCGAGCAAAAAAAATTGTGTCCCTGTGTGTTGCAACGATGCTGAGTATTAATTAAGCCCCCTTACTGTAGTTAATTTCCATTTTCATCACTGCCAACCTTCTTCAAAGCAAAGCACGCACTTGCTTCTTTCAGAGTTCCTATATCCCGCTTTCATCCCGCTTTTTACCTCATCATATTTCTGACTTTACAAACTACGTCATAATAGGTTGACAACTGCAGAATGAGCTTTGTTCCGTTCTCCACTGATGTTGATGGGAGTAATCCGGCATATTCGAGTAGGACTTGAGGCACTTGCGGGTGGTGTATTCGCGGCATTTTGGCTTCTTTTTTTTCATTTTCGGTCTACTATTTCGAGTTCATTGCGCAGACTTCTGAAGAAGACTTTTTCGAGTCGAAATGGTAACTGTTTTCTCTCGAAAGACAGACGTAGCTTTATTTCTGTTCTCTTATAAATTGATCTTCATCTGATCTTTGCAAGTGAAATAGGGTGCATTACTATTGCTCGGTTTTAGTTTCAAAATCAAGAGAAACATGAAGGAGAGAATATCAAAGAACACAAAGTTCTGAGTTGTTAAGATAATTTTTGCAGCAATGGTAGACATGAAGGTCAAATTAACATAACGGTTCAAGAACATTTAGCCTGTGGAAGTGGTATGTGACTTTAGTTCCAAATATATGTTTCCGTTCTTCCAGTACATCTTTTTGACTCCCAGAAAACATTGATTGTTTTCTGTATTCACTTTGTTTCGCGACATCTGTCTTCTGGTCGACCAGGGACAACTTGAATTTGCGTCTGCATTGAATAAGATTTCGGTCTTTCTTTCGAGAAGCAAACCTGTGCATTATGTACCACTTATCATGCTGATGGCTAGGAAGTTAAACATGAATTACGTTTTGTGGATCGTGAGCAAGAATGATGTAATTCACTCGCGAACAGATGTCACCACGCCCTATTCCTACATCGGGCCTGAACGGTCCATTGGCAGAGTCTGCAGACAGGAAATGTCGAAGTGACTAGTCCTTTGTTCAGTTTGATTTGATACCAATGGTAGTGCTGTTTTGGTGCAGAAATGTGTCAACATTTCTGACGTTAGAGTCAAAACTGAAGTCACATCTACTCCATGGAGTGTCTTCTCATATCAGAACATGCTGACATGAAAACATCTAACTCTGATAGCAAAGGTTTTTTCATTAAACTGGGAATATGTTTAACTAAGCAATTCAGACAGCCAGGATGAATAATTGGCATTTGGTTCTTCAAGCTGAGCTCTCCACACCAACTGCTCCAACGAAGGCCGTGGATAAGTTCCCCATCGATTATTTTGGTCAATTTTAGCCTCAACAACAACCTATTGTTCTGAACAATGCTACACTACAAGCAGATTTTCATCGTTAGTTTTCAATTTCAGTTCTTAATGCACAGTTTCTTACGAATGTGGACAGCAGAAGACCGTTAACATTCCATTTCTAATATTTCCAGAAAATTCTACTCCACTGATATCGCCTTGCCTTTTCACATCGCAAGCCATGAACCTGGATGAGTCGAGTTCCTTTCCACACATGGAGTTGCTTTTTTCTAATTCATTGACTGCTGATATAATAGATTATTGGCCTTGAGAGTCAGCTGGAAATTAGGTTGAACTTTCTCAGCTTGACTTTCAACTGATCCTAAAAAAAATCATCACCTGCAGGTAAATGTATTGCATTGCTTCTTGTTTTGCTGAAGACCACCCCCCTAACATCCAAATTTCACGATAGTTCGACAAATGTGTTGAAACTGATTCGTGTTGGAAGTTGGTGGCTTTTTGTGTCTCGACATAAAATTTATTCAATTAGATGACTGGGTCAGTCTTGAAATTACTTCGGTTTCTTCACAGTTGAAAATTTACTTTCGATTGAATGCGAAGCTCAAGCTCCACGAAATCCAAATCCTGCAAAGGAATTAATGACTTTTAAAAGATTCTACGCTGTGAACAGGATTCAAACCTGTGCAGGGAGACCCCATTGGATTTCAAATCCAACGCCTTAACCTCTCGGCCATCACATCTGCGACAAGATTGACAATTTTCAGAGTAAAACAACTGAATTCATTTGTTGGAAAAACAAATTGTCAAGACCCAAAGATTTCGCCAAATCCTTTGCAGAGACCCCGACGAACGTTACCTTAGCAGATTGACAGGCTTTCACCGCAAACTAGATTCTGACACAGCTGAAGTTGTGGGAATGATTCTTCGTCGAATCATAGAGTCACGGATGTACACCACACGAAGAGAGGATCATTGTCTCACTGCGTCCGATCGATTTTGACTCAATTGCTCATCATCTGGTGCCAAATTAGATATGCTGTTGTGTTTTAATATTCATCGAAATATGGTATTATAAAAATTGATGCTAAGTCCCGAAAAACTAGCTACATTCGTAAAGAAAATCGGAATTAGAAAGAATGCAGAACCAATTTACAGGAATGGATCCAGCAACTAATCCGTAAGTTCTGACATCAGGTAATGAACTTGTGAGCATTAGAGAGGAAGATTAATCGAAGATTTGGAACTTGAAATCGTCTTGATGGAATTATTTGCAAAGTTTTTGCGGTTGTTCTAGAGTCATCAAGTCGTTGAACAATACAACACGGAAAGTGGCCCTTCTTTCCAACATGACCATGGTGGACAGTTACCCTAAATTAATAGGTCCCATTTGCCAACATTTGGCCCACTTCCCTCTAAACCTTGTTCCTCATATATCCATCCAGATGCCATTCAATGTTACAGTTGTACCAGTCTCCACCAATTTCTCTGGCAGCTCATTCTGGACACGTCTGAAAAAGTTGCCCCAGACGTCCCTTTTAAATCCTTACCCACTAATTTTAAACCGATGTTTTCTAAATGTTGACTTCCTCACCTGCCGGAAAACACCTTGACGAGTCAACCTATCTATGTCCCTCATGATTTAATAATTAGCAACGATTTGACTTTATCATACTTGTCAGGAGGGAAATATGTGGAGATTATTTGTCGAAGGTTTGAAGTAGAAAGTCTGATGTACAGATTTTTAGAAATGCATCTTGGAGAAGTTTCCAATAAGTCATTGAAGTCTAGTAGCAGTTGTAGAAGTCTGTTGTGAAAGCTGCAGAAGAATTTCAGGGCACGAGAACGAAGCATTATTTCCAATGTATGGTGGCTCAGTTCGACCGCACTTGGACTACAGTATGAGGAATTATAATCCTCAATTTAGGAAAGATACTAATGCCATATAAGGAATACCACGAATGGTGATTAGCCTTGATATCATGGATGAACGTTAGTCCTCTGAATTGAAATTGGGCAAATCCGGCTTTTTTTAACAGTTTCAAAACAAGAGAGGTAATCTCATTGAGAGTTGCAAAATATTTGAAGAGATAAACAGGTGGTGCAATTAAATTTTGTTCCCTCATTGGTGAATCTAGAAGCAGGAGAGAACAATTTTAAAATGAAGCATTGTGATTTATGACCAGGATGAGAAGTATTGATTTTTGTCTTCGCCTTGAGAAGTCTCGCTGTTCAGCACTACAGTGAGCCTTGGATATTTGGTCTTTGAATGCATCACTATCAGCCTGACCCGCCGACACTTACTGCATCACTATAGACCTGACCCCTCACACTTACTGCCTTAATATCAGCGTGAACCCTTCAAACTTACTGCATCACTATCCATCTGGCGCCCTCACATTTACTGCGCCACTTTTACTTCGAGACCCTCATTTTGACTGCGCCACTATCAGCCTGACTGCCAAACACTTACTTTGTCACAATCAGTCACGCCCTTACACTTCCTATGTTACTATCACCCTGACTCCTTACACTTACTGTGTCACTATCAGCCTGACTCCATCACACTTATTACGTAAGTATCAGACTGACGC